>NC_079156.1:55136568-55456047 GCF_947563725.1 Argiope bruennichi
TCGTTATTTGGTCACTTTTTAAATATATGTCCTTTCTAAAATAGCTATAGTTTTGCCATTGATTCAAAACGAGAAATTAATGTATGCCAAACAAACTAAGCTGTCGAAGATCGTTGTCTGTAAATCTGGTTAACATTAAATTTTTCATCGTGAGTTCGCATGTTTTTTTTTTTTTTTTTTGCCTTTTAATATGAACATTTGAAAATTAGTTCGCCAGTTCAAGTGTTGATTTTGTCATCTTAGTTGGGTTTCGAATTACAAGATACGTCCGATGTTAATCCTGGAACCATAAGTATAACAAATCTTGGGAAAACTGTGGATCGATAAGATAGCATGTATATGAATTTATTTCCAAAATAAAATTGCGTAGATTCTTCATAAATATTGATTTAGTATTAATGAACAGATGAAAAGCCTAATGATTCTAAATATAGCTTTATCTGTCCAGAGGTTCAAAATCGTGTTCAGCGCATAGTTAACAAATGTCAGTTTAATGTAAATGTCAAATGTTTGAACTGAGCCATAATTTTCCGGCAGTGGACTTTTGACTTTAGCATTTTGTGCTAGTAGGAGTGTGCCATATAAAAATATCCACTGATATCTTCGAAAGATTTCATTTGTTCTTCATCATATTAAGTCTTTGAATTGTAATTTCTATTTTGATAAAATAAACCGCTTTAGTTAGTAAATTTTGTTTCCAGGTGCACACCAAATTTCGTTTAGGGCTTTACTTTAACTTATCTAAAGGACGCGACGTTTTTAATTTATATTTGTTTTTCTAAGCTATAATCTTTTTCTTGGAGACAATTCCAGCATTTATTATCTTCTGAAGAACGCAAAGTTTTAGTTGAATCGTTCTAAAAAAGGAAATCTTGTGTAGTGAGTGCTATATCAAGATTACCTGGAAATTTTCCCATCTAGGTAACTTGATTCAATCTGGTCTAAATATTCTGGATTTTTTTCTCAATGTTTTTGAACCATCAATCTTGCCTCGTTATTCTAAATCGTCTTCGTTTCATAATAATGTGTGATAATTAACAGATGATGGAACATTTTTAGAAAAAAAAAAATGGCTAATGTCCTCGTGGAGTGATTAATATTCTGTGTTAATGATTAATGATCGGCTTCTACTTTTACAGTAATAGATTTCTTTTTTTATTGTTTCTACACTCAAAATGACATTAAGTGAAAAATATGATTTATGATTCATAAGTTATTTTTTCTTTATAAACAGCTTTTTTAATATATTTATAGCTCTTAAGGCTAAATTGGTATTAGTATCGGAAATCGTATAAAAAAAAACTGTATTTTAATATATAAATACGCGTGTGGGAATTAAGGTCATATTAGCTATTTACTTTTCTTTATTTTCTTTTAGATAACACCGTTCGCTCCTGCGATGTATACTGGCCTATTAAAATTTATTAAAAGGGTATTTGTAATATTTCTTGATTTAAGTTTTGCGTCGAATTGTAGTATTTTAGCTTAAAAGTTTGGGAAGCGATGATTCGATGCTCATATGATGTGCGGACTGGGCGGTTAAAAGGTTAAATTTTTAGATAGATTCTATTGGAAGACTACTTATTGCAATGGTTCTCATGACAAGACTTCGAGAAAATTTCAATTCTTCACCGATCATGGTCCCTAGAACCTAAAACCATTCTTGGTTCAAAAGTTATATAATATGCGTTCTGTTTATTCTATTTTTATATTTCTATATTTCCTATACGAGATAGTAAAAACTATTTCCTTACGAATTTTATATAATTTATATAAATTTACTTGATATGATCTACGCGAAGAAAATTATTAAAAAAATTTATGGTCTAATGCTGGAGTTATATATAACTTACACAAGCTATAGGCTAAGGCCCCATTTTCGTGGGAGCTTCCTTAAAAATGTTTCCCAGTGAGCTATAGTTTGACAATGTGTCCTATATTTCAAACAACTTAGAGCCTTATCGAATCTAAATCCGGCACTGTTTTCATCATCCGGCTCATTCCATGAAATATAATTTTTATATAAAATTTTCCTTAAGTGAATTGTACTATGTGTTGTATCCCTACCATTATATAATATGGTCAAAATTAGTAGTTTAATCGAATTCTAAACCGTAATTCGATATTGAAAAGTGTTCCAAAATTAACTTGATTTGAATTTGCCACCATTCTTGCAGTAAAGTTTTGGCAAATTTATTTAAAAAAACAACAACCTTGAAACTAATAGTTTAGGTTGAGTAAAAATGGAGAATTACATGTTAGAACAATGTGTTAACTTAAAATTTGAATTAAATAAAAGACACGATTTTTTTCTATAAACTGATATATTTTTTATTAAATCATAAAGTACATGGGATAGGGTTATGTATGGAATAATACATAGGCCAAATGGCCTCCATGGCTTTGCTGGCACATACGCACTCTTTTGTCACAATTTTTCATGGACATTTTGCATAAATGTGACTGGATTTCGTTGATGTAGCGTTGAACTCCTTCAATGCACGTGTTCTTGTGGGCTTGTTGGAATAAACCTTTGACTTCAAATAATCCCATAAAAAGAAATTCAATGGGGTTAAATCACGCAATCTAGGAGGCCAATTCTCAAATTTTCGAATTGTGGCCAGACTTTCATCGTTTTTGAAATATTGTTCAACAGTGAAAACGCATTGTTCTATCGTGTAGCGTTCCATTTTTACTAAGCCTAAGCTGTCAGCTGTCAAATGTTTTTTTTAATAGTGATGCCAACACTTGACTGCAAAAATGGTGGCAAATTCGAATATTGCTTTAATTTTGTAACTACATCGTTTCGGAAAGGTCACTTGAAGAGTTTTAGCCGTATTTGATTGTTGAAAAGTATTGTAGCTTGGCAAATAATTTATTTCGGTAATTTCCCGATTTCTTTCCTTGATGAAAAATCAGGAAATATTTCAGTGAATCAAGGATTTAAAAAATATATAAATGTGAAACATGTATTCGCGAGTCTGCAATGATTTCAGAGATTAATGCATCGAACGATCTGTCATCTATTCTCAGTCTTACTAAAAGAAAACACAATAAATCATGTTCTCGGATTTGTTTTTATACATTTCAAATATAACAATTCTCTTTCGCAATTTAACTTCTGACTTTCAGCCATTTTTTTTTTGTCGCTAAAATATTCTTGACATAAATTGTGCCTCCTTATTTCTTTCATTTATGTGTAAAAAGCAAACATCCCCCCATCCATGATCTTTTTATACATTCCACTTCAGAAATTTTAAACGCATTGCCATAAATCATTTCTCAAATTTTACTTTGGAGGATTACGGTCGATTTGTTGCTTCCGTTTTACTTCTTCACTTCAGTTGATATTTAAAAAAAAAAAAAAAAGAACGCATCTCTCCTTGAGTATTTTATGTGGCGTGTCAGATAGAACGCTTAAAAAGAAAGTGAAAAACTCACCGTTCTTTGGAAATTCAAGCTACGCGTTATCATCTTTTGAAAAAAATAAGAAAACGTGGAAAAAGAATACCTTCCGTAAATTATGTTTGGATTTTATTTGTCAATTTAAAAGATCTTGAAAGAATAAATTTATAAATAAATATTTATTTTTACTTTGAAGCATGTCATAAATTAAATAATTTTGCTGGATTTAGGAAAATTAATTTAGTTTCTCTTGTTATTGAATATGACAGTAAATTTTTATAAAGTAATAAGATATATATATATATATATATATATATAAATATGTATGATAATAAATTTTTACTTTCTCATATGCATTGGATACAAAGAGAAAGGATTGAAACATAAAAAAAAATTCGAGATTTTGGCGAATCTTCAGACGTTTTTGAGTAAGAAAGACATTTTTGGAATTGTATCTGTCTGTGAATTAATTGATTCAAAAATATTTTGATCTACATAGATGAAATTTGATATGTAGACTTAACTATGTATTAGTCTATTTTTTCTCAAATTTTGAACGAAATCTATTCTGAGAAAGTCTGTCTGTATGACTGTCCAAGTACAAGCGAACACAATGACTACAAAACACAAAGAGCTAAAAATAAATAAATGAAACCAAAGATCTAATCCCCCATTCCAACCACTGGTCCGATTTCCACAATTCATTTGTTTAAAAAAAAAAGCTCATGATGCTTGCCATACACTACTCCTCACTTTCGAATGAAATCTCAAAAAATCTCTGTACATTCTGTATGAGAAAAAACAATGCCATAGTTCTCCAGCCCAAGCATTGTAGTGAATTCAATAATTTTTATTTTATTTGATATGTCATGACCTATTTATCGTCTCGTCTGTTTAATCCATCTTTCATTTTTGAGAGATATCACAAAATAAAACCTTGACATGGCCTTTACAACTGGGCAAGTTTCGACATTTAATTACGTCACTTTACTTGCTATGCTTTAACCAATCAGAATTATCTATATTTATTCAACAAATGTAATTTAAAATATTATTTTATCTCTATCTGTTAATACCTCGTTTTATATATTTTAATTCATGAATGTTGATAGACATAACTAAATTAATAGTATTTAAATGGTTATCTAACTGTTGATCCATCGCTAATGCATTTTTATTGCCCAAAATATACAAAATTGGTTGATATGCTCGTAATTAAAATACTTTCATGTTTAATTTTTTGAAGGTAAAAACTAATTTTGTATCAATTATTATAATATACAAATTCCTTTTATTTCATCACAACTATTTGATTCACTATCGTTTAACCCTGGTCACTTTTAATCGCTTGAAAATGACGAATATATTAATCCTTCTCTCAATATAGACACTATTAAATAACTATTTTAAACTAGCTAAAAATTTCTAAAAGATATCACACAGAAATTTCAAAAAGTAGCGGTAGAGTAGATCGGAATCTGAATGTTACCGCGTTTCAAAATCATCTTTGTAAAATTTTAAAAGAATTAATAACAAAGAAAAAACAATCCACATAAAGGAATTGGGCATCCCTAAAAAAATAAAATTTTGAATTTTAGGATGCTATTAAAACATTTCTTGTAAAAATATTTTGTTAAGAGGCTACTGTAAAAAACGACAAAATTTTAGTTCATTTCGAATTAATTGAATATTTAATTAACCTTCACACTTTGGAAATGGGAAGTTATTTTTTCTCTTGTTTCAAAGAATAAGTTTGCAAAATTTTATTGAAATCCACCCAGTTGTTGAAGAGGAGCTGTAGAACATGCATACATAACCATAATTACTTTTACTTATACAGCTGTTTATAATAATCGAACGTTTCCCCGCTGGTGTGACGTGGTAGTTCGAGATGCCGGAAGTGAAGCGGCCGGATATTCCATCCTTGTCATCTGGCAATGTTCAAAATTACAGAATTCCATACCCAGATAGTTCTAGTAACCCCAAATGGGATGTCTGTTCCAATAAATAAATTAATGATTCTGTCACCTGGAAACAGAGGTTTATTTGAATACCTATTAACGGGAATTATACAGAAAATAGCATTTGCATAAATAATTTATTTGTAAATAACATGATTTTTTCTATTGGAAGTTATGATGTTCCTAATGTCGCTAGGCCTGTTTATTTTATTAAATCTCTGAATTGAGGACTAATATTAAAAGGAAAGTGTGGTATATGTTGATTAAAGTAGAAAATATGTTGACTAAAGTAGAAAATATGTTGACTAAAGTAGAAAATACATTGATTAAAGTAAAAAGTACATTGATTATAGTAGAAAATACGTTGATTAAAGTAGAAAGTATGTTGATTAAAGTTGATAATATGTTGATTAAGGTTGATAATATGTTGATTAAAGTAGAAAATATATTGATTAAAGCATATGTCTGTGATAGAAGTTAGATATTAATCCTCCATATGAGAATAATTGAGGAATTTTATGGGAAACTTGCCCAGATTTGCATTTCACTTGCACGGAAACTGGGCAGTGGAGTCAAAATTATGGCATGGAGCTCATTCAATTAGAATCTTGCACTACCATATCAGAATTAGATGAACTTATATACAGCTTAAGACGAGTACGAAAGAAATGTAATTCTGGTTTGAGGATCAAATCCTCGTGAAGAAAGATTTGATTAAAAAGGAAGTTTTTCTACCCACGTGAGAATGATCCATATTTAGAGTGTGTTTCTAGAGTGTATCGAATGGAGGGGGGGGGGGCATGAGAAAAACTCCCAGCAACCTTCACGTCCGCAGCAAACATTTCTTTGTTAAAGCATCCTTACCCTCTTCATCTGATTAATGGTTTTTAGCCTTGCATTATCTTAATGCATTTGACCACTACTAGTTATTTTAGCAAAGGATAAAACTCAATAACCACTGGATATGGCATCTTTTTGTCAGTGTTTATTAAAATTTTACTGTCATTCTTCTTTGTTTGGATCTAAAAAAACTTACAAGTATCTTTGAAATAAATGAGGATATCATGTCTTTTAATTTTTCAATTTATATTTTATGAATTTGTAACCTTGCTTCTATTAGCAGTAAGTCACCTGGCAAAAAATATAACTTTACAGATATAGTAATAGCTGCTGAATGGATACCAGGTTAATGACGGACCGGTCTTGGCTACAAACGTGGTGAGCATTTAGAGATTTACTGGCGATTATAGTGATTTTAGTAACAAAACCGAATGCTTCCGAAACTACATGAAATTTGGTGATATCTCGATTAGGGAGGAAGATACAATATCCTTTTAGAAGGCTCTTTGCCTTGTCATGGAGACTGAAATATTTATTTAATAGCGATTTGTGGTTTATGAGTTGATTTCCACAAGTGCCATTCATAATTTTATAGTCTTCATCAGTGTTTTCTTACCGGATTTTGTGTAAAATAAAATGCCATCATCCATTATTTATCCTGTTTTTTTGTTGTACTCCCAATGGACCATTTCCATTTTCGGTCTTTTATCTTAATTGGTGCCTTGATGCATGTTTACTAGTAACTGATTCAAAAAAGATCTTGATCATTTTTGTTAAAAATATACACCAGATGTCTATTATCACTATTTTTTTTGATGATGTTGATTTAAATAATTCTAGCTAAGCGTATAATTCAAAGATAATATAATTTTCTCTCTTTGATTCAACCAGCCATGTCGTGCCACTAAGCCAATGTTGGGCACATCAGAACAAAGGTAGGATTACTATAGTAACCGCTGGATATAGCTTCTGTTTGTTGGTGTTTATCAGAATTATTACTGTGAATATCTTTGTCTTAATCTATAAAATACCTATTTTTTTAGACAAGCGATTGAATTTTATTTGCGACAGTATATATACGAAATACATTTACATATTTTTTTGTATCCATTTACGAATGAATAGAAAACATAGCTTTGCTAATGCTGATTAAGAACATAATCAAAAATAGTACCAACAATCTTCTTTTGACTCATGGTTTTAGTCGTGTCGTGCCTTTCACCACTAAACCATTGACTAAACCTTGTTCAAAGATAATATAATTTTCTCTCTTTGATTCAACCAGCCATGTCGTGCCACTAAGCCAATGTTGGGCACATCAGAACAAAGGTAGGATTACTATATTAACCGCTGGATATAGCTTCTGTTTGTTGATGTTTATCAGAATTATTACTGTGAATATCTTTGTCTTAATCTGTAAAATACCTATTTTTTTAGACAAGCGATTGAATTTTATTTGCGACAGTATATATACGAAATACATTTACATATTTTTTTGTATCCATTTACGAATGAATAGAAAACATAGCTTTGCTAATGCTGATTAAGAACATAATCAAAAATAGTACCAACAATCTTCTTTTGACTCATGGTTTTAGTCGTGTCGTGCCTTTCACCACTAAACCATTGACTAAACCTTGTTCAAAGATAATATAATTTTCTCTCTTTGATTCAACCAGCCATGTCGTGCCACTAAGCCAATGTTGGGCACATCAGAACAAAGGTAGGATTACTATAATAACCGCTGGATATAGCTTCTGTTTGTTGGTGTTTATCAGAATTATTACTGTGAATATCTTTGTCTTAATCTGTAAAATACATATTTTTTTAGACAAGCGATTGAATTTTATTTGCGACAGTATATATACGAAATACATTTACATATTTTTTTGTATCCATTTACGAATGAATAGAAAACATAGCTTTGCTAATGCTGATTAAGAACATAATCAAAAATAGTACCAACAATCTTCTTTTGACTCATGGTTTTAGTCGTGTCGTGCCTTTCACCACTAAACCATTGATTAAACCTTGTTGGCTCTTCAAACTAAAATAGGATTAATATAACAACTGCTAAACAGCGGTTCAATTTGTCACTGTTTATCAGTAATATTGCAATGCACATCTTCTTTGTCTGGATCCATAAAATGCGTATCTTTTAGATAAATGTGGCTTTTATACTTTGAATTTTACCCACGACTATATATATATATACCCAATACGTGTTTGATTTTTTTTTATCCATTTACGAATACACAGCAAAAACACCACACGTTAGCCTAAAGTTTTATCTGTGGACATTACAGAAATGACCGTTCTTTTTCTGAACAACCCAGCAAACTGTTGATGCGATGTTTGAAAATTCCAAAACCTGCCGTCCATACCAAGTACCTTCGAGTCGAACCTCTGAGCAAGAGTCATTGGCATTGAAATGTGTATACTTGCCTCTTCCGCCCTTATTCGGAATTCCGAGCACGGAACTCTTCGGGACTTTTCGGGAAAAGGTAAATAAGCTTAGGATGTATTTTTATTTCTTCCAAGTTATCGGGAATGGTCTGCCACATTAAGTAAGTAAAGTACCACGTGTAAAAAATAAAAAATAAATGCCGAGTGCGACAAAATTTAGTCTTTTTTTGTTTGCTATGACATTAGAATGTCTGGAAGCAATTCGACCTCACGTTTTCTGGAAGAGATAAAATTAGAATGAAAGGCGAGAAAAGATTGATAGTTATAACAAAGTGGATTTTGTATGCTGCCGAAACTTGTTTTGCTCTTGGCTTTCTGCTTTTTTTTAAGTCTTCCATTGCAAAAAAATAAAAAATAAAAAAAATCTTATGCATATCTGATCAGTGGAAGCTAGTTATTATTTTAAAATACTTTTTACGGCCTGGAACGTGTAAATATAATACTCTCAGAATTTATAATGACTCAGATATTTCTAAGAAATGCTGGAGTCATTATGAATGATTATTATTACTTCCTTATAATATTTTTAAACTTTCTTTACAATATATCGAAAAAATATATCGGAAGAATTATTATTGTTATTTACATAATTCCACGTTACACAATCCTTCCTAAAAATTAATGTGAATATTGATTCTTAGGAAGGATTTTATGTAACGTGCGATTCACACTGGGTTCAGTTTAGTTATATTAACGTCCCGTTGTAAAGCAACACTAGGGCTATTTTGGGATGGACCTCGAAATTTTGAACCGCGGTCAGATGACGAGGACGACACCTGAGCTGGCACTCCCCTCTCCACACCACACCAGCGGGAGGACGTTTGGCATTGACGGATTTAACGTGCAACAGACCCCCATACACGACGTTTCTTCGGTGGAATCGGGTCTCGAACCTGAAACCCTACGCCTCACGAGCCGAGACCTTACCGCGGGCCTTCACACTGGATTCAAAATTCTTGAACTCGAAGATGCTTAATTTCCGTTGCTCAAAGTTAAGTGGGTTCGACGTGCATATATGCAAATCCGATGTTTTTAAACACTCTTTACGATGTATCAAAAAAATATAATACATTTTTTTATTGTAGTTATTTACACATTTTCACGTTGCGTAATGCTTATGTACATATTTCCACGTTACATAATCCTTTAGAAGAATTAATGTAAATATTGCCGGCGTCTTGGCATAGGGGTATCGTGTCTTCCCCGTGATCTGGGCGTTCCGGGTTCGAATCCCGGTTCGGGCATGGTTGTTCTTCATCTGTGTTCTATCTGTGAGGTGTGTGAATGTGCCCCCTCCCCTCCGTAAAAAGGGGTTGTGCAAGCGAATGTGTGTGAGTTTCATGAGCTAGAAATCAGACTTCTGCCCTCGGGTGCTCAGGGGTCTTTACCCTCAGAAGCTACTGCAACACCTTTCTGTGGTAATGCAGACACGACATCACCATCATCATCAATGTAAATATTGATTCTTAGGAAGAATTTCTTGTAATGTGCGATGTACTCTTGAGTTTTCAGAGTTCTTGAACTCGAAGATGCTTAACTTTCGGACATTGTTATAGTTGGAAAATAAATGGCATTGTAAATATAGTTACTTAACCAGTTAAATGGATTCGACTTGTATATACGCCAATCCAATATTGTTAAACATTCTTTACGATATATATAAAAAAATATATCGTGAGAATTATTATAATTATTTACATATTTCCACGTTACATAATCCCTCCTTACATATTTCATCGTTATATAATCCTCTGTTTCATAATCCTTCTTAAAAATTAATGTGAATGTTGATTCTTAAGAAGAATTTTATGTAAAGTGCGATGCACACTGGATTTTCAAAGTTCTTGAACTCGAAGATGCTTAACACCCGGTTATTGCTGTAGCTGGCATGGAAAAATAGTTACTTAACTAGTTTAATTGTATATAGGCCAATCCAATATTTTAAAACATTCTTTAAATATATCGTGAGAATTATAGTTATTTATATATTTCCACGTTACATAACCTTTCGTTATAAGAATTCTGAACGGAGAATCCTTGTAAGAAGGGATTCCTGAGAATCAGTGTGAATATTGATGCTTTTGAAAGATTTTATGTAACGCGCGATGCACGCAGGATTTCCCAAAATCCTTGAACTTGAAGATGCGTAACTTCCGGGCATTACTTTAGCTGGAAATTAAATATCATTGCAAATATAGGTACTTAAGCAGTTAAGTGGGTTCAACGTGTATATAAGCCAATCCAAATATTCATTTTGGCTATGTGTGATTTTTTTTTATCGAATAAAAATGAAATCTTATTCCCTTTATTACATTTTTTTTTTTTTGCAAAATTTGCTATGTAACCATTTGTATTGAATTCGACTTGTATATGTATTATTACTTCACTTTAAAAAGGGGAACTTGAAGGAATTTAAAAAATACATTCCGCAGTTAACTGATTAATAAAGATTATGTAACGTTTTTAAATGTAAATAAATGCAATTTGAATTTATAATGAGGCATTTCTGAGAAATGGAATTTTAAAATTAATATCTTTCTTACGATATTGTATAATGTCAGGAACGAAATTGTAATTTGTTGTATTTTTACGATGCAATACAACATTGCGACGTAAATATTATTTCTTAAAATACTAAATGAACATGCTAATAAAATACCATCTTTATTCAAAAAGATTGTTAAAAAGTCGAGGATCGCTAAAATGGTCTGTCTTTTAAAATACATCAATCCATTGAAATGTACAATCTTGTATTTTTCTACGATCTCATACGGATTATACGATATCGTAAAGACTTTGTACAGATAATTTGAGATATCGGACAGTATCATAAATATCGTATGACAATGTAAAATTTTGTGTCATATTGCATTTTTGTGGTATAATATCATAAGTCTTTTGCGCAGTACCTTAGTGTTATTTGGATATACTAGTCTATGGATGTCCAGTGTTTGGTACCGGCTTGTGTACCTGTCTTGCCATACAATGTCATAAGTATTTCACGTAATAATGTTATTTGGGTATACTTGTAGTGGTAACATTATAAGCCAGATAACAACTTCCGGAGATGAGAGTACTCTTTTGTCTAGTGTTTATGTTACTCGGCTACAAACCCTAACGTTGCGAGTTTGAACCTCAACCCGCACATACTAATACTGAATGTTCAATGATTGGTACACCTTGTGTACTCCATACGCAAAGGAAACCATTTATTTGTATGGAACTTACACAAATGTCGACGAATGGTACATCTGTACCAATCTTATGCAAAGGAAAACATTTGATGGTACATTGTAATATCGTCGTGGAGCTTGTCTCTATGTTTAATGATTTATACAGCATGCAGAGCAACTGTGTGCATAGGAAAACTTTTAATGGTTCACTTCACGCAACATTTAAAGCACGCAGGTGCTGCACCCACGCAGCAGTATGGATGGTGGGTAGCAATGAAAATGTAAGACTTCTATTTTAAAGGAAACCTATGCGATACACAGTTTTTCCATTACAATAGGAAGCCTTAATTGATAGTGTTTCCGAAGTAATCTTGGTATTATTATAAATATGCATGCGAAGGTTACTTCTTACTTGTTAGTGGGTGCTGTTATACATGCTGTTATATATGCTGTTATACAAGTACTGGCTTTATACAACTTATCAAGTATGCTTATCAAGTACTGGCTTTATTTGAGAAATTTTGTTTTCATCTATGATAATGAGTACAGTAGCTGCCACTTGATATGATCACATCGGATCTAAAAATAAATTCGATAATTTTAATCGATTATTAAAAATAATGAATTGGGTAAAATTAACTATTTTTTATCAATTCAGGGGGGGGGGAGATACGTACCTTAAGGCTATCTAGAATTTATTTAAAAAATAACAGTAGAAAAGTTCATTTACTGTTGCTTATCGACAATTATTTATTAACAGTATCATATATTGTTCGTATTTGTGTTATTTTTAAAAACTTGGTGAACGAAACTATATGCCGCTTTTTAAAATATCAAGTACTTGATTCATTTCTGCATTCATTGGAGTATTTTCTACAATGTACTTGTCCTCGTAGGAACTATTAAAGTTTATTATTTACCATGCTCATAAGAAGCTCACGTTTTTTTCAAAATTTTAAGAGAAGCTCTGAAAATTTCAATTGCTTCTCAGCTTTGCATTGACTCATTTTAGGTAAGCTTTCATATCTCTTGAAAATTCCAACTTTGTCTTTAACATTCAAATCATGTTGTTTTTTATTATCCATTTTGCTTTTGTATTTCAGTCTCGGGAAACAGTGAATGGCTGTTCAGCAGATTTTTGCTAGAAATGGCCGCTTAGTTGTACCTTTAAACCAATCCAGATCGCTCAGGTACAGACAAGAGAATGTGAATCTCATTCCATGGGAGAAACGAACCCCAAAAAATTTCCGTATGAGTGGATCTATATCTTAGATACACGAATTTATGTCTCTAGTTCAGAATGAAAGATCGATCAATTCTTTATTTCGAAATATATTATGATGTAGTGATTACACTAAACGAATATTTTTGAATACGTTTGAATATGTCGGTTTGGAACTAGAAATTTTTGATAGTATAAAGCGAATGACAGTATTTACCACAGTTGCACTAAGCAGCGTCCACTGTATTTGATATTTGTTTACATGAAATGTTAATAATTGACTGTCAAAGTCCTTGTGATTGGTTCTGTAGTCGAATTCAATTTTTAAACTGCGTTCACACGAGGCCAACTATTGCGCGCAATAAAAGTCACACCTACCTCAGGAAGATCACGGGATTCCAATGGGACAATGTTATCTCATCGAGACAACTATTTGCCATTGTCCCATTGGGGTCACGTGATATTCCTCAGGATAGGCTGGACCTTCTATTGTGCGCAATAGTTGGTCTCCTGTGAATGGTGCTTTACGCGAGAAATCTTAAACAAGTTCCTTAAAACTGAAGGTCATTTTCTGGGATTAAAGGGCACTCGAGTTCACTAGAGAACGAGGTTGGTATAAGTTTGCCAGAGAGGCTACTCAGGGTAAGTAGTATTAACATCAAAATCAATTTTCCTAAATCTTGCCTTAAGAAAAATCTCCAAAAGTATTTCCCAGAAACTTGGCAGGCTATATGGAATCTTACCTACAAATGTCGAACTTACCTATTTGTATTTGTATGTTTACATTAAACAAGCTTCTTTCAATTCAAAAATCAATCAATTCGTCATCTTTTGTGATCTATATAAGTCTGTCTGATGTCCACATGATCGCTGCGCCTGCGGAAGCAAAAGTGAACTAGACTTCTATGTCATAAAGGACTGTGACAGAAACCTATCATTTCACGTAACCTTGCTATAGAAAACTGAACTATCCATACAATCCCAATCCATCGAAACCTGAGCTAAAGGATGGATTATCCTTAAAGATAAACTTAAAAGATAGCCTATATACAACAAGCTGGATTATTTGGCGAAATCGGATTTTGCGACTGAAATCCTCCAGCTCTAAAGCAGAGATCTTACCACCAAACCACTGTGGACTTGGATCTCAGCAACGAAATTCGCACTTACGAACAATCTGAAAGAGTGATCCCTTGACAATTTTCTGAACAGATTGAATCATTCGGAGATAGAACGCCGAACATTCCTATTCATCACCCCTACTCAATTAACGTAATTGAACTTCGCAGTGAATTAAGCAATTAATCAGTTTATTATAAGACATCAGACTCTTCTGATTTATTTTCCACATATTCGATGTTGACACTATCGCTGCGTCTATAAATTCAAAGGGAATTTATCAGACTATTCTGTGATAAACATCTTTAAATTTCACAAGGCCCAATGTTGAAAAGCCACCCGCTTTATGCTTTTTGTTATAAATGAAGAATTTCCAGTACGAATTCCGAATGTTATGAAGATTCTTTATGAACAAAAGTATGATGTCATCATTGATTAAAGGTAACTTTAACTAAGACCGTTAACTATTAAAACTTTCATTGTAGACTTCGTCAATATAATGTGTGTGCTATTCCCCCCCCCCTTCACTTCTGTTTGTGATTCTTTATTCTGAGAGGGTTTTGTTCAGGCGTAAAACTTATCAGGTTTGTTTTTTCCTGGCGGTTTACTCTATGATATAGATAAAAAAATATTAAGTAAACATTTGGGTTTTATTCGATTTGTGATTGGTAGATAGCGAGTCGCTTGACCCATAACATTTGAGGTTTGTTTTGCCAGTATTGTCTGAAATATTTAATGAACATTATTATTATGCTATAATAAGTATTCATATTACACTTGACGGTGAAATGGTAACAAAAAGGAAAAAGTAAAGCTTTAAATTAATACCAAATTAACAGCAACTGTGTTTTTAAAATATTATTTATTAATTCTACATTTAAATACTCCATTTGTGGCAACACTAATGAATAGCTTTCTGGTTTGTTTATCTTTCTCGAGTAACGGACATTTTTCGTCTCTCTGCTAGCAATCGTTTAAATACTAAACAATAGACGTATTAACCCTGAATTAAAAAAAAAAAAAGGTGAGACCGGAGTTTAAGCCCCTGCTTGGCGCAATCTTCAAAAATCGCCAACAACGGTTTTGCGAAATATTCAAAAGCGAGGGAGCAGATGTCCAATCATAGCGTATAATAAAGATTGTCAGCTTTGGTGCGTTATCGTAACTTGGCGAAGAAGGGGACTAAACTCCGGTTCACCCAGAAAAAATAATAATGGGGCATCCAACAATATCAGATCAAGAAAAGATGCGAAGAAAGACTGAGCGAGAATCTGCCAATTTGAAAAGAAAAGCTGATCGTGAAGCTGCTAAGTTGGCGACAAAACGTGAAAAATTGAAACAATATTTAGATAATGGAGATACGAGCAAAGAATGTTCTCATTGTGGGGATTTGAGTTTTGAATTGAAAGAAGGCCGATCGGCAAATATATATTGTTATTATGGAAAGATTAAGCCTCCAACAATAGGCGAATGGCTGATGAAGTTTGAAAACTTGTTAACTGGAACTGGCGAACATCAGGTACAGTATCGGACAACATCGAAGTTGGCAAGCGAAAAAGAGCAGGCGGCAAAACTATCTAGTAACAATAATATCAGTGATAGTTACCTCATTAACAAGATCTAATGGGAAAAAAAATATTAATTTATTGTCTTGTCTGATGGCTATCTTCAACCCTAAAATACGTCACAGTTTGGTCAGACAGATTCAGTCTCTATTGCATCTTAATAAGTATATGCATCTAGGATGGCTCAAGACCCACGTCTGGCACGTGGACATTGAATATGCGGACCCACTAGCGAAAGAAACCAAAATGATAAGCATTGCTTTTCCTCCTCCTAAACCACCCTTTATTTGACAGCTCAAATTAGGACAGCTGCTTTAAACATCTGGCAAGAGAAATGAAACAACTGAGTAATCATATACGAAATATTGCCCAGTGTCTCAAAGTCAGTATGTTGGAATAGAGAAAAAAGAGCATAGCCATTTCTCTTCATGCGTTCTTTGTTTCAATCTCCATACTATTTATTATTATTTTTGTTTTGCATTCTATGTTGTTTATTCGTGTATGTATCTTTCATTTTATGCCTTTTTGTCTTTTCATTAAAAAAGTCATTTCCAAACTGGAAGAAAGCCTTTGGCGCTAAAGACAAGACAGGAGGGGTAAAAACATGTCAAGCGGAGCCTTTGGCTCTAAAGACAGGGCAAGAGGTGTTGTTGTTGTTTCTTATGGCACTTGCCATGGACAAGCCCACTGTTACGAAGACAGCGATTTTAAGCCGGTGGGGGAGCGTCTCTTGTTTTTTAGTAGCGCCAACTAGGACCAAGAGTACGACTTTGCTACTCACGCATCACTCATTCGCTTGCACAACCCCTTTTTACAGAAGGGCACATTCATACATCTCGCAGATAGAACAACGGAAGAACAACCATGCCCAAACCGGGACTCGAACCCAGGACGGCCAGATCACGGGGAAGACGCGCTACCCCTATGCCAGGACGCCGGAACAGCAGATGTAAAAACATTTAACGTGGAGCCTTTGGCTCTAAAGTCAGGACAGGAGGAATCTTTGGCTCTAAAGACTGGATAGGAGGTGTAAAGGCAGGACAGGAGGAACCTTTGGCTCTAAAGACTGGATAGGAGGTGTAAAGACAGAACAGGAGGAACCTTTGGCTCTAAAGACTAGATAGGAGGTGTAAAAACATGTCAGGAGTTATGAAAACAGGACAGGAGGAACCTTTGGCTCTAAAGACAGCTGGTGTAATGTGAATCAAAGCCATTTTTATACCGCTGAAAACAATCTTTGCAAACTTCATGAGTTGGAAGAATGCGTCGTAAATCCCAACTGCAAATAGTACGTTTCTATTAAATTTTTCTGTGAAATAAAATAACGAAATTAGAATTTTCTGAAATTGGCGGTTGTTTTTTAAACACAAAATTCGATATTGTTAATGAAGTCGAAGTAATTCTTAAACCTTCGTGTAAACAGATGTGACATAATACTTATTTTAACACTGCATTTAATACTCGAGTCCTTCGAAAATGCATTTCATATTCAACTATGCATTCACATAGACTGGTAGATGGAACTTATTGTTCGAGTTGTGGAGTTATTTTGGAACAGATAGAACAACATTGAAAATCTCTCTCCTTTATCATAGAGCGTTTTTCGAAAAAAATGTTTCCTTTATAAAATTCTTAAGAGCTGGCATGGAAATACATTCCTAAAAAATCTCTCCCATAAAAATAAAAATTCAAGTAGGCCTTTTTTTTCTTCTCCCTTCTTTCATCTTTCTTCTCTTGAATCCCACAGTCTAGTAAACAAATAAGAACTTCGGGATTCAGGGATTTGGCATCTTTTTTTTTCCGCCGTACTTTATTGATCCATGCGGTATACAAGCGTGAAGCAGGTAGGGAGAGAAAAAAATCGCCAAGAAACAATTCGATTTCTTCCGTTTCAAATGTCATGCAAATGAGAAATAAGAAATGGAAATTCTGAACACAATCAGATTCCTAGATATATGCTCCACAGTTGAGCTCTTGGCGCGCTCAATACGGGAAAAAAAAATCCGCCGGGCTATTTTCTTTGATCTTTTGGCATCAAGGTGCAATTTCCTATAATGCCAAATTGGATTTGAAAAAAGTCGGGCGAGAAGGACGAAATGCATGTGAAGTATTTCCATGGCGGGTAAAAAAAAATGATGAAAGTAGAATGAAAACAGAAGTATCTTTTATTGAAATATGCGATTTTTCAACGGGGTATATATTCAACTTTTTCCTTTATATTCCAAACTGTGACTGCATATGTTAATCTTCCCTTTACTCAGATTTCAAAAGCAGAAGTATCAAATGCAAGTTAAATTTCATAAAGATCTTTTTTTATTCATCAAAAAGAACGAACGGTTGAAAAAAAAATCAGATCTGTGAGTTAAGAAGTGGAAAATGCGAAAATAAGGTTTTCTCCAGAACTTACTCAGAAATTCTGAAATCTTTTTTTTATATATATAAAAGTTATTTCGCCGTTTAATTATTCAGAACGAGGGAAATAATCCGCCGTCGCACTTGATGCTAACCGGATTTCAGAAACCGGATTACTGGCACGGCCAGTGAAAAACTGGCCAAAAGCAGTTCTCTCCTAGTATAAAGCTAAAGCTCAGCCGAGCAATCCGAAACAAGATTACAACTGTTCTCTGTTTTTCATAGTTGCTATTATACGCAGTTAAACAAAGTAAAAATTCTTGCAATTTTCCGAAATTAAAGAGATACAATGTTCAGATATCTTTACCTTAAGGGAAGAGAAACGGAAAGACACATTCCTTTTTTCGAATTTTTAATCATAAGCCCAGCGTCGCTTGGGAAAAAAAAATTATGACTGTCATTTTAAAAGTAAAAAAGAACATTTAAATTAGGTATTATAATACATAAAATCCTGTTATCGACTAAAACGATTTTTATAAATTAAAATGAGAATAACAATTAGGCATGTAACTATGTATGGGATGGAGTTTTTGAAGAAACGTTCTAAATTGTTCATATTTTTGAATACCTGAATAAAAAAGATTGAATAAACATGTATGAAATCAAAATATACCAGTTAAGAGGCAAACATTAGAACAAAAGGGTGTTTTTATTTATTTATTTATTTGGCTAAAAAGAGGTATAAAGCAAAAATCTTTTAGTTGAGAAATTTATCAAATGATTTGATTAAAATTTTGTATATAGTTTAAGAAATATATTATCTAGTTACTGAACTAAAAAAAAAATAAGCTGTATTTCTACAGCTGACTTAAAATGAACCCTAGAATGATATATGTATCATGAAACTAATGTTCGCTGTTTTGCAGGAGTTCTTTCTTTAATAGACGCATGCATTCTTTATATTATAGAATATTAAAGAATAAGAAATAATAAATGTGTGAAAAATGCGCAATACTAATTTTACAGGTGAAATAATTTTGCAGAAAGTACAATTAGTTTGAATTAAATAGTTTTTTGATACGGAAATTTGTACCAAAAAAAAATCATCAGTACAATGACAAATCATAATCCTATATGTATCGCTAATATTGAAGGATATGCTGATTTATACGAATACTGAAATTTTGTTAAGTGAAGTTTCCATTGGAAATGCAATATTTTGATATATTGAAATTTTAACTAAAATGAATCGATTAATTGATATTTGATTATATTTTGATTCTATATTACTGTTCGTAATTTTGAGAATGTGGTGGTATGTAGATTATTATGATCCATGCAGGAAGCAACACGACATTTCTTTTAATAATCACATTCACACACTAAACAAGCACAAACACAAAGACAAGACATTCACGCGCGCGGCTTCACAGTTCAGCATCACATCTCATTCTAATTACAATCGCAATGCACTATGGGATGGCCTAATCAGGCATCGCCATCTAGTATCCAAAAGAGAAGATAAGAGTAATGGAACTAATACATCCTCCCCCTACATCAACGACGTCCCGGCAAGGAGACAGAATTTGAATTGTAATGCAACTGCTACAAGAATGCTTTGATTAAAAGATTCCATTATATTTATAAAAAATTTTAAAAAAGTGAAAAATAATTTTTAAAAATACACTCAATAATGTAATAACAAGTAGAAAATAATTTTTCATGAAAAATATGAGGGTACAAAAATAATAAAATACTCTAAAAAAATCAAATGTATAATTTTATAAAACGGTACATTTTCCAATCTACCAATCTGGTAAATTTTTCAAAACACACTTCCATAAACAAAATAAAAATAGCCTTACTGCAAAATTGTACTTCCTTTTAAGAAATTAAACTTCTAACTTCCTTCCACGTCAATCATAAAACGCCGAAAAACAAACAAGCGAAGAAAAATGCAAACCAGATGTGATGCAGGCCAATTTTGCTGCCTGCACCCCTCTTTTCTTCTAGCAAGATTCATCCCTTTCTCCTCTTCTTGAAGAGAAAAACTTCATCTTTAAAAAAATTGCACTCAAAGCCGCATCTTCTACAACACATCCTACTGCTGCTACTACTACGTTAAGGAGAAAACCATCAGTCGGCGGAACACAGTTGCAGTTAAGATCTTCCTCTTTGGTAAAAATGAAGATGTGTGTATTCTCTACCTGCTTTCATCTCTCCTCCACTGCCGTGTATGCTTCATGTATTATTCATTAAGAAAAGCAGATGCATCGCTGAGGCTTATGTATTTACGTCTTGCTTGAATCCCACGCGCTAGCAGGAAGTGAAAAAGTGAAGGTAAAGGATCCAGAGGGGTTGATGATGAAAATTTAAAAAAAATGATGATGAAAATACATGCCGGGCACAGAAAATTTATGAAGGCGTTGCGTATACTTAACGAATGTACATAAGCATTTTTTTTTCCTTCAAAGAAGTTGAGTTAATAGTTAAATAAAGAGACAAAATTCGAACAATTAGAGAAATGAATTCGAATTTCGAACAGAAACTAGACTCTGTTCTTTATGAATTGGGTTTTCGGATCGTTTTTTAAAGAAATGCAATTATGTAAATTTCCATTTATGATGCTTTTAAAGTATGTATTTAAATGTTTCTAAAATGAGAATAGGAAAATTTTTCAAATGAGTAGGTTTCTCCTTTAAATATCTTTTGGTCTTCATTAACTTCACTTGGTATTTGTGCATTATTTGTTTATTAAAAGAGAAGGTATACCACAAGATTTATCTTCAATTTCTGGTTTAAAAAAATTGAGTACACATTTATAACATAAACAGATTCGGTTGTGTTGAGGCATTTTTAAAAAGAAGTTTGTGTTAATGACAAGTCCTAAATTAGTTATTTTTAAACTTGAAACATAGTTCTCTAAAGAATGAGAGACATATTTAAATCTTTAAAATAGCATTTTGTAACTATTTTGTTAATTTTTTTGTTTTACCTTTTTTTAATTATCTAATATCTTCTGTTTCGAGTTTGTTCGGTCTTACTGACCCAATTAAGAATCCATAGAGCACTTCAGGTATTTCTGAATTATGTTTAATTTTTGTATCGAATTGCAGCATTTTAAAACGAGTTATGGACTTAGGACCCGAATAATGGACTTGGAGAAATTTGGCGATGAGAGAAGTTAAAAAAATAAATAAATAAAGGTACAATTATTGAGACATGATTAGGTTTATGCATTAGGCCTTTTCAGGGATTTCGATTTAAAAGGTCTTATTTGCCGCTTCTTTGAAACGCATTATATCTAAGGGATATAGGTCGGGGATCGATGTCAGGCAGTTAAAGTTAGAGTAATTGGACGTTAAAAGGTGTGGGAAAAATTTAAAGCTCATGCGATTTAGAATATATAAAAGGGTTTTTTTTTATCATTCAATAATTTAACTCTTTAAAGGGTCATTTTTTTCTAGTCATATTATGTTAAAATATTTTTAGGCTTGAAATTAGAATAAGAAAAGGGATTCATTTAGGTTATTAGATAAATTTAATTTGATTAATTAATTAATTTGGTTAATTAATAATTAAGTGACAAACCCAGACACATCATTTTGATTGAGATAAAGAACTGGAGCATCTAAATTTCTGTCTTTCTAAAAAATTTGTCAGAACTTATGCCAACCTACAATATTTCATACAAAGATTGATAAATTTGTAAATTTATATTAATTATAATTAATTTATATTAATTTTCAGAATGAAAATTTTGATTTTTGAGTTGAATCATTCTATGTGAAATTACGTGCCTCTTCAAATTTATGACATTATACTTTTTACAGATAGTTTCTTTAGAAAGTAAAGATAAGAATTTTCATCAGACATAAGGGTAAGAATTTTCTAATTATTGTTTTGCTAACCTTATGTCATATTTATCAAACTGATGGTAATTTTGACTTCGAAACTGAAGGATATCAGGTTCAAACCACGAATGAAATTTCGCACGTGTGCTCTTCAGGAAAAAAGGAAATCAACTGTCAAATCTTTAAAATTGAAAAATTGTTTTAAGTTATTTAAATGATTTTTTATGCTATTTTAAAACTAAAAAAATTATCTTTTAATAATACCAATTTCGTTTCCATACTTTTTTTTGGAATCTTACAAATTTTTTAAAATTTAATTTTATATATGATTTGTAAGGATGTTTTTATTATGTTGATGAAATTCAAATTCATTTCTGAGTTCTTTAAAACCATTCAACCGCGCGCTTTTACCAATGTTAAGGTTTTTTAGTCTTCTTTTTATTATATCTTTCATAACATCTGGAATCTTATTATTTATTATTATATCTTTTATAACATGCTGGAATTTGAATTAACTGCATTCCTTATAAATAGTTTTACAGAAGAAAAAGCTAATATTTTGAGAAAACAACTCATCACTAGTTATTTATACATTTTCTAAAAAAGCTTCATTCTTTTTTTTTTTCTCTTTGATAATCTTAATTTAAAAGAATCTTCAATAATAATAATACCACGAAATCACTCTTCCATTTAAGAAATTAATTTTTAACTATTCTTTTTTTACATCGCGAATCGAAAAATGGTTAAAAAAAAAAGTAGAAAAAATGCAAATACCTTTCTCTTTTTCCAACAAAGCACATTCCATTCTCTTCTTCAAAAGAAAATCCGATTCTTAAAAAATTGAACGATCTGAAAGATGCGTTCTCTATAGTTCCTACTTTCTCCTGCTTGCAACGTGAAGCAGAAACCATCAATCGGCGGGGCGCAGTTACAGTTAAGATCTTCCTCTTTGGCAAAAATGGAGATATGTGTGTTTGCTACCTTTGCCTGCTTTCATCTCTACTACACTGCTGTGTGCGCTTCATGTATTATTCATTAAAAAAGGCGGATGCATCGCTGAGGCTTATTTGTTTACGTCCTACTCCACTCCCAAACGCTTGGAGGAGGGGGAAAAAGTGAAGATAAGAGATCTAGGGGAGATGATGATGAAGATAAGGATTAAAAAAACTGCAACCATTTTTATTTTTTTTTATTTTTGGTATATATTAACGAATATTCACCAGAAGCCTTTTCTCATTAAACTTTTTCTTGATGGTTAAGCGAAATTAAGATAAGACTTCGATTAGGGATGCAAATGGGCAGGAGTTTTGGCCAGAAATGGATCTCTGTACTTTCGGGTAATTATAGTTTGTTCTTTGTGTGTTGGGTTTCTTTGCTGTCTTTTAAAGAAATTCCTTTTATGTAAATCCCATTTAAGATTTTAAATGGTCTGGATTTATTTTGGTACTTATTTTCTTAAATTAAGAGCCCCGACGTTTCCGTGATCACTTTTTATTGGAATTAGAAGAAGAGAAAGGCATAGAGGAACTCGGATTTAGCCCCAATTTCCATGCATGTTTATTATATGAAAATTTATTTTAGAGTATGATTTCTTCTTTATATATTTATCAAGCCGTTATTTTCTTAACGTTATTATAATATCGTAAAAATTGATGGGACTTATAGAGATTTTGGTTGCCTACTCAATGCTCTCCAATTGATGCGATTAAGAAATATGGAATACACGTAGAGAAGGTGTTGCTTTTTGCCATCTGACACCTCAATAATCTCGCATACTCTGTAATAAAAGTGTTATCCCAGTGGATGTCTTGCATAGCACTGGCGTACAACAGTTAAGAAATATTGACCTTTGGCGTGAATTTAGCATATTTACTGAATCTGCTATGTAATTCTTGGCGAGTTATTTGGCGATTAATCTCTGGCATGCAGTTAACAGTATCCTAAAATCGAATTTGTTTTAGATGCATTATTCAACATCGACTGAAACAAAGATTTGACACAAAACTTCACTTTTAGTCACAAAATCACATGTGAAATGCGATATATTTAAGTCATTGCGTTTTTTGAGTTTCCGCGTTTACATATTTCTGAAACAGAGACCGACAGACGGTCAACCTATACTATAGAGAGAGTCAAATATATCTGTGTACTAAATTTCGTAAATCTAGCTCTTTTCGTTTTGTAGTTATCGTATTAAATGATATTCGAACAGCCTCTGAACGGATTTTGCTCAAAATTAGAAAAAACTGCAAATTTGGTGTAAAGACCATATATCTTCTAGATAAAAGCGTTTTTTAGTTATTTTTGTAACAGACAGATGGATGGACATTTTCTAAAACTGTGTTTTTCGAATTCTTGAAATTCGAAACGTGGAGAGTCATTAAAATCTCGAGTTCGAATTTTTTGACGATTACTATACTTTCTCTATACTGCGTATGAGAGAAAGTAAAAGCGATTAGAAATCATTTTTAAAAGTAAAAAGTAATTAAAAAAATATATACTATAAAAACATTATTAATATACTAATAAAAAACGTATTTAAAAATTTATTAATTAAATTTATTTTTGTTTTTCTTTTATATATTATACTGAGTAAATAGTTGGAAATTTTCATTTGAAGCTACCATTCTCCTATAAACGAAAATATTTAACTGCGAAACTACAGTTTGGTGTGAGACATTTTACATTTTTAATTCCTCGTTTTAACGACATGATAAAATTCCAAGTACGCATGCGATTCATTTTTGGTACTCCCCCTTAAAAAGTGCAAAGCACGAAAATTGAAGAAAAAATGCTGAGGAATTCCGATAGAAGAAAATATCTTACTGTGCAACCATTCTTCAGAAATTTAAATTTTTAATTTCCTTACTTTCAACGCCATAATAACAATCTAAGAACAACCGAAGATAACTGCAAAGTAGATATGACGCAAATCAGTTTTACTATCTTTTCCTTTTGGGCCGCGGTGGCCCAGTGGCAAGATCTCGGCTTCACGGAGGGTTACAGGTTCGAGACCCGATTCCACCGAAGAACCATCATGTAAGAGGGTCTGGTGCACGTTAAATCAGTCGGGACCAAATGTCCTCCCCCTGTAGAAGTTTGCGGGGGAGGGTGGGTATCAGCTCAGATGTCGCTCGCGGCATCTGACCGCGGTTCAAAATTATGAGGTCCGTCCCAAAATAGCCCTAGTGTTGTTTTAAAATGGGACGTTAATATAATTAAACTAAACTGCCTCTTCCTTTTGCCAACAAGACACACTCTATTATACTTTTGAACAAAAAATCTGATTAAAAAAAAAACAAGTTGAGGCATGTATGCGATTCATCCTTTTTAGTGCACCCTCCTCCTGCAGAGAAAAAAAAATATTTAAATTAATTCAAATAAATAAAAATATCTTACTGCAAAACCCTTGTTCCTCCTTAGAAAATTATATTTTTAATTCCCTTTCATGACCATAATAAAAATCTAAATAAACAAAGAACTCAAAACAGATGTGCAGATTTTTGCAGACGTTACTTCACTCTTTTGCCAGCGAAACTCGTCCCCTTCCTTTTTTCAAGATATTTCAACTCGACTATTAAAAAATTCAGCATTCCGAAAGATGCATCCTTTCCAGTAATCCTGTCGTGCAATATACAAGACAAAAACGGAAGAAATAAAAGGAAAAAGCGTAGAGAAACTGAACTCAAATAAAGCAAAATACCTTAGTATGAAAACCACTCTTTCGCTTGAGAAAATTAAATTTTTAGCTCCCCCTCTTTTGATGTGATATAATAAAAATCTAAGCAAACAAACGAAGAAAGATGCAAACCAGATATGCGATGCAGATCAACTTTACAGATTCTACCTCTCTTTTGCCGGCATAGCGCACTCCATTCGCTTCTCCGAGAAAAAACTCGATTCTTAAAAAATTGAACGATTTAGAAATGCATACTCTCCAGCGCATCCTCCTCATGCAGCATAAAAGACAAAAATCATCAGTTGGCGGAACACAGTTACGGTTAAGATCTTCCTCTTTGGTGAAAATTGAGATATCTGTATATTCTGCTTTCATCTCCATTGCACTGCCGTGTGTGCTTCATGCATTATTCATTAGGGAGAGCATGTACATCACTCTGGATATTTACATCTGCATTTGATTCTATGTACTGCCGAGGAGAGAAAAGGTAAATTATCCAGAAAAAGAAGGTCCCTACGAGTATAGAGTCTATAGTGGCTTGGTGTATGTTTGTCAAGGTATACTAGAAGTCTCGTAACTTCGTAATGCTTATAGACTACTGTACTTACTGTCTGTAAAATGCAGTTTGCATTATGAATAAGTCGTCTAAAATTCTTTGTAGTGCAAACTGTTAGACGTGGAATTATTCTATTTGGTCCGTAGTAATCGTTTAGTTAGAAGGCGTTCATTAAAAAAAGAGTTTTTCAAAAATTTGACATTTAAGAAAATATAAAATTTTCTTAACATTTTGCTTCTGTAACTTCGGAACGTGCTATTGCACAAAAATTATTTGTACGCTTCTTTAAAATTTTTAAAAAAAATAATAAGAAGAAGATTTTTATTGATAACAATTTTAATCTGGTACGACTTTTTTTCTCTGATTTTGATAAATTAAAAAAAAATATTTTTGAGATTTTTTAACGATACGTTGCATTGTTTTGATTACTGCGCGTTCGGAATTTCGTTTAATTTTTATTTAATTAAAATCTTAAGATAAAAGTCGTTCCTAGATGCGCATTGCCATATAGTTCATTTGCGTAATATACACATATACACACGCATATTATTGTAGGGATTGATTTGTACAATTAAATGAACTATCCATTCTTATCTTTAGTTAGAAGTTTTTATTCTTTCGTTTTTTGAGTTGCTTTTTTTTTCTTTTTACTTTTTCATATATGAAGTATACAAAATGAAAATATTGTAATTTTTAAGAAAAAAAAAAATATACGCTTTGAATAAAACGTGCAAGAACGCTTTGAGCTATATAAAATAGAATTGACATGCCGTCTCTACACTAAATTTGTAGACTTCCAACTGATTTTGAATGAAATCCTTACGTCTGTCTATTTGCCGAGTTCAAGTAAACACAATATCTACAAAACGTAAAGATTTAAATGAATAAATAGAATTTAATACATAGTTTTACCATTTAAACAGCAGAATGGTGTCAAATTTTAAAATAAATCCGTCAGTGGATTGATAGTCTCTATAGATTCGCATACTCTAAAACGCTATTATTTAAAAATGCAACTGCTCAGATAAATGAAATTTAGCATATGATCTTTTTATTAAAATTCTTCTTTCCCGTCAAGTTTTTGGTTCAATCTCACAAGAAAAAATAAAATGCATTTTTGGTTTTCATGTTTGGAACTCTCATTTTTCGGACTCGGGAAAATAAAAATATTTCAATGTTTTCACTCCGTAGCTTACGATCCACAATTTTCATGTGAAATAACATGGCGGACGACTCCCATAGGTTCTGTAAAATGCACGATGAATTACAAAATTGAAATGTCATCATATATTTGATATCATGTGACCATATATCGAAATCATTTTCTTGTATAAAAAGTCGGTTTGGATCTGTATTTAACTCCATGCTTTAATAATTTTCATTTGAAGATTCTCTGTAAAAATAATTAAGTATTTAAGTTTGTTTAAATAATTTATGCTGCATAAAGTATATCATTTGTGAAATATTTTTTCACCTCAAGTATCTAATGCATTAAGGTGTACGTACACACTTGAAGATTTTTTTTTAAATTTTAACTTTAAAAATCCAGTTTTTTCACAGTAGGTTATTAATATATGTTTAAACTCATTTCAATTAGAAAAAACCATATTACACTAATTATTAATTAATTAAATAATATTTAAGGAGCTAATTAGCCTATTTTTTGAAACATGATATCTTAAATTCTAATTTGTACAGACACACAATTCTAGTTGGAAATTATGCCTAATATTAATCTTCATGTTGTCTCCCTCAAACAAGTTATAAAAATGTATAGTTTTTTTTAAACATTTTTTTCATCAATGATGAATAGAAAAAGCAAGATTTTTTCTGTCATTTTAACTTTTAAACAGCTATTAAAAATTTATTTCTATACATATAACTTTGATTGAGGCACACAACATCCGCTATTTCATACAGATTATCTTGATATATAAATAATTGTATTTGGTAAATTCCTTGTTGAGTTATGATTGTTTGAATGAAGCAACATAGTGGAAAATATCATTCTTCATAAAATGAGTTTTAAAAACACTGTTTAGTTTTAGAAACTGTAAAAACACCGTAGAGTTTTTAATGAAAGCACCTCAAGAAAAATAATTATAACTCGAGAAATATTTCGAATATTGACATCTTGGTATCGTTTGAAAGCTAAAGGATCAGAGAACATTATTAAGCAATTAAAAAATATTCGATATTTTGAACGATTTTTGATGTTTCAAGTGTGTACATACACCTTAACAAATTTAATGTTTTCTATTATAAAAAAAATATTTTACGCTGTTTATTGAATATTCTATCCAAGAAGTTAATTCCAATAATAAAAGTTTTCTATTATTTTTTTTTGTTGAAAAATATATTTACTGGCATAAATATTTTATCTTTTATTGAATTACACTTGTCTTATTTTATCTTTTATTTAATTTTCTGACAGATTTAAATTAAATCGGAAACTGATATATTACAAAATGAAAATTAAATACATTTCTTAAATTGATTTACTTGAATTTAATTACAAGTACTTTGCAATTTAATGTTTGATTCTATTCATTATTAAAATCTGGATCTTGCATTTTTTTTCTTTTGTTTCAGACGATATTTAAACCAGGAGTGATTTATTGCCGGTTAAAATATCGTTTGGATTTTATTTTATCACATAAAAAATAAAATAGAATTAAATTGTTTTACAGATATCTTGCCAATAAAATAAATAATTATTTAGTTGAAGGGAAAAATGATGGAAAAATAAAACAGGATATGATGGAAATTTTTTTAAATGAGCTATTATAATTGATTTAGATTTTAAATTACAGAAAAACAGTATCATTTCTTTAAAATCAGAAGAAAAATCCATATAAGCTTTCAAGGATTTAAAACACCAATTTTTATCTCAAAACGCTGGTTTCCCGGGACAGTTCATTTAGTTAAAAAGGAATAAAAAAATTAAAGAAAGAGTAATAGCTGCTGTACTTAGCATTGTGAAAGGAATGCCGTATTTCTTTTAGCTTTCATGAGAAAACTAAATCAAATCGAAATTCAATAGAAAATGAGCAGCTCCATTGCATATTTAGAGTGAAAAAGAACAGATTTTCTCCTTTCTCCCGATTTGCTTAAAGTTCTTATTTTATTTATGATTATTTTTTTCTGTACTAGAATGGAATTGGAATTTAATGCCCTTTCCAACATAAAAATGGAAGAATAGTTAGTATCAAAGAATGTTCTCTGCTGAAATGTCCGTTCCATAACAAAATAAAGGTGTTGCATTCTTGGAATTTTTTTCTTTTTCTTTTTCGTAACGAGTTTTAAGTGTTTAGATGGAACGCAGTGCACTTTGAAAGGGAAGATTTAATTTGAATTCCTTAAAACTTAGTGTTTAGCCTCTTTTTTTTTTTTTTTTTTAATCCTGTAAATTACGTTGTAGATTTTTAAATGTATTTCTTTCGGATGTTGCACTTTGAATCCTTTACTAAGCACTAGCAATTTGATTGAGTATTTTTAATGAATGGTTACGATAAAAATGCTGTAAGTAATCAGTATTGAAGTGGTTCACATTATGGGTTATGCTTAGTTTTAACTGATTGTATTTCATGCGCTTTACATCTGCTGTGGATATTTCATTTAATTTCTCTCTTACAACTAAATATTAACAATATTGTTATGATATCTTCATGATATTGTATAATTTTCAAAAGATCAAACGAAATCAGGTAAATATTGTAGAATATTTATTTTATTAGGGTTCATTCCCTTATTAGACTTATTCAACTTGTAATATTTATTATCATGTGAGAACATAATATTGTTTTGTTTGGGGTTTCTGAAGCCTCAAATTGCCGGCCAGAAAACTGACGATTTATTGTTTTTGGGGCATACATTTTTGACTTTTAGAGTTATTAAAAAATGATAAAGAACGTTGTCACATTTGGCGACTTATGGCAACAAAAAGTTACAACTTGGCGTGAATGTCTGCCATGTGCCCGATTTTCTTGTCTGGTCAGTAAAGGGCAGGATCGTAAGAAGTTATCGGCCGAAGAAACGCAAAGAAGAAAATAGGAATGAACGCCAAACAGCGAGGAAGTGAGACATATAGTGTAATATATGTATAATATTAATTTTCAATTTTTCTGTCAAAAAAAGTTTGGAGCTCGAACGATTTTGAGATCGGCGTAACGGAACACCATCGTTTTCTAAATATTAACGCATGTGTAATCTGATAGTCACTTGATGGTTTTAAACCGGTTTAAACAAGATATTTTTTTTTTTTTTGAAAAAAAAAAATCCGGCTTAGAGAAAAAAATTTTTTGAATTCAATTGATTTTGAATTGGTCAAAAACCATCGCTTTTCTAAATGTTGGGGATTACGAAATATGAGTCATGTGAGAACACGATATTCTTCAGTCGGATTGATACCATGTGGCTTAAAAAATTAATATTCTCACATGATAACTTGAAATTTACGATAGCAGATTCTAATTTTTAATTTCCATTTTCTTTATTTAATTGCTTTTATGTTTGGAAAATTGGATTTTGTAATCAGTTTTTTCACTTCCTATTGTACTGGATATGATACTTCTCACTTTTTAAAACGATGAGATTTTAAAGGAATTAATGCATTTCCAAGTGGACATAGATAAGAACATAAGTTTAGATATTAGTGCTTTATATCGCTCTGAGAAACGCATGGAGGTTTTTTCAGATCGCCTTATTTTCAAGAGGTTTAATCTGACGCATACTTACGGGCCGCGGTGGCCCGGTGGTAAGGTCTCGGCTTCGGAACCGGAGGGTTTCAGGTTTGTGACCCGATTCCACCGAAGAACCGTCGTGTAAGGGGGTCTGTTGCACGTTAAATCCGTCATGCCAAACGCCCTCCCGTTGGTGTGGTGTGGTGTGGAGAGGGAGGTGCCAGCTCAGGTGTCGTCCTCGTCATCTGACCGTGGTTCAAAATTACGAGGTCCGTCCCAAAATAGGCCCTAGTGTTGCTTCAAACGGGACGTTAATATAACCAAACCAAACCAAACCAAACCGACGCATACTTACAAAAAGCAAATCCTTTGACACAGTCAAAAATTGTATGAAAATTTTTCGTCACTATCGTCAGTAGCAACAGAGCATCACCTAGAATTCTGACATTCTGCAGATTTGAATACTATTATTTTAATGCTTTCAGAACTGAATTAATTATCAGTTAATCAATTGATTTCATTTTTGATTTTGTATGAGAAATGCCATTTGGCAATCAGTTAGGGAAATAACAGCAACATTAAAAAAAAATTGTAGTATTTCCTATATTTATAATAATGATTTATAAAATACATTTAAAAGCAAAAATTAAGAAATAATAAAAACATTAAAATGTTGAAAATTTTCTAAGCGAAAATCTGTTAAACAAAATTGGAAGGTGAAAGCCAATTTGGGTAAATGTGAGAGGCTATAAATCCATTTACCGACAACTGTCTGGTATTTGAATCTTTTTAAAACGATTCTTAATGTAAAAAGAGAAATCGTTGAGGATTTTTATTTTGCGTCGAAGTCGATCTTCGAACAATTTTCAGAAAACGATTTTCTACATTTTATTTGCTTTTTGGCTAATAATCGAAGAATAGCATTCTACATTGGAGCAGTTAAAAGATAGAATTGTTGAAACGATTTTCTACGTTCTAAACGGTTAAAAAATTAACTGTGTTGTATGAAAAAAAAAAAACTTTTCTAAATATTCATTAAATATTTAAAATATATAATAAATATTATTAAAACTCTTTCATACATAAGTTATACCCACGGTTCGATTCTGTTTTGACCTGATAATTTTTTTGATGAAATATATATATATTATATATTATATATATGATATATTATATACTGTTATATTATATTTCATTTTTTATATACATTAATAAATATCTATAATTAGAATTCTATTTTTATTTTTAAAAAGCATTTCATTTGTGTAATTGTCTGAAATAATTTGTTTTTCTTATTTTATTAAAATTAGGTCTGTTTCTTGATTTAATTCATCATTAACTCTGCTCTAAAAAAAAAGGTTTGACGCTGCATTGTATCAAAAAATTGGTCAAATGACATTTAAATCCTACACGGATTGTTAAATTTGAACGATAAGTAAAACAGAGAATGAATTTAAATAAATTGTAGGAAATTTTGTAAATGAAACTGCGAAGAAAAAACCCAACCCGGTAAGAGTAAAGGGAGAAAAACTAGTAAAAATTCCAATAAAGAACGGAAAATAAAGCAGACCAGAACAAAGAGTTTTTCTAAATGAGGATACTTTATTGATTTATGCTTCAACTTCTAGAAAAACGATATCATGTTATCGAAATCGCGAGAGAGAGAAAAAAAAATCTACAGAAGCTTTTTAGAGTTTAAAATTGGAACTTTTATCTCAAAAAATTTGTTTTACAGAACATCGTTTAGTTAAAAAAGATTTTTAAAAAACGAAAGAAACAATAATAACTCCTATAGCGAATTGTGTAAAAGGAATTCAGTATTTCTTTTAGCTCCTCTGAGAAAACTAAATCAAATCGAATTTCAATGGAAAATGAGTCCAAAACAAACTCCCTCGCATAATGAAAGGAAAAAGAATATTTTATTCCTTTTTCTCTCGATTTACTTAAATTTCTAATTTCCTTTTATTTATTTATTTATCTTTTTAAATAAGTTCTCTACTTCTTTTACCTTTACTTGAGTGGGATTGGAATTTAATGCCCCTTCCAGCTCAAAAATGGAAAAATTGTTAGTATCAAAGAATGTCCTCGGGCAAAATATTCGTCGAGTAACAAAATAAAGGTGTTGCATTCTTTCGAGTGTTTTCTTTCCGTAACGAGTTTTAAGTGTTCGAATGGAACGCAACTCATCTCAAGAGGGGGGTTTAATTCAAATTCCTCCGCTGTTGTACACTTTGCTTCTTTTTCTTTTTTAAAAAAATATTGTCGTAATTACATTACGGATTTCTAAATGTTTTTCTTTTGCAAGATGAATTTCGTATGCGTCACTAGAATCTTGATTGAGAGTTTTAATAAATGGCTTCGACAAAAATGTTTTTGGTAATCACTCTTTTGGTTATGTATGCGGTCCTTTTTTGTGTTTCTTTACTTTTTGATGGGTGTGTCTTTTTTTGAATGGGCTTTTGGGCGTTAAAAATAATGAAATCTGTTTATTCGTTTTATTTATGTTTACTTAATATTTTTGAGTTATGTCTTTTTTGTTTGTCCTTGCATAATTTATCCACAATGCATGACATTTTACGATTCTGTATACCTCGTATCTATTCTATAAATACCACAGAAAATTATTTCATAATCAACTTTGCTGATATAGTGTGGTATTGCTCGAAGAAAACATATTTTCAAGTCTAAGTATTTACGTAACTTTGAACTTAAACTTTCTTAGTTTCTCGTATGCATAGTATAGAGAAAGTATAGTAAAAAAAATTCGATCTCGAAATTTTTATTAATCCCCACGTTTTAAACCTCTCCGAGTCTCAAAAACACATTTTTGGAAAGTGTCCGCCTGTCTGTGTCAAAAAAATGCTTTGAGCGTGACAGTTGAAATTTGGTATATGGTCTTTAACCAAATTTTCAGATATCTATCAAATGTTGAGTAAACTCTATTCAAAGGAAGTCCATCTGTCCGGCTGTTCGAATATAAATTAACTGGATAATTACAAAACGAAAAGGGCTGGATAGATAAAACTTAATACACAGAGTTAACATCTACAGTGTAGGCACCTATCCAATTTTGAGTCAAATTCAACTGTAGGTTGAAATTTGTATCTAGTCATTACACCAAATTTGCAGATTTCTATCGAATTTTCAGTCATCTGTTCATTGGAAGTTCGTCTGTCCGGCTGTTCGAATATAAGTTAATACTATAATTACAAAAATAGATAAGATAAATAAATAATATCTATAGTGTAGGCACCTATTAAATTTTGAGCCAATTTCAACAACGGATGGATTGTCTGTCGGTCTGTACTTTCAGAAACATGTAAAAACGATAAATCAAGAATGCAATGACTTAAATATATCAAATTTGGTATGGGACTGACTACGAGTGCAGTTTTGCGTCACATTTTTGCTTCAATCGGTTGAAAAAAACGTGTTTAAAACGCAAATTGGGTTTTTAGGATAATATTAACGCATGTCAGGGATTAATCTCTACATAACTCGCCAAGAATGGCAAGACAGGTGCTAAATTCTCGCCAAAAGTTATTATTTCGTAACTATTGCACGCCAGTGCCATGTAAGGCGTTATCTGGCATGACACTTTATTACAGAATATCAGAAAGTTTTGGGAGATCCACTCACTCTAGTCTTTTTTGCCATTATATCTTTTGTTTCCTCTATGCCTCCTGACACTTTCTGCCAGAAACTAAGCCCCCCTCCCTCTCCTTTTTGTGTCTGTATTTTGTACTAATTTGGGAGCCATAGGGTTTTACTTTTTTGTTATAGCACTAAAAGTTTCTTCTAAGAGTCATTCATTGGAAACATCACATAGCAATCCTATTTTCCAACCTACGCCTTCTCCCTTTCATGAGCAATCCACTCAATAACTTTAATGTCCTTAAACATTATTAGGACCATTCGAAAATTTTTGAAAAGTAAATGAAATATTGCACAGAGAATAATTTAACTAACTTTACGAGATTTATTTGTATGCAAACTAAACCAGCCAGCGTGGTCTCCCCCAAAATTTCTCGCATACTCTCATAAACTTGTCATGCCACGATAACGCCTTACATGGCATTGGCGTTCAATAATTATGAAATATTAACTTTTGGCGTCGTGAATATAGTATTTTTGTTCAATTTATCGTGTCATCCTTGGATAATTATTTGGCATTTTAACCTTTGCATTCGTTAAGAGCGCCCTAAAAGCGAATTTTTTGTTTCAGATAAGTTTTTCTCTATAGATTGAAATAAAAATTTGACACAAAACGTTTCTTGCCATCATAAAAAATCCAATACCACATTTGATTACTTCAGTCATCGCGTTTACATGTTTCTGAAAGTAAGACCGACAGATGGCAAACCCTTTGTTGGATTTGGCTCAAAACTTGACAAGCGTCTACATTGCAGATGTTAAATCTGTGTACCAGATTTTATCTATCTAGCTCTCTTTGTTTTGTAATTATCGTGTTGACTTTTATTCGGACAGATGAATTTCCTCTGAACAGATTTTACTCAGAATTCGATAGAAATCTGCAAAATTTGTGTGAAGACCGCGTACCAAATTTCAACCGCCTACCTCAAATCATTTTTGAGCTATCATTGCCACAGACAGACGGACAAACATCTTTCAAAAATGTTTTTTTGGAACTCAGGAAGGTCTAAAACGTGGAGATTCATCGAATCCTCGAATTCGAATTTTTTCGCTATTACTATACTTTTTCTACAGTTCGTGTACGAGAAAACAAAAATGTACAAATTCTAGTAGGAAGTTGATATTATACCTTTCTATTAATTTCCAAAGATGCCGGCATCTTGGCCTAGGGGTAGCGCGTCTTCCCCGTGATCTAGGCGTTCCGAGTTCGAGTCCTGGTTCGGGCATGGTTGTTCTCTTCCGTGTGTTCTCTCTGTGAGGTGCGTGAATGAGCCCCCCCCCCCTCCCTGTAAAAAGGGGTTGTGCAAGCGAATTTGTGTGTGCTATCTTCATTTGAGCTAGAAGTCAGACTTCTGCCCTCGGGTGCTCAAGGGGCTTTACCCTTAGAAGCTACTGCGCAAAAATTTGGCTTAAAATAGTCACACGACAAAAAAAAAAAAAAACATTCTAAAGATAGTTGTTAGAGCGTCTTTTCCAACACAATAACTATGCACCTTTATCTGTGATGAGCCGAACCAAAGAGAGAGCAATATTTTTTCGTAACTTTACCAGTGCTTTGTGCAAAAACACTTAAGTATTTCATTTTTAAACTAAACTTTGAAAAATTTATTAATATTAAAGAAATAAAAAAAAAACTATACGTCTATCTGAAATCGTCTCGTCTTGTTCAGAATTTCTGGTAATTTAAGAATGTCATTTGTCTTCAACAGATTCACCTAGTCGTCCGCAAAGTCAAATACTCCAATGGTTATTTCCCATCACACCCAATAGTTCCCCTCCCTTGGGTCTAGACACCGATGATTTTTATTTTCTGCTCCCTCCTCTCTGTGGGCTTGGTTTTTAATAGATTCACTGTCATGACTCACACCTGTGATTCGAACTTTCTATCTAATTACTTGACTCCCCCCCTTCTCTATCATCTCTTAACTATAATGGAGATTGGATCATCAAATTAGATAGAACATGTAAATCAAAAATCTGAGTCATATGGCGGCGGCGGCGGGCAGCGAGTTAAACAACCGCAATTCGCCACCCTCGAAAGGTTCGATTTAGAATGAGGGAGCCTGAATCCATTTTGAAGACCAGAAACAGTAAAGAGGTTCAAGTACCATTTTTATGCATAATCCTCTTGCTGGTTTTTCTGATTTTCATGGCTGTAGTCTTGAAGTGGAAGTTGAAAGCTTTAGATTAACTCCTTCAGAACGAAAAAAAGAGAATGTGGGTTATTGATGGGTACTTGAAGTCCTTGGTGATCACGAAGAAAAGAAGCGTTGGTCTCATAATTTCTTTCAAGATGATCTCTTGTGGCATTTTTCATTGTACCTACTTTTTTTTTCTTTCTGACTTAATTTCGAATATTGATTGTTTGCATAGTTTTGAACTTACTCGGCTGTTTTGGATGGGCTGGATGGGCTTTTGGTTAATTTTTGAATTCAAGTCAAATGATGAGAAAGTCGCTTGATTTGTTATTCCATACTTCAGGCTTTTGCTCTTCATCAGCAACTAGGTTTTATCTGCAATGGAAGATTGATGTGCACTAAGCACTTAGAAAAAAGAAGAATGTTATGCATAGTCGGAGCTTGAGCCCATGATTCAACAATACGAAAGGCCACTAAATTCGTGACTTCATACTTCAGGCTTTTACTCTTCATTAGCAACTAGGTTTTATCTGCAATGGAAGATTGATGGGCACTCAGCACTTAGAAAGAAGAATGTTCTGCATAGTCGGAGCTTGAACCTATGATTCAACAATACGAAAGGCCACTAAATTCGTGACTTCATACTTCAGGCTTTTACTCTTCATCAGCAACTAGGTTTTATCTGCAATGGAAGATTGATGTGCACAAAGCACTTATAAAAAAGAATGTTCTGCATAGTCGGAGCTTGAACCTATGATTCAACAATACGAAAGGCCACTAAATTCGTGACTTCATACTTCAGGCTTTTACTCTTCATTAGCAACTAGGTTTTATCTGCAATGGAAGATTGATGGGCACTCAGCACTTAGAAAGAAGAATGTTCTGCATAGTCGGAGCTTGAACCTATGATTCAACAATACGAAAGGCCACTAAATTCGTGACTTCATACTTCAGGCTTTTACTCTTCATCAGCAACTAGGTTTTATCTGCAATGGAAGATTGATGTGCACTAAGCACTTATAAAAAAGAATGTTCTGCATAGTCGGAGCTTGAACCTATGATTCAACAATACGAAAGGCCACTAAATTCGTGACTTCATACTTCAGGCTTTTACTCTTCATCAGCAACTAGGTTTTATCTGCAATGGAAGATTGATGTGCACTAAGCACATATAAAAAAGAATGTTCTGCATAGTCGGAGCTTGAACCTATGATTCAACAATACGAAAGGCCATTTAATTCGTGACTTCATACTTTAGGCTTTTACTCTTCCTCAGCAACTAGGTTTTATCTGCAATGGAAGATTGCTGTGAACTCAGCACTTATAAAAAAGAATGTTCTGCATAGTCGGAGCTTGAACCTATGATTCAACAATACGAAAGGCCACTTAATTCGTGACTTCATACTTTAGGCTTTTACTCTACATCAGCAAGTAGGTTCAATGTACGATATACTAAGCACTAAGAAAAGGGAATGTTTGGTATAGTCTGAATTTAAATCTATGATCTAACAATACCGAAATTCATGCTAAATAACAACTTTAATTCTGAATGACTTCCGTGCAATATTTAAATTGTTATCTATAGCAGTTAGGACAATTGTACGCAGCAAAGGTGGTGTTTTAATAACGATTTTACAAGAGACAAAATTTTTAGCACATTACGAAATTCGATGGTTTTAGCATTCATTTTGTTTGTGTTGTAAAATAGCATAAAGGTTTCAATATTCAAGATTAGTTTGCATTAATTTTTGCTTTCTTGGCAAGATGAAAGGCAAAAGTAGATTCCTTTACATCTAAATTACTATCTGGCAACATAAATTATCGATGTTAGAAACATTCAAAATTAGGGCGTGTAAATCAATTTTCAGTCCCTAACTTTTAAGATATTGCAGTTATTGAAAAATTTTAAATACAAAAGTTGTTCGTCTTAATGAACCGCTAATTTGGTTAATTGGATTTATTTTTCTATTTTTAATATTAAGAAAGTTATAGCGAAATGAAAATTCCACTCCCACCATTTCCATTCCACTTTATGCTAGATAACCTATTTACTAATTCGTCCGAGATTTTTACATTTCTAACAACATACTCCAGGCCAGTTAAAATCGAAACAAAATCATTCTAGTTATTATGTTCCCAACCTAACCATGGTCAAAGCGTTATACGCATATATAATATAAACATTTGAACTAAGGGTGATTTTGAGTTCTAGCGACCATGATCGGTGAAGAACTGAGGAAATTTTCCCGAAGTCTTGTCATGAGCACCGTGCCAATAGGTAGTCATTCTATAAAAATCTTTCTAAATTTCCATTTCGAGGTTTTAAAAAAATTCTACTTTTTAGACCTCTGTAAATGGAAGAGAAAAAAATATAATTATGTGGGCCTTGAGCATAATAACTCAAAAATGTTCCAAGCTTGACAGATGAAATTTAACATGTGGTTTTTTGCCACAAATTTGTGAAATTTTTATCAAAATTTGAATGAAATCCGTTCATAGTAAATCTGTCTTAGTCTAGGTAAACTCTAAAACACTAAGATACAAAGAAGTTGATACATTGGTACGCTATTTTATTATTTAAATATTATATCTGTATTAAATATTAAAACAAATACGTCCTCTAGTTGACCATTTGACAGTCTGTACAATCTCAAATATTGGTTTAAATAGGTTGAAAATGCATATTGAATTTTCTTCGCTATATTTCGAAGCACAAAACGTTCTCGAGATTAAAAGAGAACTCCCCTAGGTAATTTAATGCAAATATCCTGGACAAGTCCTAGTGTAGACTGTATCCTTCGTGGGCAAACACCAACTTCGATCCAATTAAGGACCATTGTGTACGTGGGAGAGCATACATTCCCATCTGCACAATGGTCTTTAGTCTGCTTATTAATGCTTGTGACTGAAGCAGGTCTCGGATTAGAGTTGTAGATTTCGTGACTGGGTTGCAGCCGATAAGTCTACATGAATTGGAAAGCCTAATGCGGGATGGATGTTGAAATAGGGAAATTACAATGATTTATTGAAAGCTCTTATTAACTGGCTATGGCTAAAAATTTTGTTAGTGTCTTTGTTCTTTGACGATATTTTAATAAATCGACCATCATTTTGATTTTCCTTGTTTTAAAAAGTAGAATTTATATATAAATTTGTATTGAAATGGTTTATTGTCTATTGACACTGAGTGATTTAATGACAATCGGTATGCAAATTTAAAGTGGATAAAAACTATTTATAAACAGGCAGGGATTGTCTACCCAGATTTTCTCGCATTTCTCCTAATAAGTGTTAGCTCTCTTCCTATACAAAAATGTAGATCTGTGTAAGGCCATGAGCCTCAGATTTTCAAAGATCAGTGCTTAGGAGTTAGTGCTTCATTGTATAATAAAGGAAGCCAGCCGAATACGCATTTCGGACACCTTGTTTACGACTGATTGAAAGCGAACATTGGCGCGGAACTACAAATTCAATAACAAGATCACATACAAATTTTTATTTTTATGCGTTATTGTGATTTTAAGGTATGGCTTATACATACATGCGGAATTATAGACCGACAAACGGCAAACCTTTTGATGTATTTTATTTAAATTCTAATAAGAAACTGCTTTAAATGCTAACAATTGTATATGTTGTTGTGTTTTTAAGCCAACGCATTTACACGCATGTGGCAATGCTAGAGGATAGACGGTCAACCATAAAGAAGCGTTCACACGAAGCCAACTATTGCGCTACCTCCACGCTACCTCTGGAAGGTCACGTGACCGTAATGGAACAATGGCAAATAGTTGGCTCGGTGAGAACTATTTGTAATTTGTATTTGTACTTCGCATTGAAGTCACTTGATCTTCCAAAGGTAGTCGTTACTTTCTATTGCGCGCAATAGTTGGCCTCATGTGAATGCTGCTTTAGATTGGTTGGATTCACCCTTAGAGTGATTTTAAATAAGAATCGACACTTTAAATGCTGCATCAATATTTCGAATTTATCCGTCTAGGTCTTTGCATTTTATTTATCATGTTTCGCTTGTACTTAGACTGGCAGACAGATAAACTTCCTGCGCATAGATTTCTTGTAAAATTTTACAGGAATCAACACATTTGGTGTAAAGGATTGCAAAGGCAGTTCAGATCCGTCTAGCTGAAAGTATATTTTTAGTTATCGTGATATAGACACACTTATTTATAAAAAAACAAAGAAGCAGAGAGGCATAATTTCAAAAAAATGTGGGCTTTTCCGATTTTTGCGAGGTCTGAAACGAGGATGTTCCTCACGATGAAGTTTTCTGACGATCGATTACAATACTTTCACTTTGTATCCGAGAAAGTAAAAGTAAGGCTTGTAAAATTTTTAAGTGCTGTTTAAAATTTTATATTTCTCTGAGAATACAGACGCCATCTGATATTAAATGCAAAATTCCGATATAAAATGTAAAAAAGCTATGTATGAGAATCTCCTTGAAATGGTTCAAGCCAAGTAAATGCTTTTGGGATCTGAGTTGAGAATATGGATATTCGAACAATATATTTTTAAGAGATGTGGATTATTCAAAGATGTAACAAAGAGCGGCGGGCATCCCGGAACTTGGTTGTCGTGTTTGTAGCTTCTACGCCTTATTCTTAACGCTGTTAAAACTGCATCGAAAATGTATCTTCTGATTTTCTCGAACGAGAATAATAATAGATTAGTAAATAAAATAACTAAAAATATATTTATCTTCTTCAAAATCATGAGCGGCAAAGCATTTGCAAATAGAGGAAACAATTGTGATGAAAAAGAAGCTTGGAATAAAGATTCGTTTTAGTATAGTTTCTTGGCACATTGATGGAAATTATATTTTGAATTATTGTTTTTGCGCGAATAGACAGATACGCATAGACATAATTCGAAATATAGACTAAGCATAAAGTAACTCCTTGGTTGGGGACATCTGCAATTAAAAATTAATGAAATCAATGAAAACAAATTTCATATGCTGACTTTAAAAGGTATACGGAAATGAATTGCATGCAGGCATGCTTCCACACACACACAGTCGCACGCACGCACACACACACACACACAGTCGCACGCATGCACGCACACACACACACTAAGACAAATAGTCAATGTCATATCTTGTATGTAAGAAGATCAACACATTGAAAAGATTGCACATGCATCATGGGACCCGATTGATAAACGAGAATTATTTCCTATGAGCTTCATATTATATGTGCGAACATTTGCTAATTTTTACAAAATGCACTTTCCGTGCTTCATTTTAATTTTTGACATCGTTTTCGATCTGATAGAGCCATAATCTTTATTACTGCATTCATTTGTTTCTAAATTTTCTTTAGGTGATTCATTTATTCATTGTTGTTGTTTCTTATGGCACTTGCCATGGACAAGCCCGCTGTTCGAAGACAGCCGATTTAAGCCTGAGGGGGAGCGTCTCTTGTTTCTATAGTAGCGCCATCTAGGGCCAAGAGTACTACTTAGCTACACACACGTCACAACCCTTTTTATGGGGCAGACTTCATTCACGCATTTCATTCACTCAACCACAGATCGTAATTTAGAACCTGAATCAGAGAACGACCACCCCTGATCCAGTACCCCCAGTGGTATTACTCTCGACATGGAGGACTTTGTGGCCACGACAGATTTAACGCGCGTCAGCCACCAAGCCACTAAGGGACGCGAATCCGACGCTCTACCAACCAGGCTATCCCGGCCTTCATCTATTCATGCTTTCCTTTATTTGAGCATGGAAATTGGTTTCATTCCTTTCTTTAATTTTAACTGCAAATGCCTGTAAAAAGGGAATATTTATTTGATGGCCATTCTGTCCATGGATACGAATCTGCAGAATAGTCTTTATAATTCTTCTAATAGATTTTCCTTTCATGGTAAGGAAGAGTATTACAAATAATTGATAGAGGCTGGTGGATGTTGGATCAATGGAGTCATTTGTCGACCTGGCGGCTTTGCCATCAAAAATAAAGGTTCTTGAATATTCCACAATATTGGCGATATCGTCACTAGGAAGGATGGTATAGGGTCTTCTAGATCTTTTGACGCCTTTCACGGGAGCTATAAAAGCGGAGACGTACAGACGAGAGAAGAGTAGCCGAGTTATTTTTCTCTTTGGAGTTAATCTCCAACAGATTCTGTCTGAACACTGTTGTCTGGTAATTATTTTTTGTTAATTTCTGCGAGTGTTGTCTTTGTATACACTTCAACTGTTTTTGTTACCCGTGTCTTTGTAATTTCTGGTGAAATAAAGCATCGTTATCAGCTATTCAGTTTGTTGGACTTCTCACCACACATTTACTGGATTGATTTTCCGTGACTTTTATTTTACGATTTTATAACGATTTAACGTATAGATATTGATTAAAATACCAAGATAGAATTTTTCGCCAAGATATCTTATTTTCTGGTAAAATTACGCTATAATTATGGTACCATCTCTCTATATATTTTGTATACGAAATATTAATAATGCTTCTTTATAAAGAATTTAGCACGCCTCTCTGTGCTTTAACCTCTGACATTATTACACAACTATTCTGCGACCATACGTCTTCACTCGGACTTTCCAAAGCGCAAACTATACGAAATCAACTTTCAGTCACTTTCTCACTACTTTGCCAAAGCAAACCGAAAATTCCTTCAAAGGTCATTCACAGTGCCGTATTTATTTGAGGAGGAATCTGATTCCGAGATTAATTTTCCTCCTGGAACGCGATCTCCACTTAATTTTAATTGCCCGAGACGTCGGAGGATTCCTTACAAAAGACTGAAATCTACATACCCCAAGAAGGCAGAGCACAGCCGGAAGTGGTTGTCTTAATTGGTGTGAGCGATGCATCGTTTGCTTACGGAAAATGATCAGCTGGTGCAGTCTTTGTCCGATTTTGAAGTGTTTGGTTCTAGTGGAAATCGTGCCTTGCGGGCTTTTGGTGGATGTTTTGATTTAGAAAATAGATCGTCTGCGATAAAATTATGAGCTTAAGTAGATGCTTAGAAAGATTTGTCGGTACTTGAATGTTGTATTAGCATTCTTACATTGCTTTTCCAGAGATAATTCTGACTCGTTATCTACTCAGATTGCATTTAAAAGAACGAGAAAATTTAAGCTAGCTTTTTTTGAAATTTTTTATTTCTCTTTATATGAAGAGAAAGTATTGCTATTGTCAAATAATTCGATCTCGAAATCTTGATTAATCTCCACTCTTTTTTAAGACTTTCTGAATCCGAAAAATACATTTTTACTTTCTCGTATACGTAATCCCTCGGGGGGGGGGGGGCTCCTCGAAATGAGGATGAGATGCTTCCGGCATGGTGGTTGGATCTCGCCACCCTGGAGGGTACACTAATAGGTGGGGGATCTGGCTCCTCCCATCGATGATGGGACGTACTTCCTTCGGGGAGGGTTGTACCGTGGCGGGTGACGGCCCTTAGGACTCAACCACAGTTCCCGCCAGTGTTGCTGTTGCGGCGGTCCGGTCATTCAGCGTTATGGTTTAAATCCGTGTGCCTTAGGGCGGGTCGGAGAGTTAGATGGTTGACTTCTCGTATAAGTATTTTAAATTAAATATAGTAATTATCAAAAAAAAAAATCAAATTCGAGATTTTGAGGAATTTATCCGTTTTAAATCTGGAGTTCAAAAAACATACTTTTGAAAATGTCCCTCTGTGTGTGACTAAGATAATTAAAAAGCGCTGTGAGCTAAATTATTGTAATTTGGTATATGGTCTTTACATTAAAGTACAATCTGTTCAGAGGAAGTCCGTCTGTCCGAATTTAAGTTAACATGATAACCACGAAACGAAGAGAGTTAGATAGATGAGATTCGGTACACAAATTTAACATCCATGGTGCAGGCACCTGCCAAATTTTGAACGAAAACCTACAAAGGGTTGACTGTCTGTCGGTCTGTACCTTCAGAAACATGTAAAAGTGGTAATTCAAAAACGCGATGACTTAAATATATAAAACTAGGCTTGAGATTTTGTAACTACAACTGGATTTTTGTGTCAAATCTTTGCCTCAACTGATTGAGAAAACGAGTTTAAAGTATAAATTCAATTTTCGGATACTATTAACCGCATGCCAAAGTTTAAACGCCAAAAAGAACTCGCCAAGAAGGGTTTCATTAAAAAAAAATGTTAAATTAATGTCAAAAGTTAACGTTTCATAACTATTGTATACCATTGTCAAGCAAGGCGTTCTCTGGTTATTAGAGAGGGTGCAAGAAAGTTTTGGGCAGACCACTCCAATTGATTAGAATTATGCCCGTCTCCCTGTCGTAATTCAAAAACGCTTTGAGCTAATTATATAGAATTTGGTATGTATTTTTAGTCCAAATTTGTAGATTTCTAGGAAATTTTAAACGAAATTTATTTTTAAAAAAAGTCTGTTTATGTGTTCGGGTATAGATGAGCATGACAAAGTCAAAACGTAAATAGCTAGATATGTAAGATTTGGTACATTAATTTTGCATCCAATGCATAAATTTCTATCAAATTTTGAACGACATTTTTGGAATGTTTAAATGTTTGTCGGTCTGCACTTCTGCATTCATATAAATGCGATGGTTCAAAAGAATAACCACTTGAATAAATGAACTTTGATATTCAATTTTAGGATTTAATTTATAGTTATTAGTTAAATTTTGAATAAAATCTGTCAAAGGTTGACTGTCTGCTTGTACATTCTCAGGCTTGTATGTGCGGAGATTAAAAAACCCAGCCACTTAAATAAATGAAATTTGGCATGTGATCTTTTTACCAAAATGGCAGCTGAATGTCAAATTTTGGTTTAACACGATCGAATCAAAATTGCATTCTCGGTTTTTTCCCATTGTGCTACGAAGCACTAAACGCGTATGTGAGAAACTCTAAAACCTTACCCTGGTGGCTTTTAGGAATTAGTCCAAAATTTTATACCAATAGATTACAGTTTCATTAAAAGGATTTTAGAATGTTTCCCTCCCTCTCTCGCTAGTGCCACGTTTTACTTGGGCTATTGCAGAGGCAATTTCAAACCGAAATATATATATATATATATATATATTTGAAAGGCACAACAGAATAAAATAAAAGCGTTGCGTGTTCATTTATATTAAAGGGAGTTTCCGATTATATAATAACTGATATAATGATATATGTGATATACATAAAAAATAAATCCGGATCATAGAAAAAATAAACATAAAACTGGACATATAAAAAACGTAAACTCTAGATCATAAACACCAGATACATAAAAAAAATAAATGTATAAAAAATCATACATAAAAAATAAATCTACATTAATACTCTGCATTTGTCACATTTAAAACTGCATTCAAACTTTCCATATTATTCAAACCAAAAAAGACAACGTTTTACTCAATATGTAAACCATCATGATAAAGAAAATAGTACCTTCCATTTAGATTATAACACACATACACAAAAATACATATAATCTTTTCCCTTTTAAAAAATTATACATTTAAAGATACATACATTTTTTCACATTTAGTAATTATTTTTTTGCTACAAACACCAATATATATAAAGAATTGATGCAATTGTTTTTATATATAAAGTAAAATGCATAATTGCTCTAAACTACGCAAAATGCTATTCCTAAATAGAGCTTGTAAATATCACTCTTTCTTAGATATTGAGAAACAGTTTAATCTACTTAAGCTTTGTCAACTGCTTAAAATTTTAATCCCCTCCTCATCCGTTTTTGCACCACCCCGCTTAGATTTTTAGATTTAGAAAAGCAATTTTTAATACAGCTGGACTCGCAGATGTAATCCGTACTCTAGCACCTAATAAAGAAATATGGGATGGTAGTTTTTTCTGTGACACAGCACAAGTCTCAGCAGTGGCCGTGACTCAGATAGATTCAATAGTGGACGAAACCATACAGTCACTGAACTGTCCAGTCATCTCAATAAACTACGCCTCCTTCCTCGCCTGTACTTTGGGTGAATCAGCAGAATAGGAGGGAAAAGTTCCAGCAACCACAGCGATTTCGATGGATTTTAAGAGATTCCGACTCGTCAAATATGAAATCTCAAAATTGTTTGAAAGTCACACAAAATCTCTTCTGATTCTTCAAACGGTTCTTAAATCTTACCGAAATGGAGCATTTATTTTCAGTCTCAGCGTCATGGAGGGATCTTCGCGACAGCATTGTATCGTTTCAGAGCTGGGCATTGTCGCGACTGTTAAATGGGGATTCAATGGATTTTTCAAGTCCTTATCTAAGAGACCATGGATTCCAATCCAGTTTTTATGTGATCTACCCCTCCCGGTATATTCGCATAGAACGATTTTGGGGTTCAGCACCACGTCATATTAAGATGAATCGTGAAAAAATGGCCGAGAAATGAAATGAAATGCAAAGGTTTATGCCATCTTTCAAATGCCCTAGCTGGACGAGGAAGGGGAAAAAAAAAAAAAAAAAAAAAAAAAAGGCTGTACACCTAGATACTTCCTATCTTATCAAACTCTATTCACCTGTCTGGTCTCTCCATTGGTTTAGAGTTCAAGGATCCCCAAATTCGCTTATTGATATTAAAAATCTTTGTCTAAGAAAAAAAATATATATACATCTAAAAAAAAAAAAAAAGAAGGGGCGGGATATGAGTATCTAATACTGAAAACCGTTTCTTATTCGTAGTTACTATTACTGACTATATGCTAAGATATTGTATGTCTTTTTTAAACTTGTGATCCCTAATTTGTAAAAGGAAACAAGAAAACATTTTATTAGAAACCGTGTAGATAATACAGGAATAACGCATTTAATACAATAATTACAGTAGCGGATAACTCTATTACAAATAAGGTATAATTGTAAATTACACTTTAAATTATTATAAGAGAAAGCAGAGTGACAAATCTCATGTCAGAGTGCGTAGCGTCTTGAAAAATGCTTAAATTTACTTTTCATTATTTAATTTATTAAAATTTTAATTTAATTTATTTTTCAAAGAATATGCATTCAAAATTAATTAAAAAAATTCAGTAAAAATTATGCATTGTTATACAATCGAAAATATCCTTTGTTTAGAAAATATGCAGGCTTACGTATGTGCACATGTGAAATTTTTTGCGTAATTTTTCGACAGTGGTACTTAAAAAGTGCTTAAAAGTACTTAATTTTTGCAGCAATTTCTTATTATGCAGCCTGGGATATTGTTGTATTTTGACTATCAATTATTTCCCCCAGCGACATCACAGTTTTTGTCAAAGTGTTTGTTTATTTATTTATTTCTTGAGGATGGCGTGGGGAATTGCAGTTATAACATGTTATCTGTCCGAAAATGGAGTCGGAATATTTTGAAAATAAGAGAAAAATACTGAAGTCAGCAAAGGTTTGCTCGGGATAATTCACCTCTCATGGTACCAGCTATGAAATTTGAGTTGTTATTAAGCATATATCGAATAATGATTTTGTGTGTGTGTGCTTAGAAGGGAAAAAGAAAGTATGTATCGGTCACCCTCTCCCATCAAGATATCAAGAATTCTGTCTCTGAAAGGATATCTGTTAGCTTAAAATAAATTGCAAAACCAAAGACAGTTCCCGACCAATGATTCGATTTCGCCATTAAATTGTTTTATATGAACATAACCTTTAAATATACAATTAATAGTCTCCTCCTTCCATTTTTATGAGAAATCGACAAGACACTAACATATTTTGTATAGATAAATTTCGACTAAGTTCCCTAAACACAATTACTGGTTCAATGCTTATATAAAATATATTTTTATTTTGTATAAGCGCTCATGGCCCAGAAATGCATCGCCAATACCCACATGCTCTTTGCTTTCATTTTGTAGAGAGATATTGCAAAATAAAACTTTTAAGAACCCCCAACCTCAAGAATGGTGCCGATTTCCTCATGTAATTTCACCACTTTGTATGATTAACTACCCACCGTAATTCTCTATATTCAGATTTGTACATTTAAGTAGATTCCTATAGGAAGACTACCTATTGCAGTGGTTCTCATGACAAGACCTCAGAAAAATTTCTTCGGTTCTTCACCTATCATGGTTCTTAGAATCCAAAACCACTCTTCATTCAAAAGTTATATATGCGGATAACGTTTTGGTCATGTTTTTTTGTGAACAGAATAACTAGAGTAATTTTGTTTGGATTTTAATTGGCTTGGGAATATGTTGTTAGAAATGTAAAAATCGCAAATGGCAAATGGCGATAGTAAAAATCGGAATCGCAAATGGCTTATCCAGTGCAAAGGAGGTGTAAAGAGTGGGGGTTGAAATTTTCCATTTTGCTATAATTTTCTTAATATTGAAGATAGAAAAATAAATCCAATTAACCAAATGAGTGCCTCATGAAGATGATCAACTTTTGTATTTAAAGTTTTTCGATTACTGTAATACCTTAGAAGTTAAGGGCTGAAAAATGATTTTCAGGCCCTAATTTTGACTAATATATCACTTTACATCTAAATTACTATCTGGCAACAATTTATGTTGCCAGATAGTAATTTAGATGTAAAGTGATCTATCTTTGCCTTACAGCTTACCGAGAGGATTTTTTTAGATATATTTCATCAAAATTGGTTAATATATTAATTCTATTAATAGGGGGGAGGGGTAGTACTAAACAGTATTTTTCTTATATTATTTTGAACATTGATTCGATCATAGCAAATACATATTTCGAGGTAAGATTACAATAAATAAGCTTGAAATAAAGGGAAAAAGTATCGAAAATAAGCATTAAATGTCAGAAACGCATTTATTACGTTGCTAACCTTGGAGATAAATATCATGTCAGACATACTCACCGTCAACAGAACAGAAAAAAATAATTTTCCAGATTTCTAACAGGAATATTTTAAGGACGGTTTTCCTAACATAGTAACCATTTTTTTAGTTATGCACGGACTTTCTTATTATTTCATGATTCATGCTCGCTTAACGATCTCATCTTCTCATGGCGAAACCCAGGATACTGCCAATCATTGATAATAATTTCTTCCCTAACGCAGAATAACAAGCAATTAAAGCTGACCCGAATGGTGCCCGCTCGCCGACTGTCTCGGCTGTCCGCCGTTTCACGCTGATCGCTGTCTGGCGCATGAAGTAGGATAAAACTGCATTCAATAAATCGATTCTCAATAGAGTACTGCGGGGGCCTTGGCTTGTCCCCGAGCGCGCAATTTGTCATACAGTTTTATGAAGCCCTTCCGCTATTGTTTGCGGGCTGCATTTGGTAGTCAATAGCAGTTGTCCTTAACGGTGGGTTGCAACAATAGAGGACGAGGGTTTTGGTGAATGTGAGGCATTTTTGGTTTTTGGTTCTGTGTTTTGATACAAAGGCGCCAGATTTGTGTGAAAGGAAAATTGTTTCTTAGGTTTGAATGATGGGTGACGCGGGAATCTGGAAAAGGATTAAAAACAAGAAATTGGAGAATGTGATTTTTTGTTGAATTAGATGGATAAAAATGGTTTTTCAAACTTAAATTTTTATATTATTGAACTGAAAAGTAGAAATTTTAATCAATGCTTAAAACCTGCTGGAGGTGTCTCCCCCAAACTTTCTCGCATACTCTCTAATACAAATGTTATTCCAGTGATTGCCTTGCATGTCACTGACGTACAATAGTTAAGAAATATTAATCTTTGGTGTGAAGTTAGCATTTCTGCTGAATATATCGTGTGATCCTTGGCGAGAGTTTTGGCGATTAATCCCTGGCATGCGATCAAAAATATCCAAAAATCTAACTTATGTTTTAGATGTGCATTTCCTAATAGATTGAAACAAAAATTTGACACAAAACTATATTTGTAGTCACAAATTTCCATACCAAATTTGTCATGGCGTTTTTGATTTATCGCGTTTACATGTTTCTGAAAGTAGAGACGGACAAACAATCAATCTCTTGTAGGATTTCACTAAAAATTAGGTAGCGTCTACACTAGAGATGTTAAAGCTTTGAGCCACATTTTATCTATCTAGCTCTCTTCGTTTTGTAGTCATTGGGCAAACTTATATTCCATCGGCCGGACAGACAGACTTTCTCTGAACGAATTTTGTTTAAAATTTGATAGAAATCTGCAAATTTGGTTTTAAGACTGTATAACAAATTTCATCTGTCTAGCTGAAAGCGTTTTTGAGCTATCTTTGTCACAGATAGACGAATATTTTTTAAAAATTTGTTTTCCGAAATCAGAGAGGTCTGAAATGTGGAAATTCGTCAAAAACTCGTGTTCGAATTGTTTGACAATTATTATACTCTCTCATATAAAACTCCTTGAAAAGCCGAAACCTGAGTCAATATCTTTGGGTATGTTTTACTAATCTTTTGTACTCCTTTGACTAGTCTAACTACTATTGTGCAAGTTCAGCGTTTTTACATTTTTGTTGGATATTGAGTATTATAAAAACCGTATAATAGCAGAAAGTTTCTCAACATTTCCAGGAATTATAACAAATCTACAACTATTTCCGAGTTTTTAGAACTAAAAGGAATTCTTAGATTTACACGTGTAATGATCATCTCATGTCTTTTGGGAGTGAAAAGTATTAAAGCTAAAAGAAAAAGGATAAAGAGACTCAAATAAAGATCAATAAAGCTTAGATATACCTTAAATGATCATTTGCTTCCGCTAAGCCTTCATTTCTGAGAGAATTGTCAAATACACATTATCTCAATATTTATTTTATACAGGAAAATTAAACAACCACTCCAGCCGTACCACTTTGCTTCTAAAAAAGGCTACGTCTCCATTATACATTCTCTTCCGTATTAGGAAAATGATGCTATCACTGTCTCGATTTCGCTAATCTTAATTTCATTTGAAAACTCGTAACTTTAAATGCGTCATCAATGGTTGCTTGCTTCCATTTCGAAAACATATCGCGAAATAAATAATACACCTTCCCAACCTCAATAGCTGGACCGATTTTGCCAGTTTTGCGTATATACCTAATCAATCAAAATAAGCCGTGTTCACTTATAATTTAAAATAGTACTATCATTTGACTTGATAAGATGCATTTTGTCATAGTTAATGGATTATTATTAATTCAATTTCTTGAAGCAGACTTCACAGACATAGGCTGTGAAAGCTGGCCATGCATCAGAAATTTGTAGTAAGGTTGTAAATGGTAATAACACATTCGGGAGTAGTAAAATGTTGATAATTTTCGAAGACATAGAGGTGATTGGTAAATTGTTTAACAGCTAAACAACTCTCCTCGCTATTAAAGGGCGTAGTCTGATCCCCAAACCCGCCGAAATCATTCTTGTAACGTTAAGCCTACTGAAATGCAAATTCAATGGAAATATTATAATTTACGCAATAGGCATTTCTAATGAACATTTTTAAATTCACACAAAAAAATCTAATCTAAATGAAAATGGACTAATTAGCCATTATTTTAATTCTTTTGCATGCATAAAAGATTTAGGATTCGGAATTAAATGCATAATTATTTATGTGACTCATTTTAGCCCTCCATCGTGATTTGAAAAATAAAATTTTTAGTTTGATTTTTTTTCTCTCTATAAAGCAATTTCTTGTAACGCTCTAATTTTTATTATGACTATGGAAATCAGTTAATGCCAAAATAATCTAATGCCGTCTAGAAGGACTTGCTTGCATAGGTTTAAACTGCACTATAATTTATTTAAAATATTAAGAATTATAAAAGTGACTGCTTGATAGTGTGATTTAATGCTCACTTTCTTAAAATTATTAATAAGAAATTGTGTTTTGGCGTATTTTAAATCAAAAATTTTACATTCGATATCGGATTTTAAAATATTTTCTACGTGTTTATTGCTTTAAATGAGCACAGTTAAATATCTCTTTATCTGAGGAATAGACAGATTAAAATCGCCTCTTTGACGAATTTGTTCAACAGTTTGATTACAGTATGTGGTATTATTTATAAAACTAGGCGCCAAATTTCATTTGTCTAGTTTTTTGAGATATTGGGCTTTCTTGTCCACATTGAGACGAATAGGTACATGTTTGTTTTTATGGTTTCAGCGATAAAACGCCAAAAAATGCAAAGAAACGCCAACCATTTTCTTGAAATCTTGGCATCTTATGGGTAATGGCAGTTGGCGTTCTTGTTGTATTAGAAAAATCGCCAATTAAACCTGCACATTTAACATCTTATGTATAATAGAGCTTGGCGATCATGGCGATCATTTGGAAATTGCCATTTAAACATGGGAGCCGTAAAATTAAACAAATACCGCCAGGAGGCTAATCAACCCATCTTCAGCTTTCATCCAAAATTTTTCACTGTTACATTAATTTCATATAAAAACATAAACCAAATTGTATCGGTATTGTTGGCTTCATCGTCTATTTATTTTGTTTGCTAGCTAGTTTGATCCCTAGCTAATTTTATCACTGAATTGTAAAACATCAATTCGCCAAAATATCACAATCGATTTTCTTGATTTCAAAACTTTTTGATTATACGCCGTATACGAGAAAAATGAGAATATAATTTCACACAAACTTTGGTAGTCTGGGCTGATATTATAAATTTATTTAATACGGTTTATATTTAATTAATTAATTTTATTTATTTCCTATTTCTCTACATTTGTTCTAATCTGTTCATTTATATATTCTGCATTGTAATATTTTTTCTTTTTCTTTTAGGTAAGTAAAGCTCCAGTCTGTTTAAGATCATAATGTAAATTGCTGATAAATCTGTAAGTCTTCTTTTCTTTTTGATGATGACTGATAAAATTTTACAAAAATCTCGAATCCTGATGTTGGAAAAAAATTCAGTTTTGCAATAACTGTTTATTACCAAAATAATTTCTTAATATTTATGATACTGCGTCATTATCTTTGTGCTTTTTCGTATAATCAAACAAAGAAAGCATTTTGATTTTCAAAAACTCAAGCTCGAGTATCTCCGCATTTCAGACTTGAGTGCTAAAAACACATTTTTTATCTAACCAAAGTTTGAACTTAATCCATCAAATGGTTAACCATCTGTCATTCTGTATTTTCGCATGCTTATAAATGATATTGTTGCTATTGGCGATAGCGAGGACCGAACTCGCATGTTTGAGTAACATGACCACAAGACAAAAGTAATTACTCATGTCTCATAGCTGTTATCTGGCTTATAAAGCGACATCATAATATAACTAAAAAAAACCAATGAAATTTGGTATGTGATTTTGTTACTAAGATTGTAATTCTGAATCAAATTTGGCTTCGGTTAGTAAAAGGAAAAGGAATCCAAAGTGAAAATTCGCTTTTCGTTATTATTTTCTACGATGAATGCAACTCTCATACACTGGCACTAAAACTAAAAATCGGAGTACTCATGGTTTCTGTGTCTTGCTTCGGCCGAAAGTAGTATCGCATCTTAAATACAAAATATGCGAGAAAATCTTGAAAAGAATTCTACCTTTGGTTTTTGTATTGCTATTATCGCAGCAAAATGAATGTAGTATTAATCTTCATATTTGTTTAACTTTTATTATAAATTCAATCAAATTGATTGGTTTAAAATTATTATTTTTAGTTCACATACTCATAAATGGGAAACTATATGAAGGAGAAAAAAAAAATTATATATTTTTTTATACTTTAAAAAGTTTATTAGAGAGGGCGCCGTCCGGTGAAAATGCTAAACTAAAATTAAACCTTACTTACTGTACATCCATTAAACGATTTCTGTAAAAATATAAATATTTATTTTCATTTTATTGATCATTGCCAACTTTTGGTAAAATCCAAAAGTAAATTAAAAATTAATTTTTTTTTCTTGTGTGTGTGTGTGTGTGTGTGTGTGTATGTGTTTCAGCTGAAAACATCGTTTCACAAAAAGAGTTCATACACTATCTTAAAACAAAAACAAAAGCTTTGTAAAGACACCAATTTTAATTCTACACAATTATTTTTTTTTCTAATTTTTTAAAATTTGATTCGATATAAATTTAGAATAATATTTTATTGTAATCATGATGTTCAAAATAATTTCATTGTTTCATCAGACCATTCAATCACGTATTCATTCCAATGTAAAATGGGTAAATCAGCGGAATTTGGATACACGAAATTTTCTCCTATAATACTAATAATTGTACTCTTACATTATTACCGCATGACATTGGCGAACCTATTGGAATACGATCTTTGGCGTACTTTTTTTTGACGATTAATTGCTGGGTTGTAATTAATCAAGTGCTACAACGCCGAATGTGTATTTTGGGCACCTTTTTTCTAGTTGATTAAAATTGAAAGTTGATTTAGAACTACAATTATAATTCCATATATACAAATTATTGAGTTTTTGAGCCATCACGTTTGTTTGCCTGTGAAAGTACAGATTGACAAACTGTCAGGCCCTTGACAAATGTGATTCCAAAAAATTGATAGTTCCAAGCTCTCTTCATTTTGTGTATCGTATTGATTTGTATTTGAAATGGCAGTATTCCTTTGAATTTATCTCTTTCAAAATTTAATAAAAATGTACAAATTTGGAATATAAACCATATTTCAAATTTTCATCCGTCTGGCTAAAAGTATTTTTGAGTTATCTTGTCCTCAGGCAGACGTAATTTCAAAAATGCGTTTTTCAAATTCAGGAATGTTTGAAACGTGAGGATTAATCAAAATCTCGACTTCGAATGGTTTGGCAATTACAATGTTCTTTCTTTCTATGCATCGTATACGAGAAAGCAATAAAATTAACTTATGGCATTTTACTTTTTACGTTAAATATAAAATCACACTCTTACATCCATATTTAATATACTAAATATTGTACCAATCCTAGAATGAACTGAAATTTACTTCTGCTTAAAAAAAAGTACTTAATTTTTCGCTTTGAAATAAGAAGGGCACTAAATAGCTAAATCCAATTACCAACTTATTCCAATTCTAACCCAACATTAAATATTTTATTACCTTATTCCTAAATCCTTAGGCCCGACATTCTAATCACCACCCCTGACTGCAAGGACCTTTGAATAAATTTAAAAGTTTCGTTCTTTATAGCGGTTTCTAATAAAAGGTAGCATTAATTTAGCTTCACTGATTACGAAAATTAGGGAAATTTTATTCTTTGTAATTTTCTGCTCGGGAAACAGAATCTAATTATATTGTCACTTGAAAAGACAATCTGATTATCTCCTTTCTCTTCAAACAAGTAGAACCGGCGGTGATTCTTTGATGGAAAACTGAAGGAAAAAAAAATGGTTAGTTCATTAACCGGGGGAAATTCGTGCAAACAGTGAGAAAATTATGTTCGCTCGTTTATTGTTATAAAATGTTATATGTGTTTGTTCGTAGAATGGGCTTTACGATGTTAGATTCTCAGCATTCGCTAGTGGTTTTAGTATTTTTGAAAACCGAAAACGAATCGCGTGTGGTGTTAAAAATTGCTATTTATTGCTACAAATCTGCAATGTTGCTTCCCAGCACGTTTAGTTCAGTCACTGGAAAGACCGTTTTACGATCAGCTCTGTTGGATGGGATACGAATCGATGAATTCAGGGGTTGGCGACAAAATTGGCTACCGTTTGGCGACTTCGGTGACAAAATGGATAATATTGGAATCTTCCAGCATTTTGATGATAGAGCCAATAGGAACCAGGGTATGCCTGATTGTTCCAGAACCTTCTCTGGTCGGCTCCGGGTGCTACAAAAGGCCGTCAGTCGTAATCGTGAAAATAGTCAACGGCGAATTGTTGGATCAGCCCAGCGAATCGCAAGCGTTGTGTGGAGCTCAAGCATTTGCTAAATTGAGCTGTGTGCCAAGTCCTGGTTTTTATTACGGAAGCAGCATCGAGTTGTGTAGTGGTGAGTCGGCAGTTGGATACAGCTAAAGCGAGGAGACAGTGGAGAATTGCAGGCGTTTGGAGAGATTGTAGAGATTAGCTACGAAGATTCTCTCCTCCTGCTGAATTCTGTCTTGCCGCTTTGTATGCTGTGGTTGTTATTATTAACGATTACTACTTGTGGGCTAATGTCTGTTGTAGTGAGCTGCTGTATATTGTGTGTTTATGTCTCGGCTGTATATTTGTTCTTAAAAGCGTCTTCGTGTTTAATAAAAGTTGTCGTTGTTTGCTACTGAAGCCTTTTGATTGTGTATCTTCATCGACCAACAAATCGGAAAGAACAACGAGTTTCGTAACAATATATATAGTAGAAAAACTTTAAATTTCTCTCTCTTGCTAGAGATACAGGAGACAGAAAATAAATCAATGATTTTGAAATTTTCGTGTCCGTTTCTTAGGAGCAGCGCATTCATTTGTTTAAGTCTTCATCCTTACTTATGTTGGACTTAGTAGGGGAGCATTCCCAGAAAAATATGTATCAATTTTTAAAGAACATATGCTTTTATGAATATATTTAGAATATATTTTAACACTGTCTTTTAAATACTGATTTTGTCACTTTCATTCAACGTGTGTTTAAATTTTCAAAGTAAATTTTACATTTTACAATGCTATCATCTTAATATCGAGTCTTATTTACTTTTACAGTTATTTTCACCATTTGTTTGGCGCAGTTTAGCCAGAAAATGGCTCTTGTGCCACTAAACCCCAACAACAACTACAGGTGCAGGCGGTTAGTTCCTTCGTAGGTTTGATTTCAAATCTATATCAAATTTGGAATCAATTTTTACCAAGAGGTCGGTCATTTATCGGTCTGTACTTTTGCATGCATGTAATAATAATAATAATAAAACTGCAATGATTTAAATAAATTTTTGTTTCTGGGTCTTGTGATTATAATTGTAACTATGTGTCAAATTTTGGTTTCAATGTAAAATAAAAAAGACGTCTAAAATACATATTCTGTTTTCTGCTGTCTGTGTATTAACGGCGTCCCAGCATTTAATCAGCAAAAAATAGCCAACGATCCTTCGCTAATTCGCAGTTTCGTAATCATTTTTGTGGTGACGTATGGTTAATAATATATTAGTACAGATTGTCTTTATTATGCTACAAATCACACAGCTTTAATGTACGGAACTCTGAAAATAAAAATCTGAGTATTTCGTTAAATTCATTACCTACCTAAGGTCCGCAGCTTTTCAAGGAGGGGAAAGGGATAATTAGAGAGTATTTTTTGAGGGGAGGCATTGCCACTGTATTTGTGTATGTGTGTTATATGTACTATAATCTTGAGCGAAATTTTTAATAATATAAATATAGATGAATAAGACGTTTTAGGAATAAAGAGAATTTCAGTAAAAGAACATTTTGAAAGTTTTTTTTTTTGTGTCTATACTTATATAAAGCTCAGTGTGTGTGTGTGTGTGTTGGCGCTCTATAGACCAGACCGTTTGACCTACAGCTACCAAATTTGGTACACGTATACCTTAGAGGTCGTGAATGTGCACCTGGGGTCCCTTTTTGAATTTTTAATTAGAATTTTAATTATTAATTAAAAACTAACTTTCCCGCCAAAAAAATCTTCCATTTTTCCCCACCGCCAAATGAGTAAGGCTTCATTGTTTTTTTACCCACTTTAATGAGGCTAGGATTAACATTTTTCGGCCGATTATTTCAAATGATTCTGTTTGTTTTCTTAATGTTTGATGCATTTAAAATTAAACATTGTTAATTAATCTATCTTTCAGATTCATTCTGAAGTACTTTTGAATTAAAATGAAACAGAATAAAGGAAATTAAAAATGTCTAATCCGCATAGCGTCACCCCAACTATGTAGAAAAATTCACGCATTTGCGTTACCGTAACTGGCGTTGAAAATTCACGCATGCACATTGTGTTCTGATTGCTGACAACTATTATCAACGGATGCGAAATTGATTAAAATTATTTTTAGGTTAGTTGTATGCTTTTGTAATTAAAATGTATTTGTATTAGTTATACATTTTTTGTATATGCTTATAGTTTTAAGTACATCGTTTTTTAAGTAGTTTTTTTAAAACCTTTTCAACCGATTATTTTAAACGATTCGTTTTATTTTCATAATGTTTGATGCATTTAAAATTAAACATTGTTTATTTATCGATCTGCTCATGATGAACGTGAGAAAATTTTGTTGACAAATTCTTGAGATATTACATAAATTAAAAAAGATATTCTTTAGTGCCCATTAAGTTTAAAATCTCAGTGACTCTGTTTTCAGTAATCATATTATAAAAAAATGATTTGTTTCAGTAAAAAATATTATTATATTAATTGCAGATTAATCCTTTTCACTTTAATTTAAAGCATAAATTCTACGGGAGCTAACAGAAAATGAGAGCGATACATATTACGTTATGACTGAAGGCCTTTATAATATTATGAGTGAATTATATGACAATCAAAATTTGAAGTTTTAAAATATTTTGATGAAGAAGCTATTAAAGTAGGAATTGCATAAATTATTTAATTATTAATATTTTAACGAGCATTAAGATTGGCGAACCGGTTGGGCGCCAAAGGCGGCTAGTACGTAATAAATTTACATAATTAGGTTTTCACATTTCTCATCATAGTTGTCATATAACTCAAACACTACTAGTACAGCCTTCAACGTCCATTATTTAATACTTTGTTTCAATTCCAAGTGTCATTTTCTGGAATTTAAGCTCAAGATACAATATTGAATCCGAAATATATAAAATGGGATTTGGGTTTTAATAGCACAAGTTTAGGAGTTTGAGTTGTATAGTCATAAAGTGGTTAATGAGTCGTAACATACTGAAAACCGACGCATAAAGCCAATTTTCGGCGCCGATATTACAGACCTAGCCGTAGTAATATATCATCAGTATCACAAGGCAAATGACAGACACGTTCACGGCTTATCTCTGATATTCATCTCGGTAAAATATTATAATATTACCTTAATAAAAATCTGTAAAGAAGCCGTATTCAACTCGTGCCATTCGAGGAGTTGTACTGTATGGCATTTTGCTTTATTGTCTTCTTGTAATTAAGGCACATTTGCTACTATTTTCGGCTAATGCTTTGGCTGGCATGTCGCAACGGTGGCCATTTGGAATGGAATGCCGGTACGTGACTAATCCAGACAGAACGCCACTTCCATGCATTATTAAAGTGTAATCGTCCTGTCAGATCAATGAATGTGCTCTCTCTTGGCTGCGTGGCCGAACGAATCTAGTATCAATGATTCAGCATGACTTTCTTTGTTCCTGCTGGCGTTTGCATTTGCTGACCTTTCTTCCAAGTTGTTCTGGAGATGGTATTATTCGGTTGGTAAGAATGAGATTAGTGTATAATGCATTAGTGATATTGCATTTATGGGTATTTGCAACTGAGCGCTTCTGTTTGTACTGTACAGTCCCCAGTTATCTGAAATAAAAAGGGTGGGGGTGAAAACGTTTCGGATTCGAATTTTTCTCTTAAGTTATGGATACCAATTATTGTTTTGTATCGAATTTTAATATTTAATTTTGAAATGTTTTTTATGGGAACCAGCGGGAGTGATCGCCTCAAAACTTTCCCGCATAATTCAATGATAAAGGTTTTATACCAGAGAACACCTTGCATGGGATTGGCGTACAATAGTTACGAAATATTAACCTTTGGCGTGAAATTTGCATTTTTATGTATCTAAAATGTGATTCTTGGCGAGTACGAAAAAGCACATTTTTGAAATTTTGCTTGTCTTTTTGTCTATCTTTGGGCTCAGTAACTGGAAAAAAATGCTTTGAGCTGGAGAAATGAAATTCGGCATGTGGCTATTATGCCAGCAGTACTTTTCTTGAGATGCCATTTCATTTCTTTAACCTTTACTTAACTGTAAGATTACAGTATGGTCTCGCCACCAAGCATGCGAACCATTCGTCAATCGTTAAAGTACCAACAATAAGATTTTAGGTTTATCAGTTGTTGTTGGTAACTAGGGATTGCAATACCGGACCAAAATTTCAATACCGGTATTCGGTATTTTATAGATCTTAATACCGGGATACCGGTTTTAATACCGGTATTAGAAATTTTAGAAAAAGAAAGAAAACAAGATGTTTCTTTGTTTTATTTGCCAGTTTTATAAAAGAGTGTAATATCACAAAAAATAATATGGAACTTATAAATTATAACAGTATATAAAGAATCACAAAAAAGTAAAAAAAACAACTTATTTATTTAAATCACAAAAAAAAAAAAAAAATTGTAAATATCACTATTCAGTCTGTAGTACTAATACAAATTTTTGAAATATGATCTTAAAAAACATAATCCATCAGTTGTACTGTCATTAAAGCTGAAAAGTAATTTTGTGTAAAAATTACCAGCTGTCGTAAACGCTCTTTCGGCATCTACGTCTACGTTCTTCAGATAGTGATTTGTGCTGTTCTTTCATGATTGCAACATGAAATTTATTGTTGCATTAGCTGTTAATAAATTAAAATCTCTCCGACATAATGCCTCTATAGTCAGTTTTATTGGAAGTAGAACTGGTATAGTTCTGGATATTAAGACGAATTCACTGTCTGAAAAAATTAATTTGCAGGTTTAAGTTGATTATTGCTTTTTGGATTGGATTTCTAAATTTCAAAAATCGTTCCATCATTAGGAGTAAACTGTTCCAACGTGTCTTAGAATATATTATTGACATATATTCTGTTTTATTTTCAGTTAGTATATATATTTTTAATATGAAATTTTTTGTAGGGGAAAGTTTAAATATCTTAACAATTTTTCGAACTTTATAAATTATAGGAAGCAATTCTTGACGGGTTAATATTTCATCCTCATTAGCAATATCTTCTTCCACAATTACATTGTCATTATCTTCATTGTCAATATCACTCTCACTCTTACTCTCTTCAATGTCGGAATCCAAAGTTTCTATATCCACAATATTTGGATTCTTCTATTCTTTATTTTTTTGGTATATTTGGTATTTGGTATTTACTCCTAATTGAAATCCATGAGCAAAGCACAATTGCTGATTTGCACCAATCAACTTTCCAAATTTTTTCATAACTGTTGCTCCATGAGTCGTTATGGATACAATATCTTCTTTCCGGGATAATCCATGTTTCGCTAATTTAGATTTAAGCAATTAATTAAGCCATTCATTAACTAATTAATTTCGCCAGTTGGGGAGACATAAAAACAAAAACGTATACTATTTTGCTATGTTGGCAATCCCTGAACATATACTGGAGACAATTTTAAAAATTTCTAGTAAATTTAGAAAAACCGGTATTTAAACTTGTGAATACCGGTATTACGAAATTGTAAAATGGCTCAAAATACCGGTATTCGGTATCCCGGTATACCGGTATTGCAATCCCTGTTGGTAACTGACTTGCTTGGTCGACTTAAAGTTGAAAACCCAATTCCATCCAGTGACTGCCATCTATGTATGGCTATTGCACTTTAAATCCGATGTCGAGAGTTAAGCATCCTCTGCAAGAGCATCGTCTTTGTTATCTGATTGCGGTTCAGAATGACAAAGTTCGTCACAAAAATATACCTGATGAGAAGCAAATATAATAAACCCAATCTAGTTCAAATCAACCATCATAAAATTATCGCCATCTTGGATTGCGAAAAAACAAAACAGAAATTGTGATTGAAAAAACATTTAATTTTCGTTTTGTAGGATTGCAATTGTATTGCCACATTTGGCGAATTATCTTTTGGAAAAAATTATGCAGTATAGTATTGTGTTTCTATTAGACGTTGCAAACTACGAAGGGTAATTTATCCAAATAGATGTATCATACCAAGAAAGAACCAAGATTTTTATTGAAAAAGATGGAGATTTGAATTTATGTTCGCAGTTGAATTAATTTATTTAAGATGATAAATGAAAAGTGACTGTCGTTTTTTGTAAATTTGAAATTCATTGCATAAGTTATTATTAATACTTGTGATTTTAAAAACTTTTTTTTTTTTAATTTTTACTTTCTTGTATGCATGGTACACAGGAAGTATAATAATAGTCAAAAAATTCGAACTCGAGATTTTGGCCAATCGTCACGAGTCATACTCCCCCACGTTTCAGACCCCCTCCCCCCCCAAGTTCGAAAAGCACATTTTTGGAAAGTATCCGTCTGTCTGTGACGAAGTTAACTCAAAAACGCCTTGAGCCAGATGTTTGAAATTTGGTATGCGGTCTTTACACTAAATTTGCAGATTTCTATCAAATTTTGGGTGAATTCCATTCAGAGGAAGGCCGTCTGTCCAGCTGTTTAAATATAAATTAACACAATAATTGAGAAGCAAATGGAGATTGATAAATAAAATTAGGTACACAGAATAATATGAATTAATATTTAAATATATGAAATTTGGTGAGGGTTTTGTGGCAACAAGTGTAGTTTACTTCTATTGGGTGGAAAATACACACTTAAAACGCAAATTCGGTTTTCGGATGCTATCAACTGCATACCAAGGATTAATCGCCAAAAAATTAGCCAAGAATGACATGATAGATTCAGTAAAATTGCTAAATTCTCGCCAAAAGTTTATATTTCATAATTGGTGTACTCCATTGACATGCAAGACGTTCTTTGGCATAAGTTTTTAAGAGAGTATGCGAAAAAAATTTGGGGAGACAATTCAAACTGTTTATTTTTAGCTTTTGTCATTCATTTATTTATTTTTGGTTTTAAATTTTCTTAGGAAAAAAGAAATTCGAGTTCTTATATTAAAACTGTAATATTTCCTAGCAGATTGTACCTGTCGTCTTGTGAAAGATGATAATCTTTTTAATGGGAGATGATGAACAATACATTTGAGTTGTCCTTTCATTGGTAATGGATATTCTTTGAAATTACCTTTTATTGGCGAATAATGACTTTTCGGGCGTGGCTGTGGAATCTTTCTCCCAAACCACAGTTCTGCCAATCATTATAAATATCGAAAGATTAAATCTGTCATTTGTACCTCTAATGTATTAATTTTCTTTTCACGGTTTTCTGTTTCACTTAATTTTATCAGTTTGCGCTTGATAAACATCTAACAAAAAATTAGTAAAAATTGTTTTAGAAAACGAAATAAAATCAGAGGTATGTTCACCTTAAAACTTTCTCGCATATTCTCTAATAAATATATCATTTTCATTGCGTTGGCGTATAATAATTAGGAAATATTAACTTTTGGCGCGAATTTATCATTTTTACTGAATCTATAGTATTATCTTTGGCGAGATATTTGGCGATGAATCACTGGCATATTGTTAATAGTATCTGAAAAATGAATTTGTACTTTAAACACGTTTTTGTGAATCGATTGAAACAAAAATTTGACAGAAAAGTGTACTTGTAGTCACAAAATCCCATACCAATTTTGTTATATTTAAGTCATTGCATTTTAAAATTATCGTGTTTACATGGTTCTCAAAGTATACACTCATCCTTTGTGGGATTTGTCACAAAATGTGGCCGATGTCTATAGATGTTAAATTTCGGTACCGTATCTTATCCATCCAGCTCTTGTTTTGTAGTTCACGTGTAAATTTATATTCGTACAAACGGACAGACGAAATTCCACTGAAGAGATTTCACTCGAAATGTGACGTATTTCTGCAAATATGGTATAAAGATCGTATATCAAATTTCAAACTGTCTAACTCACAGCGTTTTTGAGTTATCTTTGTCACAGACAGACAGATAGACGGACGGATATTTTCCAAAAATGTGTTTCTCGAACTCTAGGAGGTTTAAAAGGAGGAGGTTCCTCAAAATCTCGAGGTCGAAATTTTTGTCAATTACTATATTTTTTCTATATTACGTTTACGAGAAAGTAAAAAAATTAATTTTACGAACAGATTATGTTTGTAATAATCAAAGTTATTTATAGAAATTTCGGCTGTATGTTTTTTCCCTCCTTTCTTTTTAATTCATTACCTTTAAAGATGTATGATTGATGCTTTACCCAAAAATATCATCGGGAGAGGGAGAGAGAAATTCTTTCTAATTTGAGAAGAGAAAGAATGCTACAATATTTTTCGAGAAACGAATGTTTTCTTACTTTTAAATCAGAGTAGAAAAACAGCTAAATTGGATTTTATGATTCATCTTGGAAATTCTGATTGTGTGGGGCGAAGTGAATGTTTAAAGACGGGATTTGAGGCATGCATTTTTAACTAGCTTGGCCTTTGAAATAGCTGAATTCGAGAGACGCCGCCTTTTGGGAAAGATGGGACAATTAAGTTTGTACTTTACTTGGAATAATTTTGCTTTTCTATTCTTTAAATTGTAAACCTTGTGCATGTGCATTAGAAATTGACTTTAATATATTCATTTGTAGTTAGTTTCATTAAAGTTAGCAAAATTCTAATTTAGATCAGTTGCAAAACATCGTAGCTCTATTAAAAACACCTGGTTCATCTATTTTCTAAATTCTCGATATTGTATAAGTTCACTTTTTTTTTAAATTCTTGTAATATGGATTCCTTTTAACATCTTGTGAATTACGCAGATATTAATTACACGGAATCCATATTATTTAACTTTCAACAATGAAAGGTCCTCCCGATAGTGTGGCGTGGAAGTTGGAGAGGCGGGGATGCCATTTCAGGTGTCGCCTTCGTCATCTGACCGCGGTTCAAAATGACGAGGTCCGTTCCGAAATAGTCCTGGTTTTGCTTTAAAACGGGACTTTAATATAACTAAACTAAACTAAATTAAAACTAAACTTAAATTATGAAAGAAAGTTACGTTATTAAAGAGATGATGAAACACTGATAATAGTTTGGATTTTATGGCAATAATGCAGTCTGTTGGTGGAAATTGGGGAAAAGGTATAATTTTTAAAAAGTGCCAAAAAATCATGAAAAATTTGCTTAAACACCAAATTAGTTTTATTAAAAATAAATTTCTTTAAATTTTAAAATAGTATAAAAATGAATTTTCTGTTGCAATATGTTTGGTAGCTTCATTGAGAAACGTCGAAATTTAAAAAGAAATTCAAATACTAACTGATTAAAAAAAATCACTCCGAAATGCGCATTTATACCTTTGGAAGTATGTGCCATGTTTGTTAGCTCTAGGTCAAAAGATCTGACTTTTAAATCAGCAACATAAATACACATGCATGCACGCACATTCGTTCACATTCTGCTTCATTATTTGTAGAAATAAAGATTACAGATTTCTTAAGTCCTTATTTTGTAGTTCCCTGTGCTTTCGAAGTTAGAATTTCAATTCGACCACAGCACCACAATACTTTACCAAACTAGAAAAATATTAAAAAAATTATGATGTACAATTAATAAAAGGTGTCCCAAAATTAACGTAAGATTTGAATTTGCCACCATTTGGGCTGTGAAAGGTTGGCTACTCCTTTAAAAAAACCATTTGACAGCTGATAGTTTGGGGTTAATAAAAATGAAGCGTTACACTGTAGAACAACTTGTTTTTATTGTTGAGCAATATTTCAAAAATAATGAAAGTCTGTCTGCCACAGTTCGAAAATTTGAGAATTGGCTCCCTAGATCGTGTGATTTAACACCGTTGGGTCTCTTTTTATGGCGTTAATTGAAGTCAAAAGTCTTCTCCAACAAGTCCTTAGGCACGCTGAAGGAGGAAATTCATTCACATTTATACAAAATGGTTTTGGGAAATTTAGACAAAGAAGTGCGTATGTGGCAGCAAAGCCGTTGAAGCCATTTGTCCTATTTGTTATTTAATACATAACCTATCTTGTGTACTTTACGGTTCTATAAAAATATAAGAATTTAAAGAAAAAAAAAACTTTTTTTAATTCTATTCTTGCGTTAACACGTTGTTCTGTCTTGTAACGCTCCACTTTTAATAACCTTAAATTATCAGCTGTCAAATGGTTTTTTTAATAGGGTTGCCTACACTTTCTGCATGAATGGTGGCAAATTCACATCTTGCGTTAATTTTGGGACACCCTTTATAAAGTGGCAGATGTTTCCGAAGTGAAACTAATTGAATTTTGATAAAAACAGCCCCCCCCCTCTCTTTTTTTTTTCACTGATGCTCTTGCACAGTACTTGCCGACTTTAGCGACCAGTTTATTCGCTCTGAATATTGAGTTTTCAGACTGTTAAATGATTGATATTTATAGCATTAAAAAGAAACCTTTAACCTTGTTATTTGATGGTCTGAAAAACATGATTTGAGTCAGTTCACTGCGAATTAAAAAGTGTATAGGATACGGAATAAAAACGGAAGTGAAATCCCTATTGCGAAGTCCGGAACTTCAGTTCCGTTCGGTTTAATGTTTTCCTAGATGGATTTGAATCATAATATTGCATTTAGAAACATTTCTACGGACAGTGTATCAGATTGGATTAAAAATGTTGTTAAATATAAGGGAAAAAATTGTGCGGAAATGAAATTAATGCAATTAAAATGGTAATGTTTAAATCTTAAGATGGTACAACGACTATTTTTATAAGATAATTGTCTTGGAAGATCTGAACATCAACTTCCGTAGGAAAATCATAATAATTACCATCTGGCGATTGTTAAGCCTATTTTTGCGTTCGATTAAATTTTCTATTTGAAGCTTTTTTTTTTTTCTTTATCTTCTCTCTTCTGCCTGAATGAGCTTTTTCGTGACATGGCGAAACCATCTCCAGAAAATTTCTAATAATATTTTGCAGTTCATTTAATTAAATAAGCGAAGCGTTGGATTCAATGTAGCTATAAAAATGTTCAATGAAACAGTCTCAAGTTTGTGCGACAGTTTGTTTACATTTGGCTGTTGCCATTTGAGAGTAAGTAATAAGTGCGATTTCTGTGCAATGTATGTTAACAATTACATTTATGGTTAGATTGTTCTCGAATAAACAGAATCGAGTGAACGTTTTATTTTGGGACTGGTGTTTTCTTTTTGACATTTATATTCCAAAATTAGTCAGAGTTAAATTTTGGTGTTAAAACGAAATTCCACCATTCCATTCGTCAAGTTCGTTTCCTTTTCCAGCTATTTTATTTAAAGAGCGAAGACATCATTCCAAAAATGATTTTTTAAAACTCGGAAATGATTGAAATATCGTTTGAAAGTCGAATCTCTTGACGATTGTAATTCTTTCTATTATGAATACTTTGCATTTATGAACATAAAATGCGTATATTACTGTTTTTCCGGCCATTAAAGACAGCATTAATAGCCAAGCATTGAACGAAACAGTTTCTTTAGTGTTACAAATAACTCCAGATAAAGACCATTGGAAACACCTTGGTTGTTAAAAGCGGTCACATTTTGGACAGAGATAGCGTTGAAAACCTTATCCGCTGTCTTGTAATAAATGTAGACAATCAACGATGTCATCCTAAATAATGGGGTTCGGTGGGACATTTATGAGAATGGATGAATCTATTCTGTTCCCGCTTCGTTTTCTCTCCCGGGATTGGAGGGGGAAGGAAGAAAGAAAAGACGTGGAATATTTCATCTGTCGCGGGAATCATTAACTTGTTGAGGCAGGATTGCGAAAGAGAAGAGGGGGGAAAAAACAATGACTGTTCTAAAATGAATGGTTCGAATATATTTGTTTGTTCCGTAATGAACGTAGAATGTACTCCTTTGTTTGATTTGCATAATTAGCAATCGTTTGGCGCAAGGATTTTAATCAACGAGAGTTGCGTTGTTTTTTTTATCGTCTTCTGTTTCATAAAATAAATATTTAAGCTTTTATTTATTTATTTACGATGTTTGTTATTAGAGGCTGTTTATTTATGTATTTATGACACTTTGTCATTTCTAATTAATAAGGATGGGAATTTTCTGTTTCCAAAGGTGTAATTTAGGGTATTATCAAATGGTGGTTTCTTTTGATAGTGTTATTTTATAGGAGAGGGAATAATAGTGGTAATTTATTATTGGTGCTTTTATAATTAATTTTCATTAAAGTAATTTTAATACGATTAAAAGATATACAATAATTGAGAGAAACAGCAGACAATTAAAATAATTAACATAACATTCGAATTATATGTAATAGTTTAAACGCAGAAATGCATTCATATTCAAAATTACAGTGACTGAATTGAACTGTTTTATTTAATTGAGGTAGGAAATTGAAGTTTGTTAAGAAACAGTACTAGGTAATTTCCATATCTTTATCAGAAGCACATATGAACCATTTCTGAAGCAATGAATTTTTAAAAGTTCCGCAAGGAAAAAAAACTCTAAGGGGTATTTTTTTAAAAAATCTTAACAAGCTGTACATATATTATCCAAATAATATTTTTCCTGTGCGTTTTCAAATTCTCTATGAGTAAGAATCTTATTAAGAATTTGATGTAAATTATTCCTTTCAAAATAATTAGTGGATCCAATTTATGGGACACCCTAATTACTTTGTAGATAGTACTTTTATTTTCCTATTAACCTTTGTTTTTACGATTGAGGTTCTCTATTAAAGCTATGTATGAGTTATTTTGGATGGAGCTCATAATTTTGAATAAAATAACGCAAAACAGCATCTCAGCCGGCACTTTAAATGCCACATCAACATGAGAATTTTAAGTCACAAGGGCCGATTTAATGTGTACCAGACCCACAAACAGGTCGATCTTTTATTGACCATAGGTTCATGCCTTGAACCTATGGGCTTTGAATCGAAAATCAGAGAACCTCACTATTTAACATCATGTATGTAACGACTATAATTCTTGAGGTTAAAAGTAGAATTAGTATATCCAAAGTTTAATTATGTTTAAAATAACGTGTACCCGTTTTTCTTTACCGATCCTTTTATAATCATTTGCTGCCAAATGATGTTGATGTAAATTGGAAAAAATAATCGAAAATAAAAATCCAGACTAAGTACGCAAGTCAGATTATCTCTTTTTCCACACAAATCATGAAAATGTTGCACATGGATGAAGAACAGTACTAATCAAATTCTTTACTAGACAAGGCAAAGCTAATATTCTTGAGTATATATGTATATCCTATCAAATATTTGGTGACGAATTTCACGACAAAAATGAAAATTCTTGAAAATAACATAAATTATGAGGATGTCTATTAAGAGTCTAGGTCCTTCTAAAATATTTGTCCATTCACGGAGACTATATAAACGAGGGCATGCACTCGAGTCTGGAATGCTCTCTTTGGAGTGTTGATCGCGGAGGAAATCTCTAATTGTTACACGCTGTTCTGCTGTGGTGCTTTTTAATTTGTGATTTTGAAGTCTTCTATTCTGCTGTTGATTTCTGCAAGTATTGTTTTTGCGAACTCTTCGACTGTGTTTTGCTACCTGTTGTTCACTATACACCCGTCTTATGTAACAATACTAAGTAACGCGTTTTATGTTGAGTTAATGAAAATCATAAATAGTGTTAATCAAGTTTGAATTCATTATCTTCTAAGTAATTTATAAATTTGAACCACGCCTCTTTTTCTTTTTTTTTTTTAAATCTCTGCTGCGTCGGAAGTACATAAATGATGTAGAAGAAAAGTCAGCAGTCTTAAGCGGTATCGTTATGATTTATATCATTCTTAATAATATTACAATAATGCCGTTTTTCAATTTGTTGGGGGGCGGTGGCCTGGTGGTAAGGTCTCGGCTTCGGAACCGGAGGGTTTCAGGTTCGTGTCCCGATTCCTCCGAAGAACCGTCGTGTAAGAGGGTCAGTTGCACCACACGTCCTCCCGCTGGTGTGGCGTGGTGTGGAGAGGGAGGTGCCAGCTCAGGTGTCGTCCTCGTCATCTGACCGAGATTCAAAATTACGAGGTCCGTCCCCAAATAGCCCTAGTGTTGCTTTAAACGGGACGTTAATATAACTAAAACTAAAAAAAATAAAAAATCAGTTCGTTGGATAAAAAAGATATCACACTTCTGTTATTTTATCTTAGAACATGAGGTTATTAAAATGTTGTGTATAAATAGAAATTTATTGTATTGCTAATGTATTTTGGATTTATTTTCATGCTTTAAACTAAATAATGAATTCGTGTTTCCAAAAATTTTTTTAAATAAATGCTTGGCATTTAAAAGTGATTTAATTTTAATTATAACAAAATGACCAGTTTCTTTTTTACTATTTCGAATTTATTTTTAATTAATTAATCATCATCAACAACAATTATTACTTATCTCTATGTTTGTACCTGCTTCATTATTGCATTTTATTTATTAATTTTAATAATTGAAATAACTTTTTAAACATAGTTGTTGAGTTGCAATTAAAGCACAAAAATGAAAAAAAAAAAAAAAAAAAAGCGGATTAACATTTTAATAAAGATCCTTATGTTTTAAATCCTTAGCAACAAATGGTCTCATGAGTAAAGGTTTAATGAAAAAAAAAGTAGGAATGAAAAATAAATTAAAATGACGCAAAATAAATCCGGATTAATTTTTCCTTTTTCCTTTTTTTTTTGCATGTGATTTATTACTAAACTGGTCTGGCTTCATCTGACACGATGTTGTGAAGGATTTTAATATGGTTGCTGTGTTGCTTTATCCTCTTTTTTACGTCAGTAATCTTTAAAATGTTTGTTTTAATGATAAAACCGGCATCTTATCTTCATTAAGGAGTAAAAAAAAATTATTTTTTTTTGTTAGTATGATTATTAAGATTAAGAAGATTTACTTGTTTCTTAGTAAATTTTGAGAGCATTTGCAAAAATTATACGGTTTCGTCTTACTTTAATTGAAGTCATTAAAACAATACTTTAAATTCAGCTGAACATGAATAGAAAAGAGATTTGTATTGAAAGAGCTATAATAATTACAAAAAAAAGTTATTATTATTTTTTTATTTCAATAAATAATTAAAATCTTCTGCTAAAAAATAACGTTTTAATGAAATTTTTCTTTATTAAGATGGGTTTACACTCGGTCAATTATAAGATAGCCAGTAAGACAACGTATGCGCAGAAAGGAACTTATTTATGTTTGCCACAATTTCATAAGATTCAGGCAATCCATGCTTGGCTATAAATTGCCATTTTGACGTCCCTGGATTTTTCTTTTCCACTGCGTATCGTATTAAAATGATGGATATTTACTCAAAGAAATATGATAAAATTAAAAAAATAGTGTCTTCTAAATATGGGAAACTATAGAAAAAATGGCAAATAAAATGAAAATAAATAAATAAAAAAGGAAATCTACGATCGCAAATTTCAAGTTGTCATGTGAGAACATTATTATTTTTTAAGTCATTATTTGTCTTAATTAATTTAAGTCTTTAACCAGTTTAAACCGGTTTGAAACAACCACGAAACTATCTGATTATGCAAGGCTTCGATATTTAGAAAAACGATTTTTTCCCCCCATCTCAAAATCGATCGAGCTACAAAACTTTTTTGCCAGCTAGTTATCGCCTTCTGCATTATATTTTAATCATCCTAATAGTCAAAAATTGATGCCTCAAAAACGGTAAATTGGCAATTTTTTGCCTACGCATTTTGATGCTTCAAAAAACTCGAAACCAATAAATCGTCAATTTGTTGCCTACGCATTTTGTGGCTTCAAAAACCACAGTGTACCGTGAAGATTTGAGATTTATTTTGAAAAGAGAAGTGGAGTTGAAAGATAGGCGATAATTGGTTATGCATCTAAAAATTCATATGATTCATAAAAAATAAAAATTGGGTAATTAGAAATTGAACAGCGGTCGTGGCTGGGAAACTGTTTCGTTAGATTTTATTTTAACTATATTGATTACAATAAAATATGCTGCAAAAACTTTCTGTTTTCCGTTTGAAAGCTAAAGCGATCGTTTTCCTTTACAAATTCAAATGGCTGTTTTTAAAAATTTAAAAATAATAACTTTAATAATAAATAAAGTAATAATGTTAAAATGCATGGAAAATTACATGAAATCAATGATTCAAGGTAGTTATCAAAAAAGGGTGGAAACGAATACAAGGAAACAAAGATAAAATGGCCAGAATATGACAAGATCACTTTAACTTCATTTTTCTTCATGATAGTGCTTGATAATTAGTCAAATTGAATTTGGAAGCACTTCGCAAACTTATATTCCTTGTCAAGTCAACCAGATGTAGCTCCTTCAGGCGACATTCATTCTTATACGTGCAGAATAATTGCAGGTAATTTGCAGAGCAGTAGAGGTAATAGGGACAATTCTTATGAGGATACCAAAACTGATTGCACTCATCTAAATAAATTTTCCTTTAAATATTAATTACATTTAAGGGATTTTAAATTACAGACTTTCAATATTTCCAAAATATAGAAAAATTAATATTTATACCACTGGGTAGATGATTGGCCCTTTTCATTTTCAGTGTTCATTTAAAAAAAAAGTAATTTGTATTTATGTGTTATATTCATAAATACTTATGCATAAGATATCTGAGCTTTGATTAACAGCAAAACAGTCTTATTCGTTTATTTTAAAAGCGAAATTTTCAAATATGAAAGCTATAAGATGAAAATTAATGGAGTGCTAACTTTTGTGCTAGAGTTTTGATTTAATAAAATTCAATAGTTTTTCTTCGAAGAAGATGTTTTTATATTGCTTGAAAAATTTGTTTTATTCATAGTAATCACTTCTAATTTATAAGACATTGCTTCATAGATTTAGTGTGCTCGGGCACAGGGAATCCGGGGAATATTTCGATAAGTCAGAGTCTGGAGATCGAGGTAGCCATCGGTACAAAATCTGGAAATTATTTCTCTTTTGAAATATTACTTTTTTCGTTTGAAATATTCGAAATTGCGAAAAATATTGAGGTAAAATTTTGAAGCTAATTTTAGAATCTGACATTAATCCATTGCATGATAAACTGTTTTATAAATATACTTTTTACGTTGTTCTATCGTGTTTTCCCCTCCGAATATCTGAATAAGAAATATCTGAATTCAATAAACAATCTAAAATATCCCTCTTTTTGTCCTGGGAAAATATTTACATTGCATCCATTTGTTTTCTTAAAGGATATTACATTTCGCTGTTTAATGGAATCGCTGAAAATAATGTTTTTTTTTTCTTTCTTTTCTTTAGAGGGAAGTACGAATTTCCTGTAGAAAATGTAGCCATTGAAAATAAAAATAGCCTGTCCAGAGTTGTCCTATCCCGTGCTTTTCTATCGATATTATTTTGTGAAGAATTTGATCTAAAACCATTTTAGGGACTTCGAAGCAAAAATGCGATCGTTTCAATTGAGATTTTTTTTTTCTTTCTTTTGATATAAAAATGTTTCCGAAAACATAAGCCTTGCGCGTGGTATAGTTCGAAACATTCGTCTGAAAATTAAACGAATTTTATTTTTTATTCCTTTTATTTTGTTTTTTTTTCCTCTGGTTTTTCAAGAACAATATTATTAACATCTAGAATGTTCATCTTTTCGCCTTTTGGAGTCTTTCGCCAAATTGCATGTTTCTGTTTTTAGATTCTCCGTGTATAACAAGGCGAATTGATTTTACGTTTTGGCACTCTTTGGCGGATTGATTTTAGAACTTCAAATAGATACGTTGTCAGTATATATAATCGTCGGCCACCGTCTGTAATGCTGGATGGAGTTATTTGGCTCTGCGTTGTTATCAGATCTGAAATCTTAGCTCCTGTTTTGGCGACAAGATGACTATTTGGCGGTGTTGATTCATCAATTTAACTGTGTTGGAACTTTATTGTGTTTTGGAGAGAAGTAAATATTCTTTTCAGATGATTTGACAAAATCATTGTGAGCTCTTAGTCTTGTGAGCTCTAGCTTGTCTTAGCTCCTGTTTTGGCGACAAGATGACTATTTGGCGGTGTTGATTCATCAATTTAACTGTGTTGGAACTTTATTGTGTTTTGGAGAGAAGTAAATATTCTTTTCAGATGATTTGACAAAATCATTGTGAGCTCTTAGTCTTGTGAGCTCTAGCTTGTCTTAGCTCCTGTTTTGGCGACAAGATGACTATTTGGCGGTGTTGATTCATCAATTTAACTGTGTTGGAACTTTATTGTGTTTTGGAGAGAAGTAAATATTCTTTTCAGATGATTTGACAAAATCATTGGGAGCTCTTAGTCTTGTGAGCTCTAGCTTGTCTTAGCTCCTGTTTTGGCGACAAGATGACTATTTGGCGGTGTTGATTCATCAATTTAACTGTGTTGGAATTTTATTGTGTTTTGGAGAGAAGTAAATATTCTTTTCAGATGATTTGACAAAATCATTGTGAGCTCTTAGTCTTGTGAGCTCTAGCTTGTCTTAGCTCCTGTTTTGGCGACAAGATGACTATTTGGCGGTGTTGATTCATCAATTTAACTGTGTTGGAATTTTATTGTGTTTTGGAGAGAAGTAAATATTCTTTTCAGATGATTTGACAAAATCATTGTGAGCTCTTAGTCTTGTGAGCTCTAGCTTGTCTTAGCTCCTGTTTTGGCGACAAGATGACTATTTGGCGGTGTTGATTCATCAATTTAACTGTGTTGGAACTTTATTGTGTTTTGGAGAGAAGCAAATATTCTTTTCAGATGATTTGACAAAATCATTGTGAGCTCTTAGTCTTGTGAGCTCTAGCTTGTCTTAGCTCCTGTTTTGGCGACAAGATGACTATTTGGCGGTGTTGATTCATCAATTTAACTGTGTTGGAACTTTATTGTATTTTGGAGAGAAGTAAATATTCTTTTCAGATGATTTGACAAAATCATTGTGAGCTCTTAGTCTTGTGAGCTCTAGCTTGTCTTAGCTCCTGTTTTGGCGACAAGATGACTATTTGGCGGTGTTGATTCATCAATTTAACTGTGTTGGAACTTTATTGTGTTTTGGAGAGAAGCAAATATTCTTTTCAGATGATTTGACAAAATCATTGTGAGCTCTTAGTCTTGTGAGCTCTAGCTTGTCTTAGCTCCTGTTTTGGTGACAAGATGACTATTTGGCGGTGTTGATTCATCAATTTAACTGTGTTGGAACTTTATTGTGTTTTGGAGAGAAGTAAATATTCTTTTCAGATGATTTGACAAAATCATTGTGAGCTCTTAGTCTTGTGAGCTCTAGCTTGTCTTAGCTCCTGTTTTGGCGACAAGATGACTATTTGGCGGTGTTGATTCATCAATTTAACTGTGTTGGAATTTTATTGTGTTTTGGAGAGAAGTAAATATTCTTTTCAGATGATTTGACAAAATCATTGTGAGCTCTTAGTCTTGTGAGCTCTAGCTTGTCTTAGCTCCTGTTTTGGCGACAAGATGACTATTTGGCGGTGTTGATTCATCAATTTAACTGTGTTGGAATTTTATTGTGTTTTGGAGAGAAGTAAATATTCTTTTCAGATGATTTGACAAAATCATTGTGAGCTCTTAGTCTTGTGAGCTCTAGCTTGTCTTAGCTCCTGTTTTGGCGACAAGATGACTATTTGGCGGTGTTGATTCATCAATTTAACTGTGTTGGAACTTTATTGTGTTTTGGAGAGAAGCAAATATTCTTTTCAGATGATTTGACAAAATCATTGTGAAAATGCTAAGTGTGGAAATTTGTTTGTAATTAATTAATAGACTAGTTGTTAGAATTGAGATAAAATTTCATTAAATGAAAAGATGTGTGAATTTACCCAGCAGTGCAAATGACCACACGTTTTTATTTACATTTATAAGCTACATATGCCTGTTTCAAAGGGAAACGGTGAGTGTTTGGAGATCCTTTTTTAAATGCTTTCTGATAAACATTTGTAGAAAAGACCAATATAGGGCGATTGCGGTACTAGAATTGGATTTATACTGGGAACTTGGAAAACTAACAAGATGCATGTTGTATAAATAGTTCTACCGTTAAAAATGCTATCATTTTTATTTTTATTTTTTGCATTGTAAGAAAATATATTGGTAAAAAAGGATTTTTATTTCAGAATAAGTTGTAATATGATTTGTGTCATTAACATATTGTTACAAAATTTTTCTACTACAAATACTGTCAATCAATCATAATAACGCAACACATTTAATCGCTATAGTTCAGCAGTTTGTTTGCTGTCTTATCCTCCAATTTCTGTTACTTGTCGGCGACTCCGACTCCTCTCACACATCACTTCTGACGATACGCACTTCTTCCTACACACCACTTCCTTGCAGCTTCAGAGTGCTCGTCTTTTATAGTTCCGGGAGGCGGGGCTAGAATCTTTAGACCAATCAGGGCGTATCTGAGTGTATCTTCGTTACTACTGGATGGATCGTGAAACTTCTCAAACTTTCCAGTATGATCCATTTAGTCGCCAAATGATCGCCAAGCTCAGCACGCACAGGACAGATCTTACAACGGTTTTTTTCACGATGACACTAACGTGCTGGGAGTCGTGTTTGTAACAATATTGTATAGTTCTTAATGTAGCCATTTGCCAAATTTTAACTTTTAGTTTCACTATTAAAAAAAAATTCTTAAAGATAATTTTTCTAATTATATGCAGTTACTCAAATCTCGCATATATTAATTTTTGTAAAGAAATTAAAATTCATGTATTGTAGGGTTAAAAAAATGCAAAACACAAATTTCAATTTGCAATGATTTATCTGAATTGCATTGATTTTTAAGCATAAAGTATAACCATAAACCATACTCTGAATCATACATACTAGATTTTTTTGGTATAGAACAGATTACAGCGAATAATACACAACTTATGAATTTCAGAGATATGATCTTGAATAAAACAGCATTCTATTTGTCTAATCTGAAAAATCGTACATTGAATTTCTTCGTTTTCCGTTCCACGTAATAACATTACCAGATTACGAAAGACTATAAATAGTTAAAAGTAAATAAATCATTGCCAGATATTTGAATGCTGAGCCATTCAAGTACAAAAAAGAAGGGGAAAAAAAAAAAAAAGACGGCAGATAAACTTATTTACATGAATAAACATAAACTACGAACACAAAATTTTAAAATACAACTCAGAAAGTCAAATCATGTATATATAATGTAATGATATTTTTAAATCTAATTTCAATCTTGCGTCATTTTCAAATTTTTATATTAATTAAGTTCAAATTAACTTCATTCTAAAGTAGTCTCTTATTGCCGGATTCAATTCCCACTTTTTATTTAATTAATTCTACACGATCTGTATAGAACTGTTGGTCTCGGCATTTTCTCACACGCTGAGTAAAGATATAAAAATCCTTAATGTTTGTAGCATTTTGCTTTAAAGATACTAAATTCCCCTTTTGTAAGCCTAAACGTGTCAAAGAAATCCTTATAAAAATCTCATAGTAAAAAATACCGAAGGGAAAAAAATTCCCTCTCTTTTGCACTTGTATCGCGATGTAAACGGACGTCAGTTTTATCATTGCTTCTTGTACATAAGATGCTTCCCAGATGAAATAAAGCGAAGTTGAAATTTTGTAAGTTCTATTCGGGCACGGAACTGCTAAAATATATTTACATATATATTCACTGTATGAAAAATCAAACACAAAGATCAATTTTATTTGAGAATTCTTTTTAGAAGTTGACAAATAATAAAAAGACAAATAATAATAAAGTTTGTTATCAAGTGGTATTGTTTTCAAAATTATTTCTGTACTTTTAAATAAAGAATTTTGGTAAATCCTGTCGAAATGTAATGCCATAATTTAAACTTTCGTTACTGTTATTCGAATTTTCGATTAGATAAAAATATGATTCCAATGAATTCGAATAATCGAAAATTTTGTTGCCTCATTGTTTCTTTTCAGACTAACGCTGAATATTTCAACTCAAATCGTAAACAAAAATCACAAAATTTACTGACTTAATCCGAAAAGAAGGAAAAAAAGCCTTAAAACACTCCCACCTAAATCGAAAAAGAGCTTGCACATCTGCCTCACATACTCGTGGAAAACAAACAGAAAAAGAAATCCCCCCCTCCCCCCACTCATCCTTTTCCCATTTTCGTATCGCTTTGCATGGCCTAACACGAGCGAATCTGCGTCGCTGTCGAAACGGGTCTCCATGGCAACCGATGGTATCCATCGAAGGAAAAGGATACGCATGCGGGGGTGGTGGGAGGGAGGGTGTCCTGTGTGTGTCCGTCCCTCCCCATAATCGATTTCTCCGCACCTTATTTAGTTTAGTGAGGCGTTTTATTAAATTCTTTTGGTTCTTTTTTTTTCACCCGCGTGGGTGGGGGACGCTGGTAGTGATACGATAGAGATGGAAAAGTTACGTATTCTGTGGGAGGGGTGTGAGCGGAACCGAGATGATGAAATCGCAACTGGTATTTTTACGACTTAGCGGATTGGTGCATCTCTTGGCCCGACCTCCCCTCTCGTTCCGTGCCTGCTAATGAGGGAATTACGAGAAGGGGAAACTTTTCTTCCCTGCTTCCAATAATTTGATTTTCTCTTTGTATGTATGTGTGTATATTCTTTTTTTTTGTTGTAATTTTAAATAATCTTTTCATAGCTTCGTGGCAATGAGCATATTTGACAATTACTGTATAAGATTTTTATTAGATTTTTAAGTTATCTCGTGTTTTGGAAAAAGCATGGAATAGAAAGGGGGGGGGGGACCCCTGTGGAAGTTGTTCCTCAAAAACTTTCTCTCATACCCTCTAATAAACATGTAATGCCAGATAACACCTTACATGGCATTGGCGTACAATAATGAAAAAATATTAACTTTTGGCGTGAAGTTCTTATTAGATTTTAAAATTATCTTACGTTTTGGAAAAAAACATTAAACAGTACAAAAAAAAAAAACAGCTGAATTGGTCTCTCCAAAACTTTCTCGCATACTCTCGAATAAACTTGTCATGCCAGAGAATGCCTTGCATGGCATTGGCGATCAATAGTTACGAAATATTAACTTTTGCCGAGAATTTAGCATTTTGTCTGAGTCTATCGTATCCTTCTTGATCATTTATTTGGCGGTTAATCCTGGCATGCGTTCCAAAAATAGTATCCAAAAAATAGAATTTGTGTTTTAGATAAGTTTTTCTCAGCCGATTGGAACAAAATTTGACATAAAATTGCACTTGTAGTCACAAAATTCTATACCAAATTTAATATATTTAAACGTCCGGCGTTCTGGCATAGAGGTAGCGCGTTTCCCCCGTGATCTGGCCGTCCTGGGTTCCAGTCTCGATTCGGGCATGGTTGTTCTGCATCTGTTCTATCTGTGAGATGTGTGAATGTGCCCCCCTGTAAAAAGGGGTTGTGCAAGCGAATGTGATGCGTGAGTAGCTAAGACGTACTCTTGGCCCTAGTGTGCGCTACTAAAACAAGAGACGCTCCCTTGGCTTAAAATCGCTGACTTCGTCAGCGAGCTTGTCCATGGCAAGTGCCATTAGAAACAACAACAACAATATACTTAAGTCATTGCGTTTTTGAATTATCGCGTTTACATGTTTCCGAAAATACAGGTCGACAGACAGTTAACCCGTCGTTAGATTTGGCTTAACATTTGATAAGTGTCTACATTATAGAAGTTAAACTGTGTACCGAATTTTATCTATCTAGCTCTCTCTCTTTTGTAATTGTCGTGTTATTGAACAGCCGGGCAGGCTTATTTCCTATAAACAGATTTTACTCAAAATTTGATAGAAAGCTGCAAATTTGGTGTTAAAGAATTGTACCAAATTTCAGTCGTCTAGCATAAAGCGTTTTTGATAGGTAGACGGACATTTTCCCAAAATATGTTTCGCTGACTCAGAGAGGTCTAAAACTTGGAGAGTCGTCAAGATCTAGAGTTCAAATTTTTTGTTGATTTCTATAGTTTTCTATACTATGTATACGAAAAAGTAGAAAATTAGGAAAATGGAAGAATATTCTAGTAAATTTTTATGAATAAGATGGGGTAATTGGAGCTTCCCAAACAACTTCAAAATTTAATAATTCTCTAATAAATAAAAATTTTCTGAAGTACTAATTGCTCGCCCCCCCCCCCCGCAAAAAAAAAAAAAAAAAAAAAAAAAAAAAAACACCTCGTAAATTAAGCGGGAGTTTTTCTTCCTCGTATTCGATTAGAAGGTATTTGAACGATGACGTATCCTCGAAAGATTCAAATCTGAGATTTTGACGAACGTCCCATTTTAGGAATTTTTGAGTCCAAAATAACTCATTTTTTTAAAGTTATATCTGTCTCTTTGTGAGAATAATGACACAAAATTGCATTGATCTAAAGAATTCGATGTGTGATCTCAGCACAAAGTCTGCACATTTTTTCCAAATTTTGATCAAAAACCGTCCAAAAGCAAAATTCTCTTCTGATTGTTCGTATAAATATCGCCAAAATATTTTTAAAAAATGAAAGGAAGGAATTTTAGCACACCGTTTCATCGTCAAAATTGTAAATCTATATTAAATTTTAGTAGAAATTTTTGAAAGGGTTTAATATTTGTATACTGCTTGTGAATGAATTTGATAACTTTAAAGCAAAATAATTTATGTATATTGAAATTTGGTATGTGTTCTTTTATCCAAAATTACAAATTTGAATCGAAAATAAGCTGTACAAAATGTTCATCACGTTTTATTTTCACTCTACTATGAGGAATGAATTCAGAATATTATTATGAATTCATTATATTACTTACCAGATCGATAAATCTCAATTATAAACCTTTGCCGATAAATCTCAATTATAAAACCTAATTTTAGATCTTAGACGCCAAAACAATAATTGAAATTTCACATCTAATAATGATGTAGACTGTGAAGATGGATATATTTTCAATTGTGCTTAGCGTTACACACGGCAGTGGTTGATTATTTATACCGATTGATTTTGATTCCACATTGATCTGCAGACAAATATTTTAATCATAATTTTTATTTAATTTGACATTTTTTTCATTGCGGTTGAATTGTCTTCAAAATCGACCTAAGCGAAAGACCGAGATAGCTCGGTTCTAGGATCTCGAATACAAGACTTGCTTCCATGAAAAATTGTTCTTGTATATGGCCTGGAGCGCATTAAATCTGTTGATGGTCAGCATTTTGCCGCTGCTGTGGTGCAAAAATTTGGAGTGAGTGTGACAGCTTAGGCGTTATGTATGTCATGAAATCACGGTAATAATTACATTGTAAATCACAAAATTGCTGTTGTATTGCTGCTAAATGTGATATTCATCTGACCAAGGGCCAAGTGTAAATTGACCTGATGCACATTGAATTCATCAGTTTAAACCTCTTTATGTAGAAGTGGAACGAATGGACTCGTTCGAAGTCCATTCCTAAATATTCGTTATTTTGCTTCATAGAAAAGAATTAATATAATATTAATAAGTAAGGGAATTAATATAAGATATTATAAGAGAATTAATAAGTAAGTTATACGATTAATTGAAGTCCATTCTTCTTTTTTCATTATTAGTAATTTCAAAAAAGAAATAATCATGCTTCCTAAATTATTTTTTTATGAATAAATTAATGGCAATCATTTTTATGCTGGAGATTTATTAATGAACATTGAATCGACCTGTAATTAGTTATTGACTGCTATATCCATTAGGAAACTAAAAAGTTAATTTTCTTAGGACATTCAATTAAATAATGCTTTATTGACGATTTCTGTATTCAAATATGGCAATTAAGGGAAAATTCAATTTAATGAATGTTAAGTAGCCGGTGATTTATTGCATGGCCAGAACTCAATTTATCATAAGAGTAATCTGATCGTTTATTTAGTTAACCATTATCTCCCTAATTACTTCGCTGGAATATTGATCCGTTTATAATAATTAGATTATCTGCTTTCTTTGGCCTATATTCCAAACCCATTCTGTTTTGTTTGTTTTAAAAATTGATCAAGAAAAACAACCATCTTGTAAATATAAATAGAAATTTTTTTACATGTTTTACACTAGCTGCCTTTGGCGACCTATTCGTACGCCGAGATGCTAAAAAGGTTCATTAAATTCAAGCTGTATAAAATATTTAATTACTTTCTCAGAAAAATATTTTTATCTGCAAATTGTAATAGTTACATAACTATAACTAGTTCTATTTTTACTCAATACTACTCGTCCTTTTTTTAATTATGTTATGTAATTTCTTGATTTTCTGTCTAAACCTTTGTGTATAAAATTTTATCACAGAAAATTGCAGCAGTATTTAATTCTTTGTATATCTTCCTAAATTTCCGGAAGGATATCATATAATTCTCTAGAATAGTTCGTTTGAAAATTGCACATACAGATAATTTTTTCTTAGTTTATATGCGACTTCCATTTTTCCATAATGTTGCTTTAAAAAAAATGTTGTTATGCATTATATCAAGTTAATTTTGATTCTAGATTGGTTACGATTTGTTGACATTTAATGTGCGAATGCCTGCGCTCCTGATAAACTCATATGTAGTTTCATTGTGCAATAACAGAACGCAATAATAATAATAATAAAAAAATTCCTCCCTGCAAGCTAAAAGGTAAAGTTATAGATTCCTTTACATCTAAGTTACTATCTGACAACATAAATTCTTGATGTTAGAAATAGTCAAAATTAGGAAAATCACTTTTAAGTTCCTAACTTCTAAGATATTGCAGTCATCGAAAAACTTTGAATACAAAAGTTGTTCGTCTTAATGAGGCGCCCATTTGACTAATTAGATTTATTTTTCTATCTTCCATATTAAGAAAGTTACAGCGAAATGAAAATTTCACCCCCGACTATTTCCACCCCTTTGAGCTTGATGGTCCATTTACGAACTCTTCTGAGATGTTCACATTTCTAATAACATATTCCAAGCTAGGTAAAATTCAAACAGCAGTATTTATCCTGTGAACTGAAGAACTGAAGAAATTTTCTCGAAGTTTTATCATGAGAACAATTAACGTAGGTAGTTTTCCTATAGGAATCTACCTAATGAAAGTGAGTTTGTGCCTGGGAGAAATCGTTTGTTTAAAAGTAGTACTGTTAAAAATGAAACAAATTTTAACGGTTTTTAATAAAAATATAACCCTTTTCTGATTTGAAGCGAGTCTGAGACATATTAGATCATTCCTTTGAATTTAGAACTATATTGGAAACCAAGGATTTGACCTCCATAAATAAATTTATATATGCCGTCAATTTTCATACATGTAAACTTTCTACTTTTTTGCTCACGCTGCAGTCGTTTTAATTTCATCAAAATAAAAGGGAAGTTGATAGATAGGAGCAGTGCTCATTTTTTACTGAGCAGTATGTAGAAACATTTCAAAGATCGAATTAAATCAAAATAATCCGATTAAAAATAATAATCAGACAAGAACAGCTGAAAGAAAAACACATCTAACAAAGAATTGTTGAAAGCGCTCCTTTTATTTACCGAGTACCATCTCTTTCTGAATAAAATTGCCCCAAAGTGGTTGCCATGGCTTTATAAATGATAAGTACTTTTTTTTTTGTAACTTTATTTTTTCATTTTTACTTTCTCTTATACGTAGTATAAAGTACAGTAATCGTGAAAATATTCGAACTCGATATTTTGACGAATCTTCACGTTTTAGACCTCCCTTCTGAATTAGAAAAACACATTTTTGAAAAATGCCTGTTTGTCTGTTTGTGACAAAGATAGTTCAAAACGCTTTGAGCTGGACGGATGAAATGTGGCATGCGGTCTTTACACCAAATTTGCAGATTTCTTTTAAATTTTGAGTAAAATCAGTTCAGAGGAAGTCCGTCTGTCCAGCTGTCCGAATAGAATTTATTACGATAACTACAAAGTGAGGAGAGCTATATAGTGAGCTATATAGAGAGCTATATAGTGAGCTATATAGAGAGCTATATAGTGAGCTAGATAGAGAGCTATATAGTGAGGAGAGCTAATTTCGTTACACAGATTATTAGTGTAGATACCTGCTAAATTTTGAGCCAAATCCAACATTGGTTGATTGTCTGTCGGTCTGTTGTTTCAGAAACGTGTAAACGCAGTAACTTAAATATATCAAATTTGGTACGAGATTTTATGAGTACAATTATAGTTTTCTATGAAATTTTTGTTTCTATTGGTTGAGAAAAACGTGTCTAAAACACAAATTCGATTTTCGGGTATTATTAACCGCATTCCACGAATTAATCGTCATAAAACTCGCTATGGATCACGGCATAGTTTCAGTAAAAATGCGCCAAGGTTTCAGTGAAATTCACGCCAAGGGTTACCATTTCCTCATCGCCAGTATATCATCATCAATATTGTACGCCAGTGCCATGTAAGGCGTTCTCTGGCATGACAAGTTTATTAGAGAGTCTGCGAGAAAGTTTTTGGGAGACCGCTTACGCTGGTTTAAAATTTGGAATTGCATAACTGATTTTGTACTTATTTTTTATAGGCTAGTTTGGACATTTAATACATTTATGTGTTCTAGTGGACAAAGCTACTATTATAATATTTCTAAAACCTAATTAATAATTAACCGATTAATATATTTAAACATTGATTTCATACTAATGATGCCATCTACGACAGAATCTACGAAATAATTCCATTTTAAGATTCCATTATAGTTGTAGTATAATGATTAATAAAACGAAAAGATGAAAACGATTTTTAAAAAATATAATTGTACTTTGTAAAAAATATAATTAATTGCTTTAACGGAAGTTTGTTTTTTAAAATTGTTTATTTTTACTTTGAAATAAAATGAAACTTTATTGAATCACTATTTGCTATTTCACGGTAACAAATAATTGTATTTCTTAAAATGAATGGCAATAATACATTCTCAGAATAAGTTATTTATTTAATTCAGCATCGCCGATTTAAGACAATTGAATATTTAATATCTAGATATGTTGGATGAGGATATTAAATTTGTATGACTCGAATTGTTTGAATATTTTCGAAATATTCATTATCTATTATTTTACTAGAGTTTAATTGGAAGATTACCTTTGTTCTGATATGGTTGGATGCAATAAGTTTGTGGATTACCGTATATTAATTAGGCTTCCATTCTCAAGAGAAATGAATTATTAGGATTCTTTAATTAGAATAAATACTTAAATTCTTGCGACATTTAGTGATGTCATTAGTTTAATGTGCATGCTAAGCTTATTTGTTTGAATTTCCTCAGGCAGTTTTCCATTATTGAGGATTAATTCGTTATAAACAAGTTAAACATTTTCAACCAGCATAGACCAAATAAATTAATTACTGCATTTTTAAAAAAATGAGAATTTACTGTGAATTAATTATTGTTTATAATCAAAAATCGATTAAAATATAAAACGCTGATGTAGTTTTTCAACATTGTTTTGCCTTAGAGAATAAAAAACAAAATTAATATTTTATTTTTACTAATAATGAAGAAAAGTATTTCTCTCTGTGAATGTTCGAGCGCTTTACAGAACAGACCATTTGACCTAAAGTTACCAATTTTGGCACAAATATACTTTGGAGAGTGGGGTATACACATTGGAGAGATTTTTTTTGTAGCGTACCAAATTGTAATTAATAGTGCTGTAATTACAGTAATTAATAAATAACTCTTTAATTGTAGTAATTAATAAACTTTAATAATTAGGTAAAATTGAATTTTGGTTTTTATTATTATTTGGTAATTTAATAATAATTTTTGCCTTTTTTGTTAAATTAATCAATTTTTGGCGCTTGCCTTGAATAATCTGAAATTATTATTGTCCAAAATGGATTTCTTAAAATGTTTTTCTGTCATTGTTTTGTCTTATACGATAAAGACAATTTACATTTTGTCTTTACTAATAATGAAGTAGAATTTCTCTTTCTCTCTACGTGTGCGTGCGGGCGATCTATAGAACAGACCACTGGACCTAAAACTGCCAAATTTGGCACACATACACTTTGGAGAGTGGGAGATATGCACATCGTGGATATATATATTTTTTAATTAAGCTAGATTTTAGAATTTTCCTTTGATAATTTAAAATTTTTGCTGTCCAGAATTTATTTTTGATGATGTTTTTTCCGTTGTTTTACCTTAGAAGAATAAAAAGAAAATTAATATTTTGTCTTTACTAATAATGAAGTAGAATCACTTTCTCTCTGTATTCGTGCGCTTTACAGAACAGACCATTTGATCTAAAACTACCAAATTTGGCACAAATATACTTTGGAGAATGGGGATATACACACATTGGAGCATTTTTTAAAAAAAAATTAAGCAAGATTTTAGCGTTTCTCTGCGATAGCCTGGAGCTATTATTGCCTATAATTTATTTTTGATGATATTTTTAATGTTGTTTTGTCTTAGAGAATAAAAAGAAAATTTATATTTTGTCTTTACTAATAATGAAGTAGAGTCTCTCGCTTTTTCTCTACGTATATATGCGGGCGGCCTACAGAATAGACCGTTTGATTTAAAGCTACCAAATTTGACACAGATATACTTTTTAAAGTGGAATATGCACAATGGAGATTTTTTAAGCATGATTTTAGCGCTTTTCTTCAATAACCTGAAGTTATTATTGTCCAAAATTGATTTTTGATAATGTTTTAAAGTTGTTTTGTCTTAGAGAATAAAAAAGAAAAAATAATACTTTGTCTTTACTAATAATAAAGTGGAATATCTCTGTCAATGTGTGTTTGCGTGCTCTCTATAGAAAATACCGTTTGACCTAAAACTATCAAATTTTGAACAAATATACTTTGGAGAGTAGGAGTATGCACATTGAAGCGATTTTTTAACATAAATTAAGCCAGATTTTAGCATTTTGCTTCAACAATCTGAAGTTATTATTGTCCAAAATTAATTTGTTTACTGCACTTTAAAATTAAAAAAAAATTAACAATACCACATAAATTGGCGTATAGTGTTTCCTGAATTTTGACAATTTTCGGGAAAAAAAAATCCTTGCATATTTTTTAAATAGAGTTCTTTATTTGCAATAAAATTCAAACCATTCTCATTGTTTCTTCAGTGAGTTTTTTTTCTAATGTTCATCTCTATGAAAAAAGATGTTGCTAATTTTTAACATAGTTTACAAGAAGAAAATGTGAAATTATATCACCTTAAATGACAGTGTGCAATTTGAAATAAATTACCCGGACTCTTCAATTTTCAGTGGCGCTATGATGACATTGATTTCAACTCCCATTTGAAAAATTCATGTACACAATTAAGGAAACAAGTATTAAGCTATTAAAATAACATGGCTTTTATGTTTTTTATTATTTGGTTAAAAATAGTTTGTTGGCGGAGACATGAACGTTTGGTCACGGATAAGAGATATAACAGAAATTGAATTCAATCAGTATTACCATGACCTAGGTGTTCTCCATAAGCGGTTAGTTAATGAATAAATACTTAAGTTTGAAACTCACTTCGTTAAGTTTCTGAAATATATATTTGCAACATGTGCAATAAGCATGTGTGTGATTGAATTTAAACCTAATATTGATATAGATCCCTAATTTCGATGTTTAAATCTTTAACCAATTTTTACTTATACAACTATTTGTTTTATAATGTTCCTATACAGATGGACACAGATACAAACAAAAGGTCGTCCATGGTGTTGCTTTGATGGATTTAGTTACGAACACATCTAAGTTTATTGATTTTATAACTCTTTGGGGTTCGTTGGTCTTCTAGCATTTTGGGGTGATATTTTAGCTCTATGGTTTTTTTTTTTTTAAAATCTGTATATAACAAATAGACAGACAGGAATATTAAAGACGGAATTCTTCTGAAACCTAACAGAAATCTTAAGTTTTGATGCACTGCACGTTAAATTATAACCGCGTTATTTGTTGAGTTTTTGTATTCATACTTAGACAGGCATAACTCCAAAACAATTTATCAAACTCTCTGATGGCTAAAGCATGGAGATTCTCGATGACAATAGTTCATATACGAGAAAGTAAAATCCCACAGGAAGTTATCTCCCCGAAAATTACTCGTATACTCTCTAATATATGTAATTTTATATTTTTAACCACGTGCCGCTTCTGAACATTAGGTAGTAAAGAACATATAAGCGTACGATTTTTCGCGAAATTTGGAGATGGCGATTAATCGCTAGAATAAAGGCGAATACGGAAGTACTAAAATATCGAATATTTTGGACACCTTTTATACGCCCGATTGAAACCAAAATTGAACGCAGAGCTGCAATTGTAATCAAAAAATCACATACTAAATTTCGTTTAAGTTATTGAATTTTTAAGAAGCTACAGCACTCTCATACATGCGAAAACACAGACCTACAGACGGCCAATCCTTTTCGGATTTGGTTTTAAATCTGATTTATGCCTACAATTTAGATGATAAATATCTTTACCAAATTTTATCCGTACAGATATCTTCGTTTTATAGTTATCGTTTTATATTTGGACAGTCGGAATGACAGATTTCCTCTGAATCAATTTCGTTCAAAATTAAATAAAAATCTACAAATTTGATGTAGATTTCATATATCAGATTTCAATCGTCTTGCTGCGTTCTTCAATCATTGTGTTTTTGAGAAATTAGGATGATCAGAAAAGACATTCATCAAAATCTGGCTTTCAAATTTTTGACTGTTATTTTTTATTATTTATTTTTATATGCGAGAAAATTAAACTCGTACCCTTGTCTTCTTAATGTTGGGCTAAATATGTTGCCGCCATTAAAGCCTCTATTACAGTTGATTAATAGACTCATGGTTAAAATAAAGGGTGAATTATTTCGTTTTCTTAGCGATTACTTTCAGATCCATTCTGACTTCTGTATGTCGGTCTCTAACTAATGAAGAAGATTCCTAACCCTATCTTTTTTATCACATTGCAATGTGACATCGGTTTGTGACAACTTTCTCTTTCCATTATGTTCCCCCTAGCACTACCTCCGGGGGTGGGGTAGGCAGAACACATCCGAAAGAAGCTTAGCTCGACAATATTTAATCAGCTTTTGGGAGAAGCCATTGCTGCGGCATCATCTTTCCAAGATTAAAAGACAGGCGGTAATCCTTTTTCCATCTGCTTCGATTGAGATGACGTCTCCGTTATGAGCGGAAGCGAGAAATTTCTGATGGCCTGTGCACAAATATGTATTGGAAATGATTTTGTTTATTTCGGTTTTTGCTGATGGCAGAGTTTTTTTGCTGAGGAGCAGAATTCTGGAGTTGTGAGGTTTTAAATTAAAAGTGCTTTACTACCTAAACGGTTAGTTTCTTTTTTTTTTGTTTCTTTTTCAGTTTGCTTATATTTAAATGTTATTTCTTTTAAATCGAAATCTTTTTTTAATCAGGCTCATAAAATAACTGAGTACGTTCGCATTTTATTCAAGATAACCCTAAGATAATGAGTAAATATTCTTAAATATTTCATACTTCTTTACCACCCAAAAATTAATTAAAAATCCAATTCTAATTAATCATTAATTCTTTAAGACCTCGCAAATACTTTGATTAGCAACAAAAACCAGCGGGAGTAGTCGCCTCAAAACTTTCCCGCATACTTTGTAACAAAATCATCATACCAGAAAACGCCTTACATGGCATTGGCATACCACAGTTACGAAATATTAACTTTTGTCGTGCATTTAGCATTTTCACTGAATCTATAGTGTCATCCTTGTCAAATTATTTGGCGATTAATCTCTGGCATGCGTTATTAGTTTCCAAAAATTGAATTTGTGTTTTAGACACATTTTTCTGAACTGACTGAAACCAAAATTTATCACAAAACTGCATTGTAGTCACAATCTCCTATAACAAATTTAATATATTTAGGTCCTTTCGTTTTTGAGTTGCCGCATCTAAATGTCTCAGAAAAATACAGAACGACAACCTATAGCTGGAATTGGCTTAGAATTTTTCAGGTGTCTGCACTATAGATGTTAAATTTCTGTACCGAATCTTATCTATTTAGCTCTCTTCATTTTGTAAATATTTTGTTAATTTATATTCGTACAGCCGGTCAAATAGACCTCCTCTGAACAGATTTTACTCAGAATTTGACGGAAGTCTCCAAATTTGGTTTAGATACCGTGTACCAAATTTCAACCATCTAGCTCAAAGCGTTTTTGAGCTATCTTTATCTGAGACAGACAGACGGACATTTTCCAAAAATTGGGGTTTTCCAACACAGGGAAATCTAAAACGTGGAGATTCATCAAAATCAGAATTTTTGATTCAGTTCGAATTGTTTGACGTTTACCGCACACTGCGTATACGAGAAAGTAATTAGTAGTTATGATCCCGTTAATAGTCTTTCTATATAGTTTGAATAAAAATTTGTATTATATGTGTTTTAAGTCTGATGTTATGCATGAAGTTCAAAATCTTGCTAGCAGTTGACATAACATAACGCCATCCTGTGCCCCCGGTGCCTATAACACTAAGTTATCTAACCAGTTGGATGAGCACAAGATGGAAGGAAGAGAAAAAAAGAAAGAAAGAGACGACAAACCATCCAAGGTTCTCCAGAGAGAACCCCATCGGTGTCAAATCCTACAGGACTTTATTCAATTTTTTGGTGAAGTAATAACTGGATGGGGGGGGGACAAGAATACTTAAACAAATGGTGACTATGGGTTTCAACTTACAGGGAAATGAGATTACTGTAAGTTCAACCCACCCACTGTACTGTACCCTACTGTACCCCACCCCTCTGTAAAGGAAAAAAATGATAAATTACATTGAGAACATCTGTATGACATGTATAAGCATATAAACAATCACTGCAGAGTCAGAAATCTGTAGCTTCCGTCTGGGTTCTATGGTTTTGATTTCCTTCGTGAGAACTGCACTTTTGAAGTTATAATTTCGGCTGATTTTGACAAGTGGCATTTTGGTCTCGGCTATTGTGTAGTCTTGAAGAGGTCTCGGTATTTATGAATATGGTTTACTATGGAGTGGATCTTGCCGCTTGAAAGGGTATTCGATGCAACTCTCCTGTACCATTCTTCCTCGAGACTTGTTTCTGGCTTTCTCATGTGCCATGAGAGAATCAGTAGACATTCGGTGGCATAGTGAATTGGGGATCCTATCTCCCCAGCCAAAGGTTAAAAACAAGGTCTCTAGCACAGACCAAAGACTAGCAAACAAATTATTGATTTATACCAAATTTTCACCAAATTGGACCTACCGGAAAAATTACGAAATTTTAAAGTCATAATCGGAAATTTTCATTAAAGTTTTCTATGTTTTCATGTGTATAGGAGGAAAATCTTCATCAGTGTTTGATACCAGTATTAAAAGATAACATATAAAAAAAATCTCATCCCAGGAATTCATTTTCTCATTGTTCAATGAGCGTTAAAGGCACTTTTGTAGCTTTACTGATGTTAGAGATAATATCAGATATTTGTAAAAATGTTTCCTCTTTGATGGAATATGTGCCTTTGGCGATTAGCTGGTTCATTGGAAATATTGGTTATGTTAGAATTCGATTAAATCTCTTCACGTCACTTGATGTTCATAATTCCCTAAACCATGTAATTTCAAACATAACCAGTGAGAGTGGTCTTTCTAAAACTTTCTCGCATATTCTCTAGTAGAGGTGTTATTCCAGAAATCCTCTTGCATGGCATTGGCGTAAAACAGTTATGAAATATTACCCTTTGGCGTGAATATAGCATTTTTACTGAATCTATCGTATAATCCTTGGCGAGTTATTTGGCGATTAAGACCTGGAATGCAGTCGAAACATAACTCGAATTTGTGTTTTAGACGCGCTTTTCTCAACTGATTGAAAAACTTGAAACGGGAACTACAATTGTATTTACAAAATCTCGTACCAAATTTGATATATTTAAGTCACTGCGTTTTTGAATTATCACTTTTACATGTTTCTGAAAGTACAGACCGACAGACAGTCAATCCTTTGTTGGATTAGGCTCAGAATTTGGAAGCTGTCTAGATTATAGATGTTAATTCTATGCATCGAATTTTATTTATCGATTTATTTTATTTACAGACCGACAGACGGTCAATACCTTGTTGGATTAGGCTCAGAATTTGGAAGCTGTCTAGATTATAGATGTTAATTCTATGCATTGAATTTTATTTATCTATCTCCATTCGTTTTCTAGTTATTGTATTGACTTATGTTCGGACAGTCGAACAGACGGACTTCTTCTGAACAGGTTTTACTCAATATTTGATAGAAATCTGCAAATTCGGTGTAATGTGTATATGCCAAATTTATTTGTCTAGATCAAAGCGTTTTTAAGTATCGTTGTCACAGATAAGCGATCGGACATTTTCCAAAAATGTGTTTTTCGATCTCAAAGTATGAAATTCGAATTTTTTGACGATTACTATACTTTTGCTATACTAAATAGACGAGAAAGTGATGCTATTTTAATAGTTTAACTATGTTCTGTTTATTGTGCATTTAATCCTTCTCATAGAGTTGAATCCCTTGAGGTAGCGCTTTTAAATATTTATTTGGGGAATCTATTTCAAACTGCTCATTGTCTTTTGTGGTAATGTGGTTTCGCATTCTGGTTCTTCTGAATTCCATAAATAGTTAATGGAATCCTTCTTCCATAGCTTTCAACGATGGAAGAATTTCTCATGCATTTAAATGTTTGACGAGGCATCGGAAATGGTTTGTCTTTCATTGCAACAATGGAGTAGATTGTTAAAAATTCTGCAGTAAGAAAATATTTCTTTAAAAATCTCTGAAATGTTTTTAAAAATGCGCAAAGCATTCTTCAATAGTGCGGAAATCAAATTTGTGATATAATACTTTTGATAGTATAGCGAAAGATCCTGCAACTTTCGCAATTTTCAGTTAAAATTTCAAAACAAAAAATATATAGGTGTAGATGTTTACTTTATAAAATATATTGAATTTGAATTTGGTAGTTGTAGGACTAGTGTTCTGTCCTGTAGAAATACACAGATGCTCAAGCACTTCTTATTAGTAGTAGCTATAATTTGATCGTTTTGGTTGTCACTCTAAATCTTTAATGATAATTTTGTGATTTGAAGATAATTTTTTAGCGTAGGAGCAAAGATATTGTCGTCACCGGCACTTTTTCTGCATTGTTGTGTGTTTTGACTTTTGAAAATAAATTATGTAACCATATTTTTGAGAAATAATTGTCATTGAACTAAAAAAAAAAATCGCCAAAGGCAAAAAAATCATTAATGAAATTATAAGATAACCAAAATGCATGTTGGGTTAATAATTTATTTTTCTATATGAATATTAATAAAGAAAATTTTAAAAAGACAATAAATTTCGGGTAAATAAATTGTATAATCTTATTTTGAGAAGCATTTCCATATAGAATTAACGAATTGTTATAAATCAAAGTTCATGTATGACTGTAAAATAATAATGCTATACAAGAGCAGATTATCGTAAAAGAGAAAGAAATTAGTTATCCCCGGTCTTATATACCATGAGATGATAGGGATTTCTCTACATGCATTGACCACAGGCTAGGGAATCATAAGAATCTTTGAGAAGAATTTATTTAAATCAGCAATATTGTATCCCTTTACTCGGAGTGTGGGAACTTGTCGACTTTTAGCCGATCCAGCAATTTTAGAACTTTTGTTGAATTAATTAAATAGAAAAAGTGGAATAGGACCAGGAAATAAGAGAATATTTTAGAATGAAGTTAATATGTGTTAAATTGATCTAAAACTTAGGAAATTAAGTGTTATATATAATTTAAACTTTGAATCTAATCCTAGTACTGCTATTGCCATATGCCCCTCTTTACTATAAATGTTGATCTAAAAACATTTATAGTAATTCTTCTAAATATTAAAATCCATATTTGTCCTTGGTAACAGTCATATGAAGCTTCTAAATGGGAGGGAAAGGGGTATTAACCTTTTTTTTTTTTTTTTTTCATCTAGCAAGATTTATTTAGATCTCAAAAAGCTGAATAAAAAAACACCTCCATATATTGAGCGTTACATGAATGTCAATATTAATTAGAACTAAACTAACTACTTGCAAATATCTCATTTAAAAAAAGAAAAAAAGGATATATACAAAAATAAAACATTATGTTCTTAAATGTTCACTATCTTCAACACAAATGCAATACATTTTGCAATTAGCAAAATCAAAACTAACAAACTACTCTCCGCCTGATAAGTGTGAGTGGACAGAAAGTTCTTATTTCTGCTCATACAAGGACAAACAACTCAATCGGCTCGATGGAAAAAGGATTACAGTCCATCTTAATCTAAAGAAAAGGTGCTGCCGCAATAACTTCTCTCCCAAGCTGATGAAGCATTGTCGCTCTAAGCTTCTTATGACTGTCTTCTGCCTTCCATCCCCCTGGGGTGGAGCTGAAAGACATGCGGGGAAGGGAGAATGGAATGAGATAGATGTCACAGAGAGATCTGTGTGATAAAAAGATACAATAAGACACCTTTTTACTTTCTGGTATACAAAGTACAGAGAATGTATTGTAATCGTCAAAAAATTCGAACTCGAGATTTCGACGAATCTCTGCGTCGCATTTTTTTTTTTTTTTTTTTTTTTGAAATCTTCCGTCTGTCTGCGACAAAGGTAACTCAAAAGTGCTTTGAGATAGACAGTTGAAATTTAGTATACGATCTTCAAATGAAATTAGCAGATTTGTATCAAATTTTGTTCAGAGGAAGTTCGTCTGTCCGAATATAAGTTAACGCGATAATTACAAAACGATTAAAGCTTCATAGAAAAAAAAAATTGGTATACAGATTTAAAGCCCATAGTATAAACACCTGTCAAATTTTTAGCCAGTTCCAGTAACTGATTTACCGTTTGTCGGTCTGTACTTTCAGAAACATATAAAGCGACAATTCAAAAACTCATTGACTTAAATATATCAAATTTAGTATGGGATTTTGTAATTAAAATCGCAATTTTGTGTTATTTTTGTTTGAATCGGTTGAAAAAAACCTGTATAAAACTGACATTTGGATACTATTAACCGCTTGCTAGGGATTAATCGCCAAATAACTCGCCAAGTGGGAAAAACCACTGCTTTTTACACGATGGCAATTGTTTCTCAAAAATATGGTTGCACAATTTATTTACTCAAATTCAAACATATAATATATTTATTGTATACTCTGTGTATTTGTTACCTTACAGTCTCAACTATGACCTTCGACATTCAGTGATTCTTTAATCCAATGTTATCGTTTTACAAAAATATTATTTTGTAAATTATTTACGCAATTTCAAATATGCATTGTAAAGTACTCTTTGCATTTGTTATTTAACAATCTCACATATGAGTTTGGGTTTTCAATAATTCTTTACATTATTCTCACTGATTACATACTATCATTGACATAATACATTACACTTTATATATAATGTGGTGAAAGCTTATAAGCCAGTTAATAGCTACGCTACACGAGCAATTGCTTTTGTATCGTGGTCATGTTACTGGACTGCGAACCACAAGGTATCATGTTGTATCCTCGCTCATTTCAATTCGCTACAATACTATTACTGGTATTTTATATTACACTTAATATATACTATTACTGACATTTTATATTACACTTAATATATACTATCACTGATATTATGTCTTAGAAATAGGATTATAAAATTTATTTCCCGAAGTCAAAAGCAAAAAAATAAATGGTAAAGCATTCTGCTCATTGTTTATCTTAGTCTCTTTTATAAATTAAGACTTTCGCTGATTATTTAATTTCCCCTCTCTAGAGAATTCACCAATCTCTTATTGCAAACAACTTGCAACCTCTGAAATGGTATTATTTCTATTCAAAACAGGATTGAAGGGAATTTTCAGCTTCTGTGAGCCTTGTATCTTATATAAACTCATTTTGATTTATATTGTATATCTTATAAAATATAAAAATAAACGGTAAAGCACTCTGTGCATTGGTTATTTTAAAATCTCTTTTATAAATTAAGACTTTCGGCGATTTTTTAATTTCTCCTCTCTATAGAATTCACCAATCCATTATTTCAAACAACTTGCAATCTCTGAAATGGTATTATTTCTATTCAAAACAGGATTGAAATGAATTTTCAACTTCTGTGGGCCTTGTATCTGATATAAACTCTTGTTGATTTATATTGTATATCCTATAAAATATAAAAATAAACGGTAAAGCACTCTGTGCATTGGTTATTTTACAATCTCTTTTATAAATTTAGGCATTCAGTGATTATTTAGTCCCCCCTCTCTAGAGAATTCATCGATCCTTTACTGCAAACAACGTGTAACATCTGAAACCGCATTATTTCTCTTCAAAACAGTATTGAAGGGAATTTTCCACTTCTGTGGGTATTAACTTTTGTCTGATATTATCTCGCCTTGATTTACACTGTATATCCTGTAAAACTGCCTTTAAAAGAGTTGATTCCGTGTCTGTTATAAAGAGAAAGTTGGAATCCTCTTGTGATTTTCCCTAGACATTTCCATGTCAATGAAACTTACTTTTTTCCCTTTATCGATAGGGATAAATCCGAGCTTGTCAAGTTTCATGACAAAAAGATGCAATAAAAAAAAGTGGAGTGTTTAAATGTCCTAGAGTTGCTTCTCGAAGACACTAGGAAGTTTTTCTTTCTTCTCGGAAGACGCACTTTTTCATTGTGTCACTCGCTTTTTTGGCTGGAAGGATGCAGTCTTTATTTTTCTTTTAAATTTATTTATATTCTTCTTTTTTAGAGTGTTTTTTTTTTTTTTTTTTTTTTTTTTTGCAATTTTTTAGGAAGGATTTTCAACGATGTTATTTCAATGATTGATTCTTGCATTTTTTCGGAATGGTTTTTAGATGTTTAGACCCGCCGTAATGAAATGACAATCACAGGATGTTATTTTGTATTTGCAACTGTACATGAATTGCTGTGATTTTAAAAACGAACGTATAAAAGTTTATTGGAAAAAGTTGTTTTATTTTTTAATTTAAGAATCGTATTTATGTACTGAGATTAGTTGTATTTGAAAAACAGTTTGTGCTTTGAATTTTTTTTTTCTGAATGAATATAAAACAAAATCAGCGGGAATAGTCTAACCGAAACTTAGTCTCATATTCTCTAATAAATGTAAGGGCCGCGGTGGTTTGGTGGTATAGTCTCGGCTTCGGAATCGGAGGGTTTCATGTTCGAAGCCCGATTCCACCGAAGAACTGTCGTGTAAGTGGGTCTGGTGCACGTTAAATCCGTCCAGGCCAAAGATCCTTCTGTTGTTGTGGTGTGGAGAGGGAGTACCAACTCGGGTGTCGTTGATCATCATCTGACCACGGTTGAAAATGAAAAGGTTCGCCTCAAAATAGCCCTAGTGTTGCTTTAAAACGGGACGTTGATATAACTAAAACTCTAATAAATGTACTTATATATTATTAAGTGCCATAAAACAAAATATGTATTTTGGATAACACACACAGTTTACGTTTCAATGCTAAATTATTAAACTGCGGAAAAGTTTATAAATATAAAAAAGACCTGCGCATTCTATTATAAAATATGATGGTACTTTAATTGGACCAAGGATAAATTTTACGAAAAGTGTTAACATGAAATATATATATATATATATATATTCTTTTTAATTTGATTGAAAATTTTGGAATTTTTTTGAAGAACGTTCTATATTTGAGATAATAACTGGGAAAAATTTTCAGATCGATATTTCATTACTTTAAAAAAAAAAAAACTTTGTTGGGGGAAAAAAAGGGTCGTTGAGAAAGGCCATAAAGTATAGACTTTTATTAATAAAAATTCGAAGACCGAAAAAAATTTATTGTATAAATATTTCTCTGCGATTTCAAATGGTATCATAATGGTTAATTTTAAAAAACAGAAGAAGAAAAGAGGGTAAAATTTAAGTTTGAAATAGCATTTTATCTCATTAATTCTGAAGTAATTTTTCATAAATCGGTAGCCACTTAAATAAAAATTAAAAACTTCACCATTTTTTTTTTTTAAATCTGCCATTATGGTGCCGTTTGAAACCGTGGTGCAATTTTGGAATAGAAGTTTTTCCTGCTCTTTAATTCTGATTGATGGAAAAGTGCTCTTAAAAACATTTATTCGACGTCCTTCGCTTCTCTTTCTTTAACAAAGTTGAATTTTTCAAAATATAAATCAGATGTTGATTTAAAATTTATTCCCTTTATATTATAAAAATAAATTGCATAGGCGATTTTAGTATTTAAAACTTTTTGATCTATTTAAAGTAGCGATTTTTGATGCTAACACATTATTAACCAACTAGAAATTGAAAGCAAGCATTCAATGAAAAAAAAAAAAGAAACTTAAATTTTTTCCTTTAATGTAAAAAAAAAAAAGAGAAATTCCTATCACAAGAAACAGACAATTATGAGTTAATTCTCGTTTAACGCTATATGTTTAGAATGGATCTCGAGATAAGTCTGTTTTTGTTCCAATTTAACTAAATAAATTCGTGGTGTGTTCGCAATACATTAATCTAACTTTCCACCCTTAATGAACATTGTTTAAGTACGTGCGCTAATGCATTTGTTTCCAATCTCAGTTTAAGATCTTACGGAAATCGCGGAAATTTCGTTAAGGAGTGTTTTGAGTTGGGCAATGAAGCAGATTAAAGTTAGATTAGAAGTGGGTTGTGGATTTTACTACTTAAAAGATTGCAGCGAACGATTCAAATATAGGGTCTCTGCTTTGAGCGTCTTAAATTATATTACAGTACTTTATTTCTCCTTTAGTTGCAATATTTAATATATGCCCATGAAATTCGGCATGTGTTTATTTCAAGCGATAACTTGCCAAATGTGGCAATTCACAAAATTTCATTTTTTGTCTCTCTCCAAGATGGCGGTTATTTGGCAAATATGTATTTTAGAGATTGGCGAGCATTTCCCATAACCTACTCTTAAATTCTAATTAAGTTATTTTTCTAACAAAGAATTAATGAGAATAAGGAAGATAGAAAGAATTTTAATAAATTGTTTTCTGATTTTTTAAAAAAAGCCGATTTACTGCGAAGGATGGCGTAGGTTTAAAATGTAGTCAGATTCTCACATTATGAGAAAAGATTTCAACATGTCGTTATCTTATTATTAAATGCCAAAATCGTGGGAAAATTTTCTGAATATTACGTGCCTTGTTTGTCTCACAATCACAAACATGAATATCGGCTTTCAGCAGCAATGGGTCACAATCTTCTCTGGAACACTCGAGATTGCCAAATGTGGCAATTCACAAAATTTCATTTATCTTTTTCCAAGATGACGGTTATTTGGCAAATATTTTAGAAGTTGGCGAGTGTTTCGTGTGCTTGGCAGAAAGAACCATACGTTATTCTTAAATTCTAATGAAATTATTGTGACTAGCAGAGGATTAATGAGAAGAATGAAGGTAGAAAGAGTTTTAATGGATTGTATTCTAGTAAAAGTCGAATTTGCTTGTAAAGGATGACGGAGGTTTAAAATGTGGTCACATTCTTTTATTATGAGTAAAGATTTCAATTTGTTGTCATCTTATCATTAAATGCCATAATCGTTTTTTGAATATTACATGCCTAGATTATCTTACGATCACAAACATCAATTTCGGCTTTTAGCAGCAATGGATGAACCTTCTGTGGTACACTCGAGATTACTTTTAGTCCTTGGGGGGGGGGGGTTATTGTCTAATACATATAATTCTTCGTAACATTTTTTTTATATATATATTTATCGCTTTACTGTTCATTATTCATCTTGACTTTTCAAAATGACTTCAGGACCTTCTATTGGGTTGCCCGCTGTTAATGTTCTTTCATGATAAGCCATGGCATGACATTATTTGTCTTCTGAACACGATTCTACGAAATATATATATATATATATATTCATCGATTTACATTTCATTTTTCATCTTCACCATCAAAATAACTAGACATTTTTTTTTAAATTTTCGTTAGTTCCTAGTAAATCGTGGCATGGCATCTCCTAAAATTATTATAAGGAAGTTTTTGTTGTTGTTGTTGTTACTGGCATCCATTACAGTACCTTTGGATTTTTTTTATCTGTTACTTTAAAAGAATTAGAACTTTCTTTGGTATATTTGCCATTACTGATAATCATGGTAAATCATAACATGTTATTGTTTCTTCTAAACATGATTCTACGAATCTTTTTTCTTTTTTACATCTATCGCTGTACCTTGGAGTTTTCATCTGCACTATTAAAAGAACTAGAGGCTTTATTTTTTTTGTCTTTAGTTCCTAGTATATCGCCACATGACATTTTCTTCTAAAATAATTATAAAGAGTTTCTTGTTGTTGTTATTGACATCCTTCCCGTTCCTTTGGATTTTTATCTGTTACATTAAAAGAATCAGAACTTTCTTTGGCATAATTGCCCTTTCTGTTAGTTCATGGTAAACCATAACATGTTATTATTTCTTCTAAACATGATTCTACGAAATATATATATATATATATATATATATATATATATATATATATATATATATTTACACCCATCGCTGTATTTTTTATTCTTTATCTGTACCATTTAAATAACTAGAGACATTTTTTTTAATTATAATTAGTTCCTAGTAACTCGCGCCTTTTTATTCTAAAATGATTATAAGGAGGCTTCTTTTGTTGTTGCTATCATTGGCATCCATTACAGTACCTTTGGATTTTTTTTATCTGTTCCTTTAAAAGAATTAGAACTTTCTTTGGCATATTTGCCATTACTGATAATCATGGTAAATCATAACATGTTATTGTTTCTTCTAAACATGATTCTATGAATCTTTTTTTCTTTTTTACATCCATCGCCGTACCTTGCAGTTTTCATATGCACTATTAAAAGAACTCAGAGGATTTTTTTTTCCGTTAGTTCCTAGTAAATCGCGACATGACATTTTCTTCTAAAATGATTATAAAAAGGTTTCTTGTTGTTATTGACATCCTGCCCGTGGCTTTGGATTTTTATCTGTTACATTAAAAGAATCAAAAGTTTCTTTGGCATATTTGCCATTACTGTTAGTTCATGGTAAACCATAACATATTATTATTTCTTCTAAACATGATTCTAGGAAATATATATATATATTTACACCTATCACTGTATTTTTCATTCTCCATCTGTACCATTAAAAGAACTAGAGACATTTTTTTTATTATTATAGTTAATTCCTAGTAACTCGTGACATTTTCTTCTAAAATGATTATAAGGAGGTTTCTTTTGTTGTTGCTGTCATTGGCATCCATTACAGTACCTTTGGATTTTTTTTATCTGTTCCTTTAAAAGAATTAGAACTTTCTTTGGCATATTTACCATTATTGGTATTTCATGGTAAACCATAACATGTTATTGCTTCTTCTAAAGCTGATTCTTTGGAATATTTTTTACACCCATTGTTGCACTTTTCATTTTTCATGTGTACCATTAAGAAAAACTAGGGCACTTTCTCTGGCATATTTTCCATTATTGTCAGTTCTTGGTAAACCATAACATGACATTGTTAGTCTTCTAAACATGACTCTAAGGAATATTTTTTTGCCACAATCGTCTCTACTTTCACTTCAAATATCCCTTTTTTTTCTCCTCTTATATTTCTTTTAGGCCTACACTACTTTTTCTAGAAAGCCAGTATTTTTAAATTAAAAGAGCGGATTGACGCCGTGTCTGTTGTAGAGAGAGAGAGAGAGAAAACTAGAATCTGTTCCCGATTTCTCTTAAGACATTTCCATGACAATGACACCAATTTCTTCTCTTTTATGGTAGGGAAGATGGTTCTTTGGGATGGAGAAATCCAGAGTTGTCACGTTTCATGATAAAAACATGCAATAGAAAAGTGGAATCGTATAAAATGTTCACCACCTTCTTCCTAAAGAGACTGGGAAGCTTTTCCCTTTTTTTATTCCCTGCCAGAAAAAAAGCTTTTTCCCTCTTTTTATCTGGAGAAGGATGAAGTTTTATTTTTCTTTAGAATGTGCGTATTTTCTTTCTTTGCCTTTTTCTTGCGATTTAAAAGGAGAAATTTTCACCGATGTTATTTCGATGATTAGTATTTGACTTTTTTTTTCCCTTGAACTATTTTTAGATGCTTCTAAATGGATATTTGGTTTCCGACCGTAAACGAGTATTTGTTAGTGGATGTTCTTTATTACATACTTTTATTTAACTTGACGTTCCTCGTGTTTGTATAGATGGGATTTTGCTGTCGATTTTTTTTAAAAACTTTTTCTATGATGATCATTGAACTTTTGTTTATTAATATATTTTCGATGACAAAACACTATTTTGATATTCCCAGTACTTAATTATCGATCAATATACCTAAATTTTGATTCCGTACTAGTGGTGCCATCTATAATTAAATTTCTAAAATAATTCAGTTTTAAGATACTGTAATTTTATAATAATGACAGGAGAAGAAAATAACCATTAAGAAACTACCCGTCCTGCTATAGCATTTGGGGCAATCTTAATGGTCCAGTCATCATAAAATTTAAATTGGGTATTGTGGTGTGCGCATTGTAGCCATCATTACGGGGTGGATCATACTTTTTACCAGCCTTGTAGAGTAACTTCCGTTACCTTTGTGAGGATGTCTGTCTACACACAATTGTAGGAAGATTTTCATTTCTATATCCAAAGTGCTCCCGGATTAGAATTAAAATTTAGAAGAAAAAAATACTCTTTTGTGCACTAATAAAAATATGATTTTTAAAAACTTTTTCTTCGGAAATTTATTTTTATTCTCGTATGCATTTATGTGGTTGTAAAAAAAATGTGCATAATACATACTATCTGTAAAAAGTGATAAAGTATCATTATTATCATATTTATGCTAGAATTCGTCATTTTTCATAAACCATTTCTGACTTTAATATGGTTTATAAAATATCTTTCAATTATATTTAATACGAAATAGACGTTCTCAGAATTTTATAATTATTTATTTTTGTTATATTTTTCTCATCGAATGTTCTTTTCTGAGGCATATATTTAATAAGCGTAGTAGATAATTGCCAAATTACTTGGCGGTTTATCAACTCATAGTGACCGTGCGTTGGATTTAATTGACGTAGTCAAAATAAATGGCGACAATGGAGGCCACATCTTGACTACTACAAAATCTCGTTATCAATTTGACTCCAAGGATAAACGCACGCATAGATCTTTAAAAAAAATAGTCAATGAAAAATAAACACAAAATTAACTCGTTTAGCCTACCCTGTAACTTTCGAGACCGGTAGAGCCATGAAGAGAGGGAAAAAATCGTCGACTTACACATAGAACATACTACTCCATTTAAGAGGTAGGACATAGGCATAAACCCTCCAATGGGAACTTTAATTGGATCGGACTACAATTCCTTGCTTTATCTTTCTGCACATGATTGTATCTTTGACGTAACGAGGCGCTGCTGGTAACGAGATTTTGTTTGGGTCATGTGATGTCTTGCTATAAACAGCAGTTATTCCCGTGTAAGCAGGACTTTAGTCGTCGCTTCTGGACCGTAGGTTGGGAAACATTTCTGTTGAGATGGCTAGTACATTACATATCGATCTGTAAATGGAGACACATTTTCTTACGATTAAACAATAAGGTTATTGAAAAATTACGATTTATTCTTCAATGCCATGCCATGCCATGCCATGCCATGCCATATTATATTAAAGATTCACAGTTTAAAAGAATCAGTCGGTTGATGTGATTCGTAATGCATTACTGATGATGGCATTCCAACATAATCCTTAATGTACTGATTTTCTTTAAAATTTTAAAAATTTGTTCCAACTTTTTAATCTTTTATTTACCGACGATACTTCTTATAATTTCGTAATGTGACTATTTTTTCTAATGGTATTCAAGAGAACACGGAGAATGTAACGCAAATAGCAAGTAGATAATTTAAACTAAAGGTAGAAATTTAAAAAAAATATTTAATTATTAATTAAATTAATTAAGATATTTCGATTAATTAAAACTTTTTTCTTGGATTCTCTGGGATTATTCTGCAAGAAAATTTAACTACTGGTGCAAAAATAAAGTTGAAAAATTGATAGTAAAATAAATCGGTAAATAAAGGGTTAAAATAATTTAAGTGCAAGTAAACTCCCTATACCACAATTTTCGTTATAAGACATCACAAAAGTCATTAATTATGTAAGAATAATTTGGAACTACTAAGTCCCAACAAGAGTTTATGGAAGCATCATTTTTGTAGTAATATAATTAATTATATTATATGGTAATATTTGAAATTTAATAATAATTTGTAAAATACAAAAAGATTAAACAATTTTATAAAGCAATTCTATACACGATATAAAACTATAAAATATGTTTAAGGAAGGTTATTATGTTTAAATAAGTTTATAGGAGCACTATTTTTGTAATTACAATATTATATTATATGGCGATATTTGAAATTTAATGGTAAATTGTAAAATACAAAAAGATTAAACAATTTTATAAAGCAATTCTATACATGATATAAAACTGTAAAATATGTTTAAGGAAGGTTATTATGTTTAAATAAGTTTATAGGAGCACTATTTTTGTAATTACAATATTATATTATATGGCGATATTTGAAATTTAATGGTAAATTGTAAAATACAAAAAGATTAAACAATTTTATAAAGCAATTCTATACATGATATAAAACTGTAAAATATGTTTAAGGAAGGTTATTATGTTTAAATAAGTTTATAGGAGCACTATTTTTGTAATTACAATATTATATTATATGGCGATATTTGAAATTTAATGGTAAATTGTAAAATACAAAAAGATTAAACAATTTTATAAAGCAATTCTATACATGATATAAAACTGTAAAATATGTTTAAGGAAGGTTATTATGTTTAAATAAGTTTATAGGAGCACTATTTTTGTAATTACAATATTATATTATATGGCGATATTTGAAATTTAATGGTAAATTGTAAAATACAAAATGATTAAACAATTTTATAAAGCAATTCTATACATGATATAAAACTGTAAAATATGTTTAAGGAAGGTTATTATGTTTAAATAAGTTTATAGGAGCACTATTTTTGTAATTACAATATTATATTATATGGCGATATTTGAAATTTAATGGTAAATTGTAAAATACAAAATGATTAAACAATTTTATAAAGCAATTCTATACATGATATAAAACTGTAAAATATGTTTAAGGAAGGTTATTATGTTTAAATAAGTTTATAGGAGCACTATTTTTGTAATTACAATATTATATTATATGGCGATATTTGAAATTTAATGGTAAATTGTAAAATACAAAATGATTAAACAATTTTCTAAAACAATTCTAGGCATAATATAAGGATGTAAAATTAGAGAAAAGATATTACAACATACCAAAATATAAAATAAATAAGGATTTTATATATGAAAATAAATGGATGATTTTCAGTCTTCTAAGTATTCATCTTGGCCTTCATCTTAAATATTTGTCTCGAATAAACTTCCGACAATCCTGTACTTCTGGCTTTCAATTGAAGATCGAACTTCATAGAAATGGATTTCAAAACCCAATAGGTCTGAAAAACCTTTAAAAATACAGTATCATGAGAAAAGCTGGAACTAGTAAATAAAAGGTAATTGTATGTACTATTATCTGTATTTATAAAAAGAAGTATATGTGTTCATGTGTATGCCCGTGTCTCTAGCGAACAGACCATTTGAACTAGTGCTTCTTGAAGCTGTAATTCTGAACATATATACTTTAAATGGTGAGAGTGCACCTGGAAGCGATTGTTTTCAATTTATAATTAAAAATTAAGTGAAATTTCTTCGCTAATCCACAATAACTTTAATAAATATTATTGCATAAATTTGATATTTGCATAGTTTTAAAATTTGGCTTTTTAATGATAATTTAATTGCAGGGCCATTTTTTCTGAAATTTTGACAATTAAAAAAATATTTCCATGATTTTTAACAATAGATCTCATTCTTGTAATAAAATTTAAATGATTATCATCGTTTCATCAATTACAGTACTGTATCATGTACTGTCTTAAGACTGTAAAAATAAACTGTTTTAATGATAACAGTTTCAATTCCATTGAATTTCCCCCTTAATTTTAATAATATTTTAAATTCTATATGATATACTATATATAAAAATGTTTTAAAAGATATAATTCAAATTCATCCATCAAAACTCTTAATCGCATGTTTTTCGAATCTTTCATGATAGTTGTTTTTGTTTCCGCTTTTTTCTTCCGTGGTATAAACTTTTTGATTTTCAATGATCTTTCAATTTAATTCGTGTTTTTCAGCTGTATTAAATAGCAAGGTGAAATGCTTTTTAATGCATTCCATAAATCACACACACACACAAAAAAAATCAATAACCTGATTGAACAAACTGGTCACCAAAATCGGGTAGTTTAATAGAACACTTTTTCAAGAATTATAATGCATTCTAGTATGCAATCGATTGTGCCGAAAAATATTTTTTTTCCTTCTCAGTTCTTTGCAGAATTGTAAAAGTATAAGAAAATATATACGGAATTTTGATATGATATAGATTGTTTTCTGTAGAATAGACCGAAATGTAAATGCAAGAAAAGAATAAATATGATTTATTTTGAAAGGACATTCGTTGGTTTGTCTACGAAGTAAATGAGTTCCAAATAATGAAAATTTATTAAGATACGCTACCGATTGTATATCGCACATCTAAAATAGGACCAAATTATTTCATTATTTGTATTAGTTTAAACGTAGAAAAAGAAACTGGAAAAAGTTTATGATGTTTTTGCATTGTTAAAAGGCACGGCTAGGGCTGTGCCGATATTTAGTTTATCGAAAAAATCAATATTTTTGAAAAGTCAATTTTTTTAGTACTAGTTTTCGAAAAATATCGATATATCGAAATCATGTTCAGGAATAATAGTTCACGATAAATCGCGGTAAAGTAAATCGATATTCACAATTAATTTACGTTTTTCGATTTCGTTTCGGTTACTGGTTTGTGTTTATTTTTGTTGCTCTTCATTCTTATTGTCCTTCATATAGAATTTTTATTAATATTTCTATAAATACTGTCGTTTTCTAATATATAAAAATACTTGTTTTAAACGCAGTGTTATAAATTGTAACATGCAGACATTGCTTTGGCATTGCATACTTTATTAAAAAGGTTAAAAAAAATATTTTCTAACTAGGTTTATTCAAAAGAAAACGAATATTTTTATTATATAAATTGAAACTTCCTTTTATTAGGAGTCGTTCTGATCAGTCAGTATGTTACGTTATGTTATTTATAGCTTATAATAGCTATAAACAAATAAGGATATAACGATATATCGAAAAATATCGATATTTGTTGAACGATATATCGCGACAATGAAGTTCCGTCATCGCCCTGCCCTAGTCAGGACCTCGGAAACACTACACAACTTGATTGCCTTAGTCTGAAACATGAGATTTTCTTCTGCGTCACTGAATGTAAATTCTCTAGGGTACCATCGCACTTTTATTGTAAGTGACTGGTAACCCCAGAAATGGCGTTGTTTGTCTCTTCTAAACGTGATTCAAAGGGAACTTCTTCACCTCTGTCACTCTTTTCTTGTTATCATCCGCCGATGCTGTTTTCGATTCTTTCATCTATTTTTGATTTGCATTGCCTTTCTCTGACGGTTCGCCTTTTTTCTATTTGAAAGAGGAAAGTGAAACAGTGTTCTGTTGTAAAGGGAGAGCTTGAATCTAGTCATGATTTCTCCGAAACATTTCCATGACAATGACGGTTTTTCCCCCTATTCCGATGAGGGAAATTATTTCTTTAGATCTCCATATAAATCTAGAGTTGTCACGTTTCATTATAAAAAGATGCAATAGAAAAGTAGAGGTCTTATAGAATATCCGGGATCTGTCTACTCAAGAGACTGTATAGAATTTTTCACCGTCTATGAAGATTTTCGTTCTTTTACTGAAAAATATGAATTTGTAATGTTTCATTTATTTAGCTTTTTTTTTCTCATTTGCTTTACTTTTAGACCTTAAAAAGAGATTTTGGGAGATGCTGTTTTGATCATTTTGTGCTTTTAGGAATTTTTGATATTTGTCAATAGTTGTTTGGTGTCCAATGCAAACGAATGGATGTTTTCATTCATTTCTTTTAATTTTAACTTGAAGTGTATAGATTATTTAGAAAGTAACTTTTGTTAAACAATTTACTTAGCAAAAGCAGCTGCAGTTACAAGAGCGCGTACACGTACCATCACTCTAAAAAGTATTGGTACACAATACAAGTTCACAGGATTTTATCGTAATGTATAACTTAAATATACAAATATAGTACTTAAAAAAAGAGATTACATGCTAAAGAAGTACATTCATTATGTACCAGTCAGTTAAAATGGCACAATAATTATTAAACCTTTTGCGCTCTGAAAAGTAATTCGATGCGTTTTTATTCAATTAATACATGGATTTACTTATTACTCCAAAAAATATATACCATTGTTTAAAGTTGAATTTCCCTGAAAAAGTAATGTACATCTTTTTACCACTTTGTAGGTATTTTTAATAATTAACATTTTAAAAATAAATAAAAATGTCAAAACGATGCACCGTCTTGAATGGTGACTGAGAGAACACATCCGAGTGTAAAGATTAATAGACATCATCAGTTATAGGTTAATTTATGTCTATTTTAACAATTTGAGCAGGCTTTTCATTCCACCAATACTTAAATCCATATGCGCTTGTTCAGCAAAACTGCGCCGAGTGCCCAATCAGTCTAGATATCATTGAGAATCCGCCGGTCCCCAATCCTTCATTAATTGTGATTGATTGAATACCCATGGTGCTTGCTTTACTCACTAGAAACGTTTACCTAGATTGTTCGGAGATCCTCAACTGTCTAAACATATATATTAACATGTACAATACATATGTAAAGCAAACATATGTATTGGTTAATAGCTGTCAGTTAATTTGGGGTTCTCTTTTGTGTACCAATCTCTTAAGAACACGAGCTGTCATTGTGGTTTATAAAAGTGAATAGGGTATTTTTCTTTTTAATCTTTGAGAGAGAAATTTTGAGCGTTCCCGCATTCTGAGATATTTCAAATTGAAACGATCTTAGGAATGAGAAAGTTAATATTTGAACGAGGAATATTAATTAATGGTGTTGCTTTTTTTTTGGTAAGTAATCGGTATTGTTAAATAAGGAGATTTAGTCTCTAATTTTGTGAAATTCAAATCTGGCACATTATCCATCATTTCTCGGTAGTTAATCCAACATTATGACTAAATTTCATATTTGGCCCATTACCCATCATTTTCCGGTGGTTAATCCAACATTTACAAGTTCTTACTGTAAATTCACAATTTCTATGAACGGACGTTCACAAGTCGATTTTTTTTTTCCAACGTTCCAATGTTTCCTTTCTTATTTTTTTTTAAAAAAAACTTCATTGGATTTTATTCTAGTATTAGACCATTTTACGCTTTTTTTTAATTTTCAGTTTCCATTTTAAGCTTGAAATTTTTGTTTTAAATTATTCAGTCATGATGCATGCCGGATCACTATCCAATATAATAAGAGGTTTACTTTATCTCTTAATTCTAATAGAGAAGAGAATATCTAATTAGATGGTAAGTGTGAATCACAGGTGATTCACATGTGGAAAAACGTGTTAAAACTAGGAAATATATATACTAAACAATGGAATATTTTACTCGCATCAAAATCTACCCTGAATAAGAATTTATGCTGCCATCCTAATATAGCAATCAACGTGTTAAACTTTTACTAACTATTTTAATATCAATTTACTGATTTGGCGCAGAATGTCCAAATAATGACCCTTACACCATCAATCCTACACATTCTTAGGTCCCCGTTGGTCTGGATATGAAGTCTCTGCTTTGGAACCGGAGGGTTTCAGGTTCGAGACCCGATTCCACCGAAGAACCGTCGTGTAAAGGGGTCTGTTGCACGCTAAATCCGTCAGGCCAAACGTCCTCCCGCTGTTGTGGTGTGGAGAGGGGGTGCCAGCTGAGGTGTCGTCCTCGTCATCTGACCGCGTTTCAAAATTACGAGGTCCGTCCTTAAATAGCCCTAGTGTTGCTTTACAACGGGACGTTAATAAAACTAAACTAAACTAAAAATCCTGTAAGCGGGTCTGGTGCATGTTAAATACGTCTGGGCCGAATTTCCTTCTGCTGGTGTGGAAATTTGGAGAGTGGTGGTGTCAGCTGAGGCGTCGTCCTCATTATCTGATAGCGGTTCATAATTACGGTCCGTCCCAACATAGCTCTTACGTTTCTTTAAAACGGGACGTTAATATAACTAAACTAAGCCAAACTAAACCCAAATATATAAAGTTTACGGAAATAAAAATAAGGTCAAATAGATTAAATTTTATTTTAACATTTCATTATTATATCGCAAACTCTAAAACTGCAAAAATACATTTTGGTTGGTAACATGCATTGGTTGTCTTAGAAACCTAAATATGATTTTGACATTTCAACGATACTAGATATGCTCCCCAGGGCACCATAGCGCTTTTACTGTAAGTGACTTGTATAACCTTTGAAATACGAGCATTCGTAGCTCGTAGCGTTGTTCCACTTCTAAACATGATTGAAAGGAATTTTCTCAAACCAATTTATTTTACTTTCGTTTGAACTCTCTTTCTTCTCTGGCGTTTCCTTCTTTTTCTTCTCTTTTAACTCTTATTGATTTACTCTGCATTTTCTGCGAGGCCCCTTTTTCTTTATAAGAAGAGAGAATTGTCGCTGTATCTTCTGTGGAGTTGGAATCTGCTTCTGATTTCGCCAAAAACATTTCCATGACAATAACATTTTATTTATTTATTGTTTTTAGGGTGGGAGTGGGAGAATACAGAATTGTCACGTTTCTTGTTAAAAATCTGCAATAGAAAAATAGAGCTGCATAAAATGTACGCGTGCTGCATCCATAAAAAGATTTGATAGTAATTTTTTTTTCTCTAGGGAATGAATATTTTTCTTTTATTGGGAAGATTGGGATTTTTTTTTTTTAAATGCCTTTTTTTTCCTCTCTTTGGGTTTTTCCAAATTAAAAAAAGGTAACAAAAGATTTTTTAAAAATAATTGTTTATCTGCGCTGTTTATTTAAACGTTTATTTTATCGTTTGATAAAAAATTATCCGAACGGAAGTCCGAAATTTGTCATCTGGTGGCAATAACTGTTGAAAAATAATTTTTTTTTACCCATCATTCTGCGTATGTTGCCTTCTAAAGATATGGATATTGTTTGTCAATGGACTCGAAAAACCTCCACGCGTTTGCGCATGCGTTAGGATGGGTTTAATTCTTCAAAATAGGGGTGAGGGGATGAAAGGAGGAGATGTTTGCATTTGACAATAAAGTAAAAAAGAATTATTCTTGAAAATAAAATAAATAAATTTTGAATTAAAATAAAATGATGCAGCCAGAAACGACACGATACTCACATACACGTGAGAAAGAAAAAAAAGAATTGAACGACAAAGTATACTAATAAGGTGGAAATCAAGGTCAAAGAATGACAACGAATTCCTAAAGTATAAGATAGTGAGATAGAATCGTCGAAAAGTGGTAGTCTCAAGATACTGAAACGGACAGTACATATCTTTCCATTTATTTTACATATGAAACCAGAGCGACTGGTCTTCCCAAAACTTCCTTGCATACTTTTTCACGTCCGGGTCACCAATGTAGCGGATTGGGATGAGCGAGGATAGAACCTGGGATCTTGTGGTTAGCAGTCCAGTAACATAACCATTATGCAAAAGCAATTGCTCGTGCAACGTAGTTGTTAACTGGCTTATATGCTATTCACCTTAGTATTTTAATAACAAGCAAATGCAATAATTTATGTAAATTGAATTTGGTACTTGTCACCAATGCCATGAAGGCATTGCATGGTATTGGTAAAAAATAGTTATAAAATATAGATCCTTGTGTGAATCTCACGTTTTTATCTAATATTTTGTACGATTTTTGACGATTAATCTCTGGCATGAGATTAATATACAATTACCAGAAAATCGAATATGTATATTGAATGCATTTTTCCAATCGATGAAACCAATATTTGACACAGAACTGCAACTGTAATCGCAAGATCACATATCAAATTTCATTTATTTAATTTTATCGCGCTTACTTGATTGTGTATGTACAGATTAAGATACGGTGAACCTTTGGCAGATTTTTTTTCTTCAAAATTTCATAAAAATCTGCATTTTAGATTTTAAATCTGTATACAAAATTTTATCGATTTAACTCTTCACATTTAGTAGTTTTTATTTTTAAATACATGGGTAGATTTTCTCGGAATGAATATATATCGCTCAAATCTTGATAGATATCTGCAAATTTGCTATCCACAAACCAAATTCTTTTCGTCAACCTTAAAATGTTGTAATTTATCATGATCACAGACAGATATAATTCCAAAAATGTGTTTTTCGTAGTGAGGAAGATTTGAAACGTAGAGATGCATCAAAATGTAAAGGTCGATTTAAAAAAAAATTACGGTTATATATATATATTGTGATCTTTGTACACGAAAAAAGTAAAAAAGTCCCTTACATTTTGTACAGAATTATTATTGGTTGTTAAATCGCTGCAGTTGGGCCATAGCGTCTGTAAGCTTTGTGATCGACGAATAGTGGGGTTGAAACAGTTATTTTTTAATTTAGAGAGGGGCAATTGCCACCTGGATGGTACAGAAATGATGTAGAGTCGGCTACTTCCTACTGATAACGGAACATATCTCCCGCGGGAAGGGTTGTGCCGTAACTGGGGTTGGCCCTTAGAACTCACTCTCAGTTCCCTCCAATGCTGCCACGACAGCTCATGTTTCAGATTTACCTCAGAGCGATTCAGAGTTGCCAACTTGTGATACGCTTGCAAATTGTTAGTCTCCGGCACAAATCTCCGACAGTCTCTGGCACTCCGTCCATAAATTAATATGCTCTTTTTCAGTAGCACTTGTATAATTTCATGAAACAGTAATATTAGAAATAGAATGGCCGATTGGAATATTTGGAAACTATCTAATCACTAAGTTATGGCTTATAAACCAATCTACACCTCTGATTGAAATTCGCATGAGTGAAATGTAGTCAGGGTACCTTTCTGTATTCACATATTTGACCAAGCGAAAATATTTTATGTTAATGTATCGATGTCCTAAAATGTAAACCATGGGTTCTGAATAAGGCAACGTTTTGATTATCTCAACAATTATATATTTTAGTGCCAGTTGAACAACATAGGGCGCTTCTCTTTCTAGGGCAACATTACGGAAATACCATTTGCAACTTAGAAAACAGCATTGTCTTTCTTTCAAACGTGAGCCGAGGGATTTTTTTCACCCCTATCGCTTATCCTATCAATCTAACATTCTCTCGATATTTATATCTCTTTTTCTACTCTTTTATCTCTTTCTGATTTACACTGCATTTTCACCAAAAAAAAACAAAAAAAAAACGCACTTTTTTTTTCTACCGTTGTAGGAGATAGTACCGCCGTATCTGTTGTAGAGTGAAAGCTGGAATCCCCTTCTGATTTCGCCTTGGACATTTCCATGACAATGACATTTATTTTTCCCCCATCGATAGGGAAAATGGTTTTTTTCGTAGGGAGGAATCCGAGGTTGTCACGTTTCATGATGAAAAGATGCAATAGAAAAGGGAAGTTGTATAAAATGTCCACGACCTTCTTTCCGTGGGGACTTGGGGAGGTTTTATTTTTCTCTCGTTTTGGTGGAAGGATGACGTTTTTCTTTTTCTTTTTAAATGTGTTTATTTTCTTTCTTTTTTCCCCCTGACTTAAAGGGGAAGATATTGCTCGATGCTATTTCGAAGATTGGTACTTGCCTTTCTGCGGAATGGTTTTTAGATGTTTGTAAATTGATGTTTGGTAACCATCAGTAAGCGAATGATAGTCAACGGAGGTTTAGTTTACGCATAGTGTATGTATACATATGATTGTATAAAAGGATATTAAAGTTTCCTGAAACAATAATTTTGTTTTATGTATGGTGAAATAAAAAGTGAGATTTGTCAGTTATAAAAATCTTGTTTATCCTGAATTTTTTTTTTAATGCAAATGAAAAGACACCGCGGTATTTGACTTCAAAGAGTATTTTAAATATTTGTGTTGTTGTTTTTATATTTTTATATTTACTAGCCACCCTTAATTGCCCGCTTTTCGCCATTATATTTATAGAATTAATTTATATCAACGACCTCTGATGAATTACATGAAGTTAGCCTATTATTTTAAACAACGTCATCAAATGAAGATACCGATTTAAATTATATTTGCAACATAAATATAAGGTGTTCTAACTTGTTAATTATGCATGTAAAGTAGCTCAATTACTAATCGGATAAGTAATTGAGGTTGGGAATTGTCTCAAGATTTTATTTTCTTATATCTGTTGGAAATGGAGAACGGAAAAGTGTACGGACTGGATAAACAGAAAACTAAAATAAGTAGTGACATGCTAATATTTATTCTTAGCAAACTTATGGTAAGATCAATAAGGGTTGAATATTCTAAATATTCAATTCAAACATATTCTATATATTCAATTTCAAAAATAAAATAATTTCAAGGACAAGATCAATAAGCGTTGACTACCAAATCGATAACTTAATTTCACTTGGAAATCTTATTTATTTATTTACACCTTTCAATATTGATTATTTTATAACTGGATACATATGAATCTCTAGTTTAGCTGGGTTAACGTTTAATATGGTTTCGGTTAACTTGGATCAATTCAGGATAGGCTTCATCTTTAGTGAGATGACGTTGCACATGATGAGACAATTGAGTTACACTCTCGTCGGCATATTTCCGCGCTATTTTAGTGTCTGGACGCTTGATTCTAGGCGGCAGATTTAAGATATACCAGGCTAATATATACATATAAGTTTTTTCCCCTCTTGATTCTAGGCGGAAGATTTAAGATACACCAGGCTAATATATACATATAGGTTTTTTTCACCTCTTGGTTCTAGGTGGATCATTTAAGATACACCAGGCTAATATATACATATAGGTTTTTTCCCCCTCTTGATTCTAGGCGGAAGATTTAAGATACACCAGGCTAATATTTACATATAGGTTTTTTTCCCCTCTTGGTTCTAGGTGGAAGATTTAAGATACACCAGGCTAATATATACATATAGGTTTTTTCCCCCTCTTGATTCTAGGTGGAAGATTTAAGATACACCAGGCTAATATATACATATAGGTTTTTTTCCCCTCTTTTGCGGCATTAACTCTTGCATCACCTCCCCATCTTCCTTATTCGTAGGCCAGATTGGAGCATTAGGATCCTAGATAAATGTATGAGAACAGGTCATAATTAGCCAATCGGGTAAAAGGAATGATTTTATGAATAATTATTTCAATGTAATTGTTTTTTTATATAAAATTGAAATTTTTATAACATTTGAACATAAGTCATTTAGAATTTGCTAGGAAACTGAAATTGAAATTTAATAAATATGCATGTAAATGTATTTTTATTGTTTCTTTCTAATATAAGATAGTTGAATACTTTTGCTTCATTTTGATTTTGGAAAAAGACGTTTAACCCATTTCAATATGTTAGATAACCCGGATGGAAGTTGTATATTAATTCGTTATGGTTTTCGTTACAAAATATACAGAGTGCCTGTTCACTTTAAACATGGTTCAATAATTTATTTCTAAACCATTAAAAACAGTCATATACTTCCAACATATAAAATTATCTAATTGATGTAAATAATTATAACTTGTTAAAATTAATAAATATACCGCTGTAGTGGTGACATAACTCTATTACCTTCTCTTTTGATCCAACAGAGGGCGTTACCTTATTAATACCAAGGAATATTTCCCATGATCCTTCTTGGGGGTCGTCATTAGATTATATTCTAAGTGTGTGCAATGTATTTCCGTTTTCGTGTTTGCTTTGTCTTGTGAAATGTAGAACTTTAAAAAATAATTAAATAACTGTTTCTGAAACTCGTCTGTTATTGTCTTAAAGAATGCTGTTCCTCTGCACCACTGAAAAATTGTGTTCCATATTTTTATATAGATAATTTTTAATTTACGAACCCTTTCATGTTAATCAGGTTTATTAAAATCTTCTCGATATACAAATATTTTTAAAAAATTGAAGTTTCATTCTTCTACGATCAAAACTGACCGAGTTATGAAGATTCGAGTCCTTTGATTGGATGATTTTTCTCGTGGCAGCCGTTGAAATACTCTAAAATCGTCTAAAAATTGTTATATTCGAAGCATTATAACTCGGTTAGTATAAGACACAGAAAAATAGAGCTTTTTTTTGTGTAAAAAATGAGTGTCAAGAAATAACTGTGGTTAATAGGACTGGAAGATCGAATAAAAAGTTTGGCATCATACATTTTGAAACACTACAGTTATTGGCTATAAGGCTATTAAATACATTTCTCTATTTAATTTAAGAGTTGGAGGAATATGCTTATTTCTAACGGTTTAGAGAACAGCTACTGGACCACGATTAGACTGGGCACCTTCCAAATGGTAATTGCACAAGCCTACTTCTGTATCCTGTCAGAGGTTTAGAGTATTGCATTAGTAATTCCATGACAACTGGATATCTGGTCTTTGTTACTCTACGTTTGTAGGGAATAGTTAATCAAGTGAATTGTATATAACAGGCTACCAGCGGCCATGTTAATGGTTTAGAAACTGGCTATTGGATCACGATTAGAGTGGACGCCTTTTATCCTGTTAAATTTCATAAAAGCTAGTCAATTTTAAGTACAAAATGCAAAACTATATTTTTACTTTCTCTATACGTAGTAGACGACAGAAAGTATATTAATCGTCAAAAATTCAAACTCCAGATTTTGATGAATTCTCAACTTTTAAACCTTGAGTTCAAAAAACACATTTTTGGAAAATTTGCATCCATCTGCCTATCTGTCTGTGACAAAGATAAACCAAAAACAGTTTGAGCTAGACGGTTGAAATTCCAAATACCAAATTTGCAGATTTTTATCAAAATTTGGACAAAATCCATCTAGAGGATGTCCATCTCTTCAGTTGTTTTGAAATAAGTTAACACGATAACTCCAAAATGAAGAGAGCTAGATAGATGAGATTCGGAATACAGATTTAACACTTATAATGTAAACACCTGTCAAATTTGAGATAAAACCAACGATGGGTTGACTGTCTGTCGGTCTTTATTTTTAGTAAAATGTAAACGCGATAATTCAAAAACCCATTGACTTAACAATATCATATCTTTGTTTCAAAGGCTTGAGAAAAATTTGATCAATGCACAAATTCGATTTTTCTATATTATTAAAGTATGCCAGGGATTAATCGCTTAATAACTCGCCAAGGATAACACGATAAATTCAGTAAAAATACTAATGCACGCCATGAGTTAATATTTTGTAACTATTGTACGCCATTGCCATACAAGGCATTATCTGGCATGACAAGTTTATTATGAAGAAAGTTTTGGGCCGACGATTCTAGCTGGTTTGTAATAAAAAATTATGGTACATTAAATTCCTAACACAAATTATTTCTTTCTGTTATTTCTTTCGGCTTATAAATAAATAGTCGTAAATTCAAAGAGCTTGAATTGTGAATAGTGATAAGAACAAAGTTAATTAATAACATTTCTCGTTTATTTTTGCGATACGAAACCATTTCGCATTGGATAACAGTTAATTGAATTTGTTGACGGCATAAAAGAGCCTTCTTTCAAATTCCTTCCAATGTCCGCGTTAGCTCATAAATCTTGGCAAATGCTGTCTGTGTACTTACTTGTAACTTGTACAACCCCGATAACAAACGAAACTAACTCATTTTAGAGTGCGTTCTGGGGATGTGATTGAAAGCACTGTCATCCGCAGTTCGCGTTACAAGAGGCTACACCCTCTCATAAAACATGGATCATGAAATTGAACCGCGGCAACACGATTACAAGTGATTGTATGATGTGTGATATGGGATTTTGATTTATTTTTTTGGTCCCTGTCCAAAATCTTCCCAAGATGCATATTTTTTAACTTTCCATTGGTTTTGCTATTGATGAGAAAGCCCAGGAATTAATTTTATACGCATTTTGTTTTTGGTTCTTGGCAACCTTTCTTATGATCTGGAAAGAGTTTCAATTATAAGCATGGAATGTTTCTTTGTATTTTCTGTCAGACTGGAAATTGTATAACCTAATTTTAAAGTCATAGGATGAACTTTAAGGATAATAGAAAAAATCATTTTCATATAAGGTCGTTGGGTTGTAGATTCTGAAAGAGATCGCTACCGGAGAATTTTTTGTCAGCGACTTAAATAAAAGTAAAAGATATATCAAATATAATATACAACATATATTTAATAGAATAAAAATTTACAATAGCAGAACAGGCACTTGCATGAGTAACCATTATTAAATATCTTACATTGTATAAAAACTATAATAGCGGTAAGTAATACATTTCGAAAATAGGCTTAGAAATCCGAAATGCTAGCGCTACAGGAGGTTCTTTACAAAAGAGTTCAGTTAAAGTAAAGGATATACCCAATATAATGCTCAACACAGATTTAATGAAGCACAAATTTACAATGGTACAACAGTCATTTGTATGAGCAGCCATTATTAAAAGTTTTACATTACAAGAAACCCACAATAATGTCTATAATACATTTGGAAAATAGGGTTAGGAAAGCGAAATTCGAACGCTATAGAATTATTATTATTATTTTTTTTTTTTTTTGCTAGAATTAAATAAAAGTAAAGGATATAGCTGACAAGATGCATTAGAGATTTAATAAAATACATGCTTACAATAGCACAGGAATCTAGTTTTCATGTATAACAGTGCTGTAGCACGAAAAGCACCAGACAGACTAAGAAGTAAAAAGAAAACATCTGTGGTGTGCCTAACAAAGACGTGAAATTCAACAGTTTCGTTATAATATATACTTTGGTTCTAGACACCATCTGCTGCATGCAAATTGTCATCATCTTTGAAGTATGTGAGGTAGAAAATTTGAGAGACACAATGAAATGTTTTTTTCTTCTGTTTTTTTCTCTGGTGTTATTGGTTATTTTCTCATTTCTTCTTAGTCTGTCTAGTGCTTGTGATTTTCTTGGTACAGATACCGTTCCAAGGTTATTTATTCTTTTTCCTATGGAGAACACATTCTAATAAAAAAATTGTTAATAATTGTTGTTGCCATTTGAAAATTTCAAATTTTATCACTGTAACCGTAACTGTTATTCAACTGTTGTTTTCCATACGATTCTTGGTTGCATATCTCAAAATATCTAGAAACAAAATTTTATTCCGTTCCTGTGAACGATATGACAGTTACGGTCTTGTATATCGGGATAGGTTTTTATATAATCATCTTGTATATATTTTTGCCTATCAAACGTTCAGTGAATGGTATGATGGGGAAGAGGGTATTCCTCGTCATCTGACCATGATTCAAAATGGAGAGTTCCGTTCAAAATATCCCTCTATTGATTCAAAACTGGACAATAATACAATCAATCTTCCAAACTTTCACCCAAAAAAAAGGCGTTCGATTTTTTTTTTTTTTTTTTTTTTTTACATTCGCCTTGCCCATGTACCAACATTTGCTAAATACAGAAGTCTAAGGAGTTCATTTTTGACGTCACTAAGAATTCAATTTTCTTGACGTGAGATTACTTTGCTGTGACAAGTATCGATGCGTTGTCTTGAGACAGCCTACATCTGAAAATGAAAGCCAACCACACTCCAAGAAAATCCAGTGATTGTGGCTTCAAAAATCAGCACCACAGTTCTCTGTTTGAAGTGCTATTACATGTTCACGGTTTATCATTGGTAGATGTCGAACAAACGTGTAGAAAGGAGTGTATGTGGTGGAATTTATGATATTGTAGATGTCCCGGATTCAAGATTTGAATTGGATGGATTCTGCATGCATGTTATTCATATACATGGCATGTCTTTGGTAATTTAGTAACATTGGCTTAATCTTATGAGAGCGCAAAAGAGTTGTAGATTCCCTGGACACCAATCTCAAGAGACTCATTTGAAATAAAACATTAATCCCTTTATGGCTCTTTTTAAAACCAAATATAATGAATGACGGAAAAAATAATATCATCCCATGGGTCCCATTTCTGTTGGCACTGATGACGATTTGGGGCAATATAATTGCATTGAGTTCCAGTCGCTACTTACTATCGTTTTGCAATTGATTTCGAACTACCGTTGTCATATCACGGGTGGAATTTCAGATTTATTTTGACCAACTAATTTTACAAAGTTTTGACCACATACAAAAAAGAATCGAGACATAAATGGCGTTATAGATGACGCTACGGACAATTATGTTGAAGTCGATTATAAATACAAAATTGCATCCAGATATTAATTTTTAGTTTAAAAAAAAAACAAAAAAACAGCTGGAGTGGTTTTTCCCAAAACTTTCTCGCATGCAGTCTAGTATAATGAATTGGCGGAAAAAAATATTATCATCCCTTGGGCCCCATTTCTGTTCGCACTGATGAGGATTTGGACCAGCTTAAATACGTTATACATACACTCTAATAGACTTATCCCCCCGAGTGGTACCTCGTTATTCAGGATGAGAATCTTCCGGCATGGTGGTTGGTTCTCGGATGCAAAATAAGGTGGAGGTCGGGCTTCGCCCATCGATGAAGGGACGTACTTCCCAAAGGAAAAATTTTACTTAAGGCGATGGCCCTTAGGACACAACCACAGTTCCCGCCAGTGCTGCTCTCGCGGCGATCCTATCAAAATTTTTCCATGTGCTCAGGACGGGTCGGAATAGCCAGTTTAAGGTTATAAGGTTAGACTTATCATGCCAGAGAACGCCTTGAGTGGCGCTGGCGTACAATAGTTAAGAAATGTCAACCTTTGGTGTGAATTTAGCAGTTTTACTGAATCCGTCCTATGATCCCTGGCGAGTTTTTCGCTGATTAATCTCTGACATGCGGTTAAAAGTATCCAAAAATTAGGGCTTTAGACGCGTTTTTCTCAATCAATTGAAAAAAAATTTGGCACAGAAATACACTTGCGGTCACAAAATAACATGCCAAATTGATATGTTTAAATTTGAATTATTGTGTTTATATACTTTTGAAAATACAGATTGACAAACAGTTATTTCGTTGTTGGACTTAGCTCAAACTTCGGCAGGTGGATGTTAAATCTGTGTACTACCGAATCTTATATATCTAGCTCTCTTTGTTTTGTGGTTATCGGGTCACCTTATATTCGAACAACCGGACGAACGATTTCCTCGGAACAAATTTTACTCAAAATTTGATGGAAATCTATGGTGTAAAGACCATATACCAAATAGCAACCATGTGCCGCAAGATGTTTTTTATATATCTTTGTCACAGATAGACAGACATTTTCCAAACATTTATTTTTCGAATTCAGGACGGTCTAAAACGCGATATTCGTCAAAATCTTGAGTTCGAATATTTTTGTAGATTACTATACTTTCTCTATACTGTGTAGCCGGAAAGTAAAAAGGGTATAAAAATTTTCACTATAACTGTACTCCAAATTTTATTTATAATCCTGCTTCGTTTTAAATCTTCTTGGGAAGAAACGCAGACGATTTCTGGGGCAGTCAGTTACCAGGCCTTGGACATCGAACGTAGCTGTAGGACCGGATGGAAGGACTCGGTGCGCTTCGTCGCCTTCGCGAAGGGTCATTCTTCGGACTTCTCTGAATGGAACGTGTTCTCCCGTTACTCGCATGACTGACCAACCGGAAGTCTCTTCCCTTCCGCCCGGTTCGGCCCTGTCTGTTTGCGTCCAGAAAGTGTATGTAGGAGGGTAAGAGGGATTCTCTTGTCCGGATTCGTGACGGCCGCGTCCTGAATTTGGAATGCAGAAAAAGAGAGAAAAGGGTCCTTGCGTCGGTTGCGATAGTCGTTTGTGCATTATTATTATGTTTATTTTTGAGATGTTCAGGAAATAAACATCTTCATTGTTGTAGAAATTTTGTTGTATGAAATACAGGTAAACCATTGTAGTACGATTGTCTGGTATTGAAAACTGTTGTGTTATGTAATATAATACCAGCGTAAATAGTCTCTTATAAACTTTTTCGCGTATACTTTTGAATAAAGTTATTAGGGTCGCGATGGTCTGGTGGTATGGTCTCAGCTTCGGAGCAGGACGGTTCTTGGTTCGAGATCCGATTCCACCGCATTTAAGTAATTCCGTGTAAGTGGATCTGCGGCATGTTAAATCCGTCGGAGACAAATATCCTCTCACTGATATCGTGCGGAAGTTTGGAGAGGGGAGTGAAAGCTCAGTTGTCGTCCTCGTCATCTGACCACAGTTTAAAATTATGAGGGTCCCTCCCAAAATAGCCCTCTTGTTTCTTTGAAACGAGATGTTAATATAACTAAACTAAACCTAATGTCCTCCCGCTGATGTGATGAGGAAGTTTGTAGAAAAGGATGCCAGCTCAGGTGTCGCCCTCCTCATCTGACCGCGTTTCAAAATTACGAGGTCCTTCTCGAAATAGCCCTCGTGTTGCTTTAAAACGGGACGTTAATATAACTAAACTGAGCCAAAGTGGGACGTTGATATAACTAAGCTAAACTTCGCTTTAATAAAGTTATCACCCCTCCCACTGGAATAAAAAATATGGGCTTGCCGAAAAACGTGAATGCCATGAGTGGTTCGAGTTTTATTTTAGAGTTCTTCACATGATCGCTTTCATTGTACAGGGAAGAGATCCGAGTATGCAATCTAATTACTTTTTTCCCCAACCAATTATAACTGAAATTCGATGCAAAGATACAGTTTTAGTTAAAATATCTCATTCCTCGTGTATGCAGATATTAGATCGGGAGATGAACCCGGTGACGGATATTGTTCAAAATTTGATATGGATTCATGCTTTTGATGCTTAAAGTGTATATCCATTTTTATCCATCTGGTTCTTTACATTTTATAGCTACCGTATTCACTTGCTCTTTGAACAAGCAGGCATGCAGACTTCGTATGAATGAATTTGGTAGAAAACATGTTAGATTTTTTTTTTCATTTATTGGTTACACATAATTCCATATGTTTTTTTTTTTTTTTTTTTTGAAGCTGCAGTGTGCGCATGAGCTCCCGTTTTCCTCTTTCGTTAATGCCCTCTTTCCTCCTTTTTTCATTAATTATGATTGATTGAAAACCTGCGGCGTATGCTTTGTTCGTTAGAAACACGCGCCTAGAATGGTACGTTTTTCCGATGTTTTTTTTTTTTTTTGGGGGGGGGGGGTCATGGATGTTTCCCGAGAATTCTCAAAGATGTCTGAGCATGCATTTGCTTAATAGTTGTCACCTGAGCTGAGACCTCTTTTATATTGTAATGTCTTGATCTAGACCGATCAAATAACGAAGCAGAATTTCCAGACAATTCTTTATTTTTCAGCCCTATATATACAAAAGAACAACTTGTTCTAATCTTGGTTAAATAAATAGTTATTTACACCTGCAGTAGGAGGTACAAAAGTCGAAGGTTAATCTTGAAACTCAGTTGGTTCTCGGATTCCGAACTCGTTGGCGTAGTCCAACAGTCTGCCTGCAATTCGTTTCTTCTCTCCTCCTTTAAAAAAAAAAAAAAAATCTCCGCACTTTATTTCAGCGACAATCTCCGCCTCTTAATTTACATTGGTCATTTGAGTTCTCTTTCGGCCAATCGGGGTTCTGAAATAGGCTCTCTCAGCGGCGCCAGTCGGTCGTGGGAAAGTCCTTTGTGTGACGCAGCTTTCATAACTGACTATTTTGGAACACGGAGTTATCATAGTCCTTTCACATTGAGAAACATTTAGCATCCAGATGTTTGGATACCCCTTTCTCTTTGAAGGTGCTCTCAATATCTCTTGGACGAGGAATTCCCACATGTGGTCTTTCACTGTAGTCGGTGATGAACAGATGCGAGACCACCCAGGTGAAAAGATCCACCATCTGGCTATCTCGAGGAATTTAGTCATTAACGGAGACGACACAGCTGGCTGTACATGTCTTATCAGTACTGGGAAACGGGGAATGTTACAATATATTAGCCCCTTAAGAACACGAGCTATCATTATGGTTTTTAAGGGGTGTGTAAAGAATTTTTCATATCTTTGAAAGAGTAACTTGAACGTTCTAGGTTTCTGAGGTACCTGAATTAAAATGATTTTAAGAATTAGAAAATTAAAAGAGGATTCCAATATTTCTAAAACTTTTTCTAGTCCACTGTATTACGCGGATTTCATTTTACATGTTATTCGATGTTTCAGCTACAAAAAAAAAAGTTAATGAAAGTAATAAAGAAGAATTTAAATCTTTCATTTTCCTTTGATCTTTATTTTTTATGTAAAAATATTAAAATGCACAAAAACACATCATGTCTTTATTGCATTAATGACAACAAAACAGTATCCTGGAAAGAGCAGAATGTTGTTTCCACCCCTCTCTCTCTCTTTCTCCCTTCCTGTTTTTCATGTATTCTATAAAAGCTATCTAATCTTGAGGCATAAAAGGCTAAAAGCAATTTTGTGTTCCAAAGGTACTCATGTCATCTAGGCTAAAATTCAGTTCACTTACATTTTCTATTTCTGTTCAATTACCATTTCCCATCTACGAGAAGTCACTTACGAATAACGATGTAATTACTCACGGAACTGTCTAAAATTTCCAGGAATTGTTTTTGAAACTACCCTCGGGAGATGAAAACTACGTCCATGAAATTCGACCGTCATCTCTTTCAAATGCCGGCACGATTGAATTAAGGACTACATGAACCGAAGCAGTAATTCAATAACATCCAGCTTAAAACCCCATGCGTTTTGTGTAGTATCGTAAAAGTATATTTTTACGAGAGAAATTTTCCTGCGCGGCAAACGATAAAAAAAAAACGTAATGAAAACGCTCGTCACAAAACTGTTTCTGTTGTTCCCATTGAGCATTGCGTAATTAATTGAATGCCTTGCTCTGAATAATTAATTGTTCTGACTCGGGATGAATAAAACATTATCGCGGGCTCGTGTTTTGTTCGTTTTTGTTTCGTTATTGTTCACCCTCCCCTGCTGCTCACGTGGGCGTTATGTGAAGCATATCAGTGTCGCAGCTGACAAGAGAGGCTGATTTATTTAAAGGTCTGTCTTAAAAGTAGATTTATTGGATGCCTTTGAAGTGTTTGTCTTGTTTGAAGACTGCATAACTTTCCTTTTAAAGGACGTGACAAAGGATATATATTTGATGAAGTGTACCATATTTTTCTTTAGTAGTATATTTTGTTATTGTTTTGGAAAAGGATCTTGCTTTTATTTTATTTACTTAATGATAAAGATGGGTTTTTTAATCGATTTTAGTGCCAACTTTCTGATAACTTTAAGCTCTTTAATATTTTTACATGTTATTTACCTATTAATCTTTAATTGAATTAAATTTTGATTCCATAATGGTGGTGCCATCTGGTAGCGAATTTTTTAAAGAAAATTGATTTTAGGATTCTGTAACTTATTTCGTAATAAATTATAAATTATTTTTAAGTTTTAAAAATAGAAAATAATCAAATATAAAGATTCTTTTTCTTAGTTCTTTAATATTTTTTTTAAAAATGTTTTAATTAAAAATTTTCTGCAATGATTAAGATGAATTTTGCATTTTTGAATTATCTTTTTGATGTGTTTAGAAATATGAAAATCTGTACAGTTGCCTTTTCAAGATGTCAATTTTACCTATTAAATAATAATTAAGTTCTACTAATATTAAAATGTTAAGTTTAATTAGCTCTTATTCCATGCTTGAAACGCTATCAAATTTGAAAAAAAAAATGAACTCATAATTTATATGGAAATGAGTTATCAAACATATTAAAGACTAAAATATATACTATAGAAGAAATGTAAGCAAAGTTTTTAAAAATCGACTTTTAATAGTAGGTAACACGCAAAATATATTTTTAAAATCAAAACATTAGTGATCAAAGAAAGAACTATAAAGGCATAATATGCTGAAAGAGCATAGTAATAAATAAATAAATAAAACAAGAAAATTATGAAGCATTTATAAATATTAAAATATGCTATAAATGTGAATACACTTCTATTTCATTTGGGTTTTTTAAAACAACTTGTTGCCTATCAGGAGTTGTATTTCGATATCAATTTTTTTTTTTTTATTGAAAATTCACTGTTCGGTTTTCTTAGTTTTCTACGTACAAGAATTCACTAAATGCGTTCTGTCGTTAGTCAGACTATTTCGTTGGCATTTGAAAATTAATACAGAATTTTGTTGAACTTTATTGACTCAAACTGATTTGAATCAACCGACAAATTAGCAGGTTTCAGCTAGTTGACGTTATTTCTTAAACGTAGTAAAAATAATAAAACAAGAGAAGCATTATATCTCTCAATCTTATGATCATTCGAATTCAGGTACCTCAGAACATAAAAGACCCGAGTTTCTTTTTCAAAATTGAAAAAAAAAAAAAAATCATAACTTCCTTTAAAACTCCACTGACATCTAGTATTCTTAAGAGGAGTATACAGAAATGCGGACTTCAATGAATCTGATGGCTCTTAAGAAAAATAAATAAATGAAAACTAAGATTATAAATAATTAGTACTCAAGGTATAAAATAAAGGCATTATTTATTTCACCTGATTCTAAATTTTAATTATTTGTTTTCAGTAGTGCATTAATGTACTAATACTACTTTGAAAAGCTATTAAATTAATATTGTCAGTTATACAACGTTTTACGTCAACATTAAGAAAGACGTATTAACGATGGTTTATTGTGTATTCAATTATTGTTATTAATAACTTCTTTCTTTTTTAGGTAAGTGCAATTCCTGTTTCTTCAATGTTTTTGCTGCATTATAACTGATAAAATCGTAAGTATCTTTGTATTTCTGCAAAATAAGAATTTCTTAAAATTGTTATAAATGAGAAAAAAATGGTGTATCACATCAAGAATTTTATGAAAAATATATGTCAGATAATGAAATTATATCTATTAACATTCTCAAATAAGTATGTAATTGCTTTATTTTGCCGTACTGTTCAGACATGTGGTCCAAACTTTTGTCTTGGGATCGCTGGATGTAACTTCTATTTAGTACATAGATTGTTTTAAACTTAGTTTCATGAAGGATTCGCGGAGATAGATAATATATAAAAGGATACATAACCGCAAAGCAAATAAAACATGAAATCGCTATTTAAAATTAACAAGTGGCCTTGTTAATAAGTGCGCGTGAGAATCTGTTTCTTATTGAAACTATTATCTTAGGGGCATCCTCCAATCCGTTCAACAAGAGAAGACAGACACCCAAAGCTTAATGAAAACCAGGATTTGTGCGTCTCAAGGTCAATCCCACCTCTAGAAACAGTGACCTTAACTCTATCGATGTTGAAAGACTCCAAAGAACGTTCAACAAAACTACGGCCGTCACTCGAGACACGTGGATATCACTGAGAAATTCCCTGCCCCTTTCGTTATGTGTGATGAAATGAATACATGTAGTGAGTGCCTTGCTCATTAGATATGCTCGCTCAGATAAGCTTGTAAAGGCATCGTGGGTTTTTTTTTTTTTTTTTTTTTGAAAACATTCAAAGAATGAGCAACCAACCATACATTTGCTTAATCACTTTCTATGGCAAGAAATTCACAGATGCTCGTACCAAAACAGTCTGTTATAATTCGTAGCGAAGCCACACAAAGTATCTGAAAGCACCTTATAGAATTCGGAATAATATTTGTATGTTGTAAATAAACTAATTTTTGAGCTACAACTGTGTAATATATAATTATAAATTGTGTTCCGGTAAATAATCGCAATCGAATGGTTGCGAACATCATCGTTATTTTTGTAACAATTGTGTGCTGGCCTATGTAGGTCGTCAGCATTTCTGTTACAAAAGCATCTCGACGTCGAGGCACATCTTTCCACCGCAAGTAGTTAATAATTTTCTGTTAGGAGGGGCCCTCTTGTGTATATCAACCTCGTATGAACACAATCAATTGTAGCAATTTTTAAAGGGAAATTAGGGAATTTTTTTTATCTTTGAAAAGGAAATTCGGCTGTAACCATATTCTGAGGTACCTGAACTCGAATAATCTTAGGAATGAGATAATTATCACCATGCCCAAAAACGTGAACCTTTCACTTGATCTTTTGTTGAGTAATTACTTAAACCGGATATATGTCTCTGATTTGTATAAGATTATCCATTAGTGCACATGTCGGATATGCTGTTAGCGATTTGAAGTATATTGATATCTCTTGGGTACAGCAAACAGTGATCTCTGGTTCTGTTCCTCTTTTCCTACAACCACTGAGTAAAAATGTTGCCAATTGTTTTCACAACTCTTTTCCGCTGCGCGAGTTATATATGCAGTACAAAATTGCCCTGAATATACATTCGTGTCCTTAAATTAAAGATAATTCACAATCATACGGAAATCGAACTCTAAAGTAAAAATTTCACCTATAGAATAATCTCACACATCTTCAAGAATAATATACAAATTACAAGATGCCACCAGATGGCGCTGATAATGCGTCACAATGACGAGAGCGTAAGCTAGTATACAAAGAATGGTGGCAAAGAAATAAAATTGTTCACAAGATTTCTGCAAGCCTCTCAGTGCCGTAACCGAATATTTATAACACAGGAGGCAAATATATATGTTTTTTTTTTGTTTTGTTTTTTGACGTGGTACAATTATCGACCCACCGGAATGTGGGCATATTTATGAATGGTATCATAACATTCATCATTTTTTGTTCTTTATCTTTTGTTTAATAAGTAAGCTTTAAGAATAAGTAACGTTTTTTTTTTTTCCCTGAACCTTTATTTGCCAGAGCTGGCATGGTCCTTAATTTATGGACATGAGTGTATTCCAAGTCCCTGACTGTTCTTTGAAATCTAATAATCAGCATACACATCCGGGTACAAGACTACCGGAGAATCTGAATTGGCAAATTGCAGGTTTTAGACAAACAACTGTATACCATTATATTCACACTTTCAATTAGAGATAAATTCAAACATCAGAAAATTCGAGAATTTTACAATGAGTATTCGGATATGGAACCCAAAACATATAACACACATATGAAGTTGTCTCATCTTGTCATCATCATGTCACACTCAAACATCTTACTGAGGACCAAAAACATGTGATGTCACATGAGAATTTAACTACATTAATTCAATGTATTTAAGTAAAATTTAAAATAAAGTGCATATACATCAGTATCACAAAATCTAAATTTTTTTTTACAGAAAATTCTGAAACGCATTATTATTATGCCTTATGATAAAATAATTGCTTCAATAAAAAAATAAAACTTTTTTGTAAGAGGAGCTATATGCGATTTTTGCAATTAACCTAAAATTCTATTTGAGACATTTGAAAGAATGGGGGGGGGGAGAATGTGAAATGCTTAAAAAAAAAAAAAGTTTTTTATAAAAACGAATTCTTAAAGCTCCTTTTATGGTTTTTTTTTTTTTTTTTTTTTAAAGTAAAGGCGGAAGGATTATTTTATGCCTTCGTAATTTTACCCCTTTGAAAAATAATCACTTATAAGCATTATTAAAAAATTACTTTATATGCATAGATAAAAAAAAATATTTAAAAAGTGATTAAGCTATTTGACAACAAAAGCTGGATTCATTTTACAACTGAACAATTTTTATTGCAGTAAGTTATTTTAAACCCATTTCGAAATTTTTCTTAAAGTGCTAAGAGAATAAAAAGAGAGTGCAGGAAGATAGGGAAAAATAATAATAGTGATACGGTTAAAAAAGAATTTTTTTCTTTTTTCCATGTTTTTTCCCCATGACTTTTTCTCGTTTTCCTCTAATAAAAGATAAAGGACAAGAAAAAAAAAAACGATTACGCAATAAGGAGTTTTTAAAAAGTGTCTTTCAAAAGTAGAAGGTAGAATCATTTTTACTTTCTCGTATACGATATACAGGGTGTCTCAAAAACCTTGAGCGAGGCTTTTATTTCTTAAATATTGATCATAGACATATACTGTAAATTACGAAGTTGCGTAAAAAAAGGTGTAAAATGTTATGAAATCGATTAAAATTTTCAGGGGATTAAACTTCAAAAAATACAAAATGTAAATTTTTATACAGACCCATACAAAAAAATTCCCAGTGAGTAAAATGTGCCCCATCCTCTAATAAGGTCATGTACAAAATTTCAGCAATTTATCACTAAAAGTTTCAAAGATATGAAACTGCATACATGCTGACTTAAGCCACTTTTCGATGTGGAAATCGCAAAGAGGAAAAATCATGTCGGATGTTCATGTTTTAGGGGTCGAACACAAATTAACAAAGAAAGTAATGATTGAATAAAGAAATAATAATTTTGCTATTTATTGGTTCAAAAGTATTAAAAATTTGTATAATATCTTAAAGGAAAGATTACATAACTTAAAGGAAAGATTACTTTAATGAAGGATTACATAAGTTTTTTTTTACAAGTTCATTGACTATGCTATTTTTAAGTTATACAGTAGACTCCCGATTATCCGCGCCTGCCGCACTAAGCTTTTTTTTTTTTTTTCCTTCCAAGCAAAGACAAAATGCTTCCAAAGCAAGAAGCAAACACAAATGACTGATTTCTTCAAAAAGGTGTAGTTTTACAGTTATGCTTTCGTAATTACATAATACATTACAGTATTAAAACAGTACATATGTATTAATTTTTTTGTGTATCCTTGACGCCTCTCGTAAGTACAAAGCACTTTTCTGTTTTTATTAACAAAATGCATTTTAGGTTAGTTTTGTGTGATATACTAAAATATTAAGCGCTAGTTAAACATTTCCTGCTGTTTATTTTTCGTTTTATTGCACATAAAACGATTTTTCAAAGTTGGAATGACTGTTTTCTCTTTTGCTATACCCGTTTTTAGCTTTTTCCGGATTATCCGCGATTTTTGTTATCCGCGGCGGCCGCGCCACCCAATTCCGCGGATAATCGGGAGTGTACTGTATTCTGTAATTCATGATATAAAATTTTAAAATATTTTTTAGGAAGCATAGATTTTAAAATTTGTTTTTAAAGCTAAAGATATGAAGCGTATTATATTTCCTTAGGATGCATTCCTGCGTCGCGTCATCTGCACTGAAGCTGTAAACATTTGCATTTTAATTTGTGATTGACCTTTCACCAACTTTGTTTTAACATATCTTTGAGAGTTTCCATGATAAAATTATGAAATTTTGTACATGACCTTATTAGAGGATGGGGCACATTTTACTCATTGGAAATCTTTTGGAATCTCATTGGAAATAAAACAATCCGTATAAAGATTTAAATTTTGTATTTTTTAAAGCTTAATGCCCTGAAAATTTTAATCGATTTCATAACATTTTGCACTTTTTTTTTTTTTTTTTGTAATTTACAGTATATGTCTAAGATTAATATTTAAGGAATAAAAGCTGCGGTGAAGATTTTTGTGACACCCTATATAGACAAAGTGTTGTAGTCATCAAAAAATTCGAACTCGAAATTTTGACGAATCTCCACGCTCCATACTCTCTTGAGTTCGAAAAGCCCTTTTGTCTCTGAACACGATAACGCAAAAATTATTTTGGATTTGACGGATGAAATTTAATATACTGGCTTTGGATCAAATTTATATATTTCTATCAAATTTTGAATGAAATCCATGCAAAAGAAATCTATCTGCCTGGCTGTTCGCAGAAACTCGATAACTATCAAATATAAATTGCTAAATGAATAAAACTTGGTACATAGATTTAGTATCTAAAATATAGATTTCTATCAAATTTTGAACGAAATTTGTTGAAGGGTTCAAAGCTTGTTGATCTGTACTTTTGCATGGAATTAAACGCAATAACTCACAAATGCAATGATTTAAACAAAGAAATTCGGCATGTGCTCTTGTGACTGCAGTTCCAGTTCCCAATTAAATTTTTGACCTGTTGATTTGGGAAAAAAGAAATTTAATGTAGATATTCTTGCGATTAATTTTGTAAAAATGCTAGATTTACAGATCTATTATTCATTAATTCTATGCATGGTATTCGCGCCGTTATCCAAGGACCAAAGTTTAGTCAGGGGAAATGAGGATAAGGTCTTTATTGGAGAATGTGGGAGAAAATTTCAGGAAAACAACTCCCGACGGTTTTTGTCTGCTTTTATTGAATTAAATCGAAAGTATGTGAAGGAGGAATTGATACATTCACAGTAGATTAACCTAAAAGTAGATTTTGGATGGCCATCGGATCTAAAAGAAATAATCTGCCTCTGGAACTGGTGAAAGCAGAGCGCAAAAGACAAACTTTCGTCTCCCTATTTTTAATGCGAGTTCGCAAATTGTACAGACTAAGTCTATGGCAAAGGATACCGACGTGCTCTGATTGGTTTAAGCCTTGGCATTCTTTTGGCAATGTTTTGCCAAAAAGATGCCATACCGAAATCTATTTTTACAAAAATAAATAAAATTTGTGGATTTATCCCCCCCCCCTATTTTTTTCGTTTTACATGTAATATTAATTTGGAACACATATACAGCGGAAAAGATCAAATCCTGTAACCTAAATTCAGGAAATATAAAAATTACAATTTATTAAAAATAATTTTTGTATGTGTTTCTTCTTAATATTATTTTGATATAACCAAAAAAAATTAGCTACGAAATCAGATATTCCGTTAAAGCTTACATATTTATACGTTTTGGGCATTAAGTAATCATCTCCCCATATGTAGTTGATGGGAAAGTAACAAATGTTCACCAACAAGTTTCAATGACTGCATAAATTATCTAATAAAGGCACGAAAATCATAGAAAAATAAGAATTATTTAATTGCTGCATCTTATGTTTAGTAATTACTTTCATATAGTTTTTATACTTCTGTGCATAAACAACATTAGTTACTTGTATTACTAGTATTATTAGTAATATTTATTATTATTAATAATAATTGGTATTAGTAGTATTACTACTAATATCTAGAGAAAACAATTATATTAATAAAAATTAGACCGTGTTGATATTCACTCGTATCTTCCATAAAACTATTGAAAGGTACAAGGTTTGAGCCAAATAAGTGAAAACTAGGCTATTATGAGTGCAAAACATTGCCAAAAGGTTGCCAAGGCTTAAACCAATCAGAGCACGTCGGTATCCTTTGCCATAGACTTAGTCTGTACAATTTGCGAACTCGCATTTTTAATGCGCTGTATCATCTCAGTTAAAATTTATTAATGCTGTTACTAAATGCAATAAATGCTTTGTATTCTTTCATCAAAAATAGATGCGATAGATAACTCGTGTCCAGTTATCAATTTCGCAAATAATTAAATAAATAAAAGACTAGCATAAATAAAAACCAGCACTAGCATAAATAAATAGTAATAATAATAGAATGCTAGCAGAAATAATAAATAATACACTAGTATAAATAAAAAAAAAAAAAAAAAAAAAAACTTTCCGTTTTTCGGACTTATATGGGTGTCAAACGCACAGATTCATCAAAATATCGAGATCGAATTTTTGGACGATTATAATACTTTATATGTGATAAGGTAACCACCGGGATTGATCACCCTGAAGCTTTCAAGCGTATTATCTAATAAAAGTCTGGTCCCATTCTATCCGTATAAAACCATGGATCACGAACAAGGTTTTGAACATTACGTGTGCTCAAAATTTAACAACTCTTATGTGAGTGTTAAATTTTGTGTGTGCTCAAAATTTAACAACTCTCATGTGAGTGTTAAATTTTGTGTGTGCTCAAAATTTAACAACTCTCATGTAAGTTATAATTACAAATGATATAGTACACGAGTACAGTATATAGTACAGTATAATCTACAAACACGCGACTCTCATGTGAGAATCACTCACATAAGAGTTGTATGCTTAGCAGATCACATAAGAAAACCGAATATATATTTTGAGTCGACCGAATGAAGGCAAAATTTGACACAGAAATACAATTGTAATACTAAATTTCATATATTTAAATCATTTCGTTTTTCAGTTTTCGACTGCACGTGAGTGCGAACTCCAAGACCAAAAGGCAACTCTCTCTCAGACATATAAAAAGATCTGCATGTTAGATGCTAAATAGTATCAAATATACCTAAATAATTTGGGTTTTTAAATTATCCCATTTATATTCATACAGGTGTTCAGACGGACGGATTATTAAATCTTTTGATTGATTAGGTTCAAATCTTTCACGGATCTAAATTATTACAGATCTGAACTTATGTACCTATCTAGTTCTTTACATTTTGTAATATCCATTTGTACTCGGATAGCTAGCTAGACAGACCAACATGTTTACTATAATAATAATTAATAGATTTCATTCAAGATTTGATAAAATTCTACACATTCGGTATAATGTCATCATACCAAACTTTATCTATCTAGACCACAGCGTTTTTTACTTATATCTGTGTATGTATTTATGAACACAAAAATTCCAAGAAGGTGTTTTTCACTTTTTGCGAGATCCGAAGCTTAGAAATTTGTCAAAATATCCAGATCGAATTTTTATACTACTTTGCTTTGCGCATTTCGTATAGGAAAAAAATGTGTGAAAGAACTAAATGTGATTATCTACTCTTTTCCTATTTTTGCTATTGAATACATAATCTTATCCAAAACATATTCTTTGTCTATAGATATTATCATCATTGCCATCGTACCAAGAACAAACAATGCATTAATAATAATAATAAAAAAAAATGGTACACTTTGACCATAGTGGGCAACAACATTATCCCTTCCAGGCTCGGATGATCACCGAATCGGCATCTCTTAACAAGACAGCGGCATTAAGACTTAACCTAATAACAGAATACATCGCACGGACACGAGAAAAAATGATTTTCTCCTTTGCCTGAGGGGAAAAGACATCATCTCTCTGTGCCAGGAATAGATTTCGTGGCAGCTAAGCGAAATGCGGAGACGTCTCGGCCACTCAATCGATACTAGGCCGATAAACTGATCAACAGGGGCGGTCACGGAAGCACTGGACATGGTCAGTCGGTGGTTGGGTCTTTTTTCCTTTTGCTCTCCAGGGTTTTTCCCTGTACCCTATAATCACTGCTCCTATGAATTGCTACGAGATGATTCGAGAGTGCGTGAGGTGTATGAGGGGGTGGTAAAGGGAAGAGGGGTGTGTGGGAGGAATTAGATTTGAAGGGAGGATTTTTGTAATGCCATATTTGTTTACGTTTATTAGGGTTCAATGTGTAAAAGGAAATAGTTTTATTAACTTGGGTTTTTTTCTGTCCTTGCGTATTAGCAAGTAAAAAGAATGTAATGTAAATAAAATAAGTGATTTACCATATCATAAATTTTCGTCAGTAGTAATTTACTTTATACAGTAAACAGTTTTTTAGGTTTCTAAAATTGCTGTATGATGTGAAGCAGTGCTAACCAAAAAAAGCACTGATGAGAAAAATGGTGTTAAGTGACTAATTTGAAAAAAAATTCAAAATATATATCATTATAATTTTAAAGAAAGAAATTTCCTTATTAAAATAATTTAATCTAAAATATACCAATTAATGATTGAAATACCTATTTATCCTATACCAATACCCGATTGAAATACCAATAATGATTGAAATACCTATATAATATCTATGTACTAAAAATGTCATTTTTTTTTCTTTCATTTTCTGGTTATTTGTTACTTTCAGATTGTATATTTTAGAGACTAAACGATTAGCAGAAGTTTTAAAATTTAGGTTACGTTCATCAGTTCATTGGTAGATAGTTATAGTGAGCCAAATGAATTCTCTCTTTGGTGTGTTGATAAAGAGGCGAATTCTCTGAGCGTTGTTGTGTAGTATTGCTATTGAATTAGCGATTTGTTCTCTTGTTGATTTCTGCAAGTACTCCTTTATTTGACCGCTTTGGTTGTATTTTGCTACCTCTGTCCAAATTTTCTTGTTGAATGAAACATCGCTATCCAATCAGCACTTCATCTGTGTTTTGCTACCTTTGTACAAATTTTCTTTTGTCATAAAACATCGCTATCTGTTCAGCACTTCAACTATGTTTTGCTACCTTTGTTCAAATTTTTTTGTGTCATAAAACATCGCTATCTGTTCAGCACTTCAACTGTGTTTTGCTACCTTTGTTCAAATTTTCTTGTGTCATGAAACATCGCTATCCGTTCAGCACTTCGACTGTGTTTTGCTACTTGTGTTCAAATTTTTTTGTGGCATAAAGCATTGCTTTCCGTTTGGTGTGTTTTTTATTAACAATAACCGCGTTTTTTATTATCAATAAAAGTTGTCATGCATTGGAATTATATTTTTTGATTCATCACTCATTTGGCTTCAAAGAATTCATTTATTGCATTCTTGCAGCTGTAATATTTTTCTTGCCGTCGACTTTCATTAATTCTTTTAATCCACTAGCAAACGCGTGTACTGTTCTCTTCAATTTTACATGCTTAAATAAATTTGAATGATAGGGAAATAAAGAGTTCCATTTATTCCTGGAACGTACGGAACACTGGAAAGGCCCTTTCACGAACTTTCAAAAACAATTTATTACTCCATTCTCTTCGACATTTTTCGATTTTTACAAAAAAGTGCCATTGAAGAATCAGATTTAGGGTAGAAATCATTGTGATTGGCTGAAGGTACAAGAGTTAAATGATGTAATCATTGAACTGTTAATATAAAAAGGGCTGATTGAAAATTATAAAAGATATTTTGCTTGAGAATGAACCACTTGAATATTTGTGCATTTAGTATACTTACGTTACTTCAAACAACAGGCAAATCGGCACATTCAATGCATGAAGCTCATTAACGTTAACATCTCTATGAATCTTACGCGGGCTGTTTCGATGGCAGCAATTTTTACTTTCCCGTATACGTAATATAGCGATAGTATAGTAATAATCAAAAAATTCGAATCCGAGATTGTGACGAATCTCCTACATTTTAGACCTCCCTGAATTCGTAAAGCACATTTTTGGAAAATGTCCGTCTGTCTGCCTATTTGTGTTAAAGATAACTCAAAAACGATTTGAACTAGACAAATGCAATTTGGTTCACAGTCTTTACAGCAAATCTGCAAATTTCTATCAAATTTCGAGTAAAATCTATTCAGAGGAAAGCCGTCTGTCAGAGGAAAGCTGTTGGAATATAAATTAACACGATAGCTACAAAATGAAGAGAGCTAGACAGATAAGATTCGGTACACAGATTCACCAATCCAATCACGGCTTGACTGTCTATCATTCTGTATTTTCCAAAAATTAATTGACACAATAAATCAAAAAAATGCAATGACTTAAATATATCAAATTTGGTATTGGATTCCGTGACTAAAGTTGCATTTCAAAGTCTAAGTTTGGTTTCAATCACTTGTGAAAAACGTGCTTAAAACACAATTCTATTTTGCATACTATTAACTCATGCCAAAAATGAATCGCCATCTAACTCGCCCAGGATGACACGATAGATCCAGTAAAAATACTAAATGCACGACAAAAGTTAATATTTCGTAATTATTATACGCCAATGCCATGTGATGCATTCTCTGGTATGACAAGTCTATTAGAGAGAGAAACGCCAATGCCATGTGAGGCATTCTCTGGTATGACAAGTCTATTAGAGAGAGAAACGCCAATGCTATGTGAGGCATTCTCTGGTATGACGTCTATTAGAGAGAGAAACGCCAATGCCATGTGAGGCATTCTCTGGTATGACAAGTCTATTGGAGAGAGAAACGCCAATGCCATGTGAGGCATTCTCTGGTATGACAAGTCTATTGGAGAGAGAAACGCCAATGCCATGTGAGGCATTCTCTGGTATGACAAGTCTATTGGAGAGAGAAACGCCAATGCCATGTGAGGCATTCTCTGGTATGACAAGTCTATTGGAGAGAGAAACGCCAATGCCATGTGAGGCATTCTCTGGTATGACAAGTCTATTGGAGAGAGAAACGCCAATGCCATGTGAGGCATTCTCTGGTATGACAAGTCTATTGGAGAGAGAAACGCCAATGCCATGTGAGGCATTCTCTGGTATGACAAGTCTATTGGAGAGAGAAACGCCAATGCCATGTGAGGCATTCTCTGGTATGACAAGTCTATTGGAGAGAGAAACGCCAATGCCATGTGAGGCATTCTCTGGTATGACAAGTCTATTAGAGAGAGAATCTATGTGAGAAATTTTTGGGGAGATTATTCTGGCTGGTTTATGTACGTTTTTTATGTATTATGTGTGTTTCATACAACACACAACATGAAATTGAGTTTAATCTGGTACATATTTAATGCCTTTATTAAAATAAAATGTAAATAAATTTTTAAGTAGAATGAATTTTGTTTTATTAAATTTGTTAGATTGATTGCATTAAAATTAGTCAAGGTTGGGACTTGAATTACTTATAAAATCCTCTCTATCCAAATAATAAAGTCAAATACACTAGTTCCATTTTGCAGGTACATCGAATTCTGTAACATTTTGGACAGATGACTTTGGGCCGTTAAAGGTCTAAGGACACCTCATGTTATTTTATGGCCATCCTGTACATCTTTCTCAGAAGACCATCGTTAATCACTTTTCTTTTTTCCCTCTTACCCTTCCGTTCCATCCTAAGAACATAAAAACTATTAGACCCTCTGCCCTCGGGCAAAATGCGGTTTTCGACCAGATCGATATCGAGTAAAAATTGAATTCAGTCGCTGTCATCTGTGGAAAGATGGACCCCAAATCCGGATGTGACGCAGGTGGCAATTCCGACTAATCGTGAAAGTTTTGAGATTTTCCCACCATCCGTTGCTGTGAGTAAAAGTTTGGCGATCGCTCCGGGGCTTTCCGAGGTGAAATATTGGAAGTGAATTTTACTTCAATCCCGCTGCGTTGAGTTAGGTTCATTCCGAATACATCAGTCAAGAAAGTCTACCGATTATATTTTTTGAATTTTTTTTTGTGGGGGGGGGAGATGCAAGTAAAGCTAACATTGTGTATTCCTATGTGAAGGTGATAATATTTATAGGTTTGTTATATTATGCAAATTATGTAATCAAATCATTTCGCTGCGTCATAAATTATGAAAACCGTAATTATGCCGTCCGAAGATACCATGGGGTGTCGCACGTAAAGTATCGCTCAACGGTCGGTGATACTACAGTGGTGTTAGTGTTACTTAGTGTGTTAATAAAACTTGACAATTTATATTTATTGAAAATTACTTGAAAAAATTATTCAAATTTATTACTGCACTTTACATTTATTAAATAAAAAAATAGCACAAAAATTCACCTTTAGGTGGCGTTGTAATACACATAAAACCATTTAACATGGTTTATAATTGTTAAGTGAAGTAAAATTAAAATTGCTCAATATGTCCTCCTTCATTTTCAACAATATGCTCTAATCGGAGAACCATATTTTCTACAGATGATTGGAGTGAATCTGCCGTAATATTAAGAATATGGCGCCAAATGTTGTCCATCAGATATGGTAGATATGATGGCCTTTAATGGCAGATATTGCCCTTCAAATAACCCCACAACCAAAAGTCGCAAGGGGTAAAGTCCGGCGAGCGAGGAAACCATGCGATGAGGAAATGATGGTTAACTGTATGGAAATGCTGTATTAACAATCGCTTTACACGACGATCAATATGAGGTGGTGCACCATCCTGCATGAAAATGATGTCTTGAAGGCATCCACGCTGCAGAAGAGTTGGGGTTACAAAATCCCTCAGCATATCAAGGTACCGTTGTCCTGTGATGGAGCAGGTATGGATTCCATTTGAAGTTATTTCTTCAAAGAAATATGGTCCAATGATAAAGGTAGCTGTAAAACCACACCATACTGTCATACTCACACTCACACCATACAAAACGGGAGGGTTTTCCTCTGCCCAAATTCGACAGTTGTGGGTGTTAACTTGCCCTTGAGGCAAAAGTGGATCTCATCTCTCCACAGAATGTTCCATAGCCAAGTTGTGTCAACCACCATTCGAGCAAGGAACTGAAATGCAAAAGTTTTACGGATCTCTAAGTCCCCGTCCTGCAACAGGTGCACAGACTTGATTTTGTTTGGATAAAAATGCAAAATCTGCCGTATGATTTTTCGTACAGTTGAATACGGCATATCCAGAACACGGGAAACAACTGGCAAACTTGCACTATTATGCGGCTACTGACTGCTGGCTTCAACGAGCGTGGTCGCAACATTTTCGACGTTGGAAGACGGGATTTTTTTTTCGTCCTCTACCTGGAAGAATGCCAAGTTGCCTTTTTAAATTTCTGCATCATCTTGCATAGGGTACCTGGAGACATTGGACCTCTTCGTATCTGCTTCATGCGACGAAATTAATATAGAGCTGCAACGGCGTTTTGTTGGTTCTGGTAGAACAATTTCACCAGTAGCACTTTATCCTGCAACGTAGGACAGACAGAGAAGAAACTAATGTTCGTACAGAATCCGCCTTCTTTTTATCCAAAGAAAAATGGTAATAGACATGTTCTGTGACGCAAATTATGTTTCACATTTTCGATATATGCAAATAAATGCCATTTGTGTTACAGCGTCCTCTATTGGTAAATTTTTGTACTATTTTTTTTTAATTAATAAATTTAAAGCGCATCATCTGAATAATCTGTAGTTCTAATTTTATCTTATTTGGACCAATAGAACGCATTTTGAGCCCTCTGAAGTGGGTAACTAATTTCTTTCTAATCCTGTATTTTTTTTTATGCATTTCTTTAATTATTAATTTTGCTCTTAATCAATTGTGTCCTCCCGACTTCTCGATATTATTTCTGGTTCCAGAAACATTGCAAATTGGATCTCACCCCCCCCCCCCACACACACACAAAACTATTAATTTTATTCCCATCCAAACTTTTTGTATTATTTTAATTTTAATGTCTACTTTTGCAATTCAATTTTGTACTAACGATTATTTTCTTTGTTTCTGGGTGTATATTATTAATTCGTTTATTTATTTTATAATTAATAAATTCCACCACCGATTTCTAAGGCTTATTTCCAGTTCCTGAAATATTGCAAATTAAATCCCCCAGAAAAAATCTTTTCAATTTATTCCTACTGCTTTCATAAAAAGGCACAAGAGTTCTATATACGAATTTAAAACAACGCAAAAAGTACAAAAAGTGTATTTTTACTTCGATAAATCCACCAGATCAGCAGTGCATCCTTCCCATCCCTCCCCCTCATGCAAAGATATCTCGAGCAAAAAAATATGCGCCAGTCTCCATCCATGGTCGAGGGGCCCTCCTCAGATTCAACAGGACAGTCCAATTTATTGAGGAAATCCTTTTTTATTCGAGACCAGTGCCTTTGGATTCGCCTCGTTTAGTTTCACTCATGTGTAAAGTTTTTCCATGTAGGGATGGCGTACGAACCACGTTGTTTATTTGAAGAAGAAATGGATATGGGGTAGAGGCATACCATTTGTCCTTCAACCAGATCTTTTTAAAGAAGATAAAAAAGAGGGAAGCGCGCTGTTATTATTTGAAGGCATGTGATTTATTTTATATCACCGGCGTCCTGTTTTTAAGTTTTGATTTCTCTTTCAAAAGGATTGTTGTATCTTCTTTCTTTCCTTTTAAGCATAGGATATGGTTTTTAGATGGGTTGACCTTTAGCGAAATGTTAACGGAATAACCATCATATTTGTAATATCTTGGAGATTTCAATAATCGTTGCAAAAACGGAAACATATTTCATTCAGTTATCGTATTCATTATCGGCCATATTCTTTTTTTATTTGCATTTTGATGATCAAAATAACCGCAGATTCATCTAAATAGAGATGAAATGAAAATTGTGGGAAGAGGGTTTTATTTTTTTAAAACAAGATATCGAGACATTACAAAAGTTTTTAATTAAAATAGATGCTACCGTTAAAATGAATATGTCACTTGGAAAAATTACACAATAATAAATAATGTGTTTTCTAAAAATTGTTTTATGGAATTGCATATAAGAAATGTCATTATATTGGAAAAAATTATTTATTACAATATCATTGGTGTTTTTTTTTCTTTAGAAAAGATATCAATTGTTTATATATTCTCTTTACATGTATTCTAAAAAGCAGAACACACCCTGGAATATGGTACTGTACGTTACACTGAGAAAAAAGAACTTAAAAATAACAAGCGTAAAAAAAAAAAAGCCCGACGATTATCTCGACCTTCCGGAAGTGGACATTTATTTCCCTCTTTTTACAAGCAGTCTTCCGCAGCTAGAAAATTACGCCAAGCGTCCTCTTAACCATCGCCAAACGTAGCCAAATATAACAATTACTATCGCATAAAGAGAAACGCGTAGACAACATAGAATTTGGAAAAAGAGATCTTTTTACACCCCGAGAATCACCTCTGTGAAGTAAAAATCATCCAAAAGTAATAAACAGTGATTTCTGAAACGAACAGAATGTATATATTTTGATTATATAAAACAGAAAAGTTTTGAATGTCAGCAATTTCTACTTTTTACTGCACTGCTTCCTTAGGTGTTGACCTTCAAAGATCTGCATTAGCAATTCACGTTCAACCCTTTATGTCAGCTGCTCACTTATTCAATAGTCTTGCCCTGGTGAACTATTTTCTATGGTCAGTGACGGGGGGGGGGCGTTATATACTGTCTTTATAACACACTTTTGGTTTTCAATAAATAAGGGAGGGATTAAATTATTTGGTAAATTTTCAGCCTTAACTCTTATAAGTATACATAAATAAGTAAGGAAGAAATGAAAATACTTGAATTTTCACACTTAACTCTTATAAGTATACGTAAATAAATAAGGAAGAAATGAAAATACTTGTTGAATTTTCACACTTAACTCTTATAAGTATACGTAAATAAATAAGGAAGAAATGAAAATACTTGTTGAATTTTCACCCTTAACTCTTATAAGTATACGTAAATAAATAAGGAAGAAATGAAAATACTTGTTGAATTTTCACCCTTAACTCTTATAAGTATACGTAAATAAATAAGGAAGAAATGAAAATACTTGTTGAATTTTCACCCTTAACTCTTATAAGTATACGTAAATAAATAAGGAAGAAATGAAAATACTTGTTGAATTTTCACCCTTAACTCTTATAAGTATACGTAAATAAATAAGGAAGAAATGAAAATACTTGTTGAATTTTCACCCTTAACTCTTATAAGTATACGTAAATAAGTAAGGAAGAAATGAAAATACTTGAATTTTCACACTTAACTCTTATAAGTATACGTAAATAAATAAGGAAGAAATGAAAATACTTGTTGAATTTTCACCCTTAACTCTTATAAGTATACGTAAATAAATAAGGAAGAAATGAAAATACTTGTTGAATTTTCACCCTTAACTCTTATAAGTATACATAAATAAGTAAGGAAGAAATGAAAATACTTGAATTTTCACACTTAACTCTTATAAGTATACGTAAATAAATAAGGAAGAAATGAAAATACTTGTTGAATTTTCACACTTAACTCTTATAAGTATACGTAAATAAATAAGGAAGAAATGAAAATACTTGTTGAATTTTCACCCTTAACTCTTATAAGTATACGTAAATAAATAAGGAAGAAATGAAAATACTTGTTGAATTTTCACCCTTAACTCTTATAAGTATACGTAAATAAATAAGGAAGAAATGAAAATACTTGTTGAATTTTCACCCTTAACTCTTATAAGTATACGTAAATAAATAAGGAAGAAATGAAAATACTTGTTGAATTTTCACCCTTAACTCTTATAAGTATACGTAAATAAGTAAGGAAGAAATGAAAATACTTGAATTTTCACACTTAACTCTTATAAGTATACGTAAATAAATAAGGAAGAAATGAAAATACTTGTTGAATTTTCACCCTTAACTCTTATAAGTATACGTAAATAAATAAGGAAGAAATGAAAATACTTGTTGAATTTTCACCCTTAACTCTTATAAGTATACATAAATAAGTAAGGAAGAAATGAAAATACTTGAATTTTCACACTTAACTCTTATAAGTATACGTAAATAAATAAGGAAGAAATGAAAATACTTGTTGAATTTTCACACTTAACTCTTATAAGTATACGTAAATAAATAAGGAAGAAATGAAAATACTTGTTGAATTTTCACCCTTAACTCTTATAAGTATACGTAAATAAATAAGGAAGAAATGAAAATACTTGTTGAATTTTCACCCTTAACTCTTATAAGTATACGTAAATAAATAAGGAAGAAATGAAAATACTTGTTGAATTTTCACCCTTAACTCTTATAAGTATACGTAAATAAATAAGGAAGAAATGAAAATACTTGTTGAATTTTCACCCTTAACTCTTATAAGTATACGTAAATAAATAAGGAAGAAATGAAAATACTTGTTGAATTTTCACCCTTAACTCTTATAAGTATACGTAAATAAATAAAGGAGAAATAAAAATACTTGTTGAATTTTCGATCTTAACCCTTATAAGTATACGAGAGAAGGGAAATTAAGTATTTGAGAAAGTCGAAGGGAAAATATTTCCGCTTGTTAATTTGCTTATTTTATTGTTGATATCTTTAATTATGCTGGTAAATATGAATTGCTTAAAATTTGCTACAAAATATACAAAATCTTCAAGTCATTGTCGTATCGGGTTTGTTTAAAATCATATTTTTTTCACCATTTTTAATTTCACAGGTGGCACAAGTTTTATTTGACTAATTTTAATTGATATAGAAATCATCTCGAATTATACAATGGATTCTTTTTTTTTTTTTTTTTTTTTTTTTTTACATTATCGTATATGAAATGTAAAGAAAGTATAGTAATCGTCAAAAAATTCGAACTCGAGATTTTGACGAATCTCCATGTTTTAGACTTTCCTGAGTGCGAAATACACATTTTTGAAAAATGTCCGTCTGTCTGCTCTGTGTCAAATATAACTCAAAAACGCTTTGAGCTAGACGGATGAAATTTGGTACGCCAAATTTTCAGATTCCTAGCAAATTTTGAGTCATATCTGTAGAGAGGAAGTTCGTCTCTCCAGGTATTCGAATATAAGTTAACACAATAATTACGAAACGAAGAGAGCTAGATGGATGAAATTCGGTTGATTATCTATAGGTCTGTATTTTCAGAAAAGTGTAAACGCGATGATTTAAGAACACAATGATTTAAATCTACATCAAATTTGGCAACAGATTTTGTGACTACAAGTGCAGTTTTATGCGAGATTTTTCCCTCTCTCGGTTGAGAAAAATATGTCTAAAATACAAATTTGAATTTCGATACTATTAACGTATGACAGGGATTAATCGCCAAATAACTCGCCAAGGATGACACGATAGATTCAGTAAAAATTACATTCGCTGGTTTAAAAAGTCTTAAAAGGCTAAAGAATGCCATCTGACAAAATAATCTTAAAAATTTTTCCAAAAATTGTGCTTTAAAGTAAAGTGCTCTCCAGTTATTGAGTGTTAAAATTATTTAACACTCAATAATTGGAGAACAAACTAACATAAGTGAAAGAGTTACAACATTAATTTAGCAAATATTTTGTTTCACGTCAAAATAAATGCTGCACCAAGTGATGTTACAATCCAGATGGTGCGCGGAGGATTAGTTGGACCAATCAAACTTTGTTGGCTGAAAGTCTTACTTTATTTACTAGGAAAACTCTTCAGAATGCTCGATTATCTAAGATTAAAAGAGCTGGAAAAGCTTCTAGTATCGATCGCTTCATTAAAGAAATAATTGAAGCGTTGCGAACACAAAGGCGGGTTTTCACATGTGCAATTCTTTTCTTTTGTACCTGGAGCGCCTCTATTCAATTTTTAGGTATGTCACATCCGGAACACGTCAGAACTTTCACACCAAGAATTTGAAAGGTTCAGCCGTAAGTGCCAGATGGAGTTTTGTTTGTCAAAATGGAATAACTTCGTTCGATGAACTAGGATGAATTAGGATTAATAGGTGGAAGTGACCTAATGATTCGTTCGGTTTTTGAGTCAGAACTTAGATCGAGCTTGCCAAATTTAAATGTAATGCGAGCCACATGAAGAATGCCTTGATATATGTAGTAGAAAAGTTGGATTAATTTCAAATACAATATAAAAAAAACTACATTAGCAGACGATAGATATTTCAAAAGCTATACTGTGAAAGCCGACTCCAAAATAAAACTACATTAGCAGACGATAGATATTTCAAAAGCTATACTGTAAAAGCACGCTCAGTGACTCTGTTTTCAGTAATCATATTATAAAAAAATGCTTTGTTTCAGTAAAAAATATTATTATATTAATTACAGATTTCATCCTTTCCACTTTAATTTAAAGTATAAATTCTACAGGAGCTAAAAGAAACTTAGAGAGATACATATTACATTGTGACTGAAGGCCTTTATAATATTATGAATGAATTATATGACTATCAAAATTTGAATTTTTAAAATATTTTGATGAAGAAGTTATTTAAGTAGGAATTGCATAAAACATTTAATTATTAAAATTTTAACGAACATTAAGATTGGCGAACCGGCTGGTCGCCAAAGGCGGCTAGTAGGATATAAAAGCCGATTTTACAAAGATAAACCTTGCATGTTTGTTTTATGCGTTTTAACCTTAGTGTGTCAACATCCTCAAACTAGTTCTAATGTACTCATCCTTTGCGTAGTCAACTTAACTGTCTGTCAGTTAACTGTCAATTTGACTAAATTGGAAAAAAGAAGTTAATCAATTATTTGCTTTGATTTTATTCTTAACGAACATTTTTAGATAACTGGTGGACTGATGCGTACTTTTGTATTGGATTACTTGCATAGATGGACATGCCTCTAGTGATTTTCTACCATGCGAAACACAAATATAAGCTTATTCGCCTTAATAGTGCTCCACTATCCAAAATAAAAAAAGAGATAATTTGTTGCCAGCGCATTTTGAGGCTTCAACATTCGGTTGCCTTCAAATCGCTTCAGAAACCTCAAGCATCGCTTCAAAAACATCATGTTCTCACATGATAAAACAAGGATCTGTATAGTCTAATCTATGTAGGCCAAAATAAGTATAAAAGTAGGATTGATTTCAAAATACAATATAAAAAAACAAGGACGTATGTAGTCTAAACCTATCTACAATATAAAAAAATACAATATAAAAATTACCTATGTAGGCCAAAATAAGTGGATTGAAATCAAGTTTTCAACGGATTTATTTCAAAATACTATATTTTAAAAAAAAAAAAGTAATTATGTAGTCTAAACCTATGTAGGCAAAGAAAAAGAAAAGTAGGATTAATTTCAAAATACAATATAAGAAAAAACAGGGTCCTGTGTAATCTAAACTATATACGCCACAAAAAAATAAAGTATGTTAGTTTCGAAATTCATTATAAGAAAACAGTCAGTGGTAAAACTAATACTTTCTTTATTTTGCTTCTTTCTTATCTTGTCTATAGTGTCTAATTTCAGTACTGACCTGAGTTGAATGTCAGTAATTTTCCATACATAATATTTATTTCGTATGTTAATTTTAAGAGTGTTTTCAAAGCTGGTTTATAAATATTTGGATATTTCAGACACTAGCAGTACCATATCAACGGCGTGGTATGAATTATTTCATAATGATTATTTAAATATTTATTATTTTTGTTAAGAGAATTCTAAAAGCACTAATATTAGTTATTGGTAAATGCTGTGATTAGCTTGTTATTGATAATTATGCATAATTAGTAATTTTAAAACATAAGCTACGAATTTATATTTAATACTTTTGCTACCTACTATGCTATGCCGCTAAGATACTCTTTGAGGAGCGCGGGTTTCATATCCTTGGTCACGACTAAATCCCAACGACAATTCATTATTAGTTAAGACCAGGAGCGAGTTATATTTATATTATTTATAGCTGAGACTCCTTGCTTTTGAGTAATATAGAAGGTAGCAAAGTGGCTCAAGTGTTGCCTTCATGATTTAACAACTACTTTAAATTTCGAAGTTCGGCCCCAAAATAGTACGCGTTTAATTTTAAAATGAGACATTAATCTAATAAACCAAATACAAACAATTTAATTCATGCTCAATCAATAGAATTAAAATGCGTGGCGATGACTTTGTTTTCTAACGTGTTGCACGTCTTCCATGTGCCGTTACATCAGAAAATGTAATTAGATATACAAGGGATGTTCAGATGAAAAGGTACGAAACGTCATAACAACAAAACCGTTAACATATTTGCTTATGCAGCTATGGGAAAACGTAGCGAGACATCTAGGGATGCGATTGGAGTTTCCGACGTAGATCGGAATATGCGCAGGAGAGAGCAGAGGCTCTTATAAAGAGCGCCGTCCAAGGTCCGTTACTTGTTGAATTCCTCGAACGCAGAAGAACCATTAACTCCGATGTGTACTGTGAGACTTTTTCGAAGACTACGCAGGTCCATCAAGAAAAAATGACCTAGGCCACTCACAGAGGTTGTGGTTCTGCTCCATGATAACGGACGTCCACTCGTCCCCAGGGGCACACACGCGGAACTGGCCAAGTGGGAGCAACTCGACCATCCACCCTACAGCCCGGACATATCGTCCTGTGATTTCCATGTGTCTTGTCCCCTGAAAAAACGTATGCGCTTCAACTCGTACGGCGAACTCAAGGACGCTTTGAAGGACTGAGTCTCATCACTGCCACAGGAATTCTGGGAACAAGGAATACTATGTTCGTTAATCAATGGGATCTTTGTACTCAGACCTATGGTGTATACTTTGAATAAAGACTTCATTTATAGCCACAGTGTCATTTTGTTCTTTTTCATTTGAACTCCCCTTGTACTTACACAAGCACGTTTGACAGGTATTTGTTATACAACTGAATCGAATTTATTGCAGTCAAAATATTCGAATTCTTAAGCTAAATATATTATTATTTATAGCGAATTAAATTTCAGAAAATGCTCAAGAACATGTAGAATATAAATTTTTGTTTGTGATGATAAAGAAAAGTATGTAAATAAATCGAACTTATTGGTGTTGGATGATACGGATCATCATTTATTAAACATCTCTTTGTTAAGTTTGATATATGTCAAATTCAGCATTCTCAATTATAAATAAAACCGCTTAATTCTGCATAAATTAATACACAATAGATAAAACATAGACTAAGCATTTGCAAAACAATACTGACAGTAAACAGCAGCACACAAACAGCAAATCAGCAATAAACAATAAAAATAGCACAAAACGTTCAAAGAAAATTCGCAGGAGAAGGATTTCGCTCAACTAGTATCGTCTTTCAACTCGTCTGCTATCTCATCTGACTCAATAATGGTTGGCTTCTGCTTTGTCTCTCTATTTTTATGGTTTACGTATCAAAAAGAAAAAAAAAATCTTTTAGAACAATCGCTAGAAATCGGCTCCTAATGGTGTTATCGCCGAAATTCTCGAATATTCTTTCTTCATTTGTACCACACAGTGTCATTCAGAAGCCATTACTGTATATGGAAAATTATCTTCCTTTCAGGGAGACTTGCTGCTCAGGGAAACAACATTACAGATTCGTAGCAATATATTTTTCATATGGAATGACCCCTTTCCTTCTGTTAAATTGCCACTTCTTGCAGGTATTGCCATGAACTTTTATACCGGTATTATAACTGAGGAATTATTCATAACTGATAAATTAATAGAACCGGATATGAGGCTGAGTAATGATCCTGCAGCTAAATGTTGCGCGAAAGTTTGAAATGAGTATTGTAAAATCATAGGGAGAAAAAAAATGTACCTATGCATTGGCTTATCCTTTATGTATGTCGCTGCCATTATCCAACAGATATACAAAATATCAATTCTTGTTGTAGCCCAATAGTAAATTTATGAACCGTAGGCGAGATTATCCTGAAATAAACAGAGACTTCCTGCTGAAAAAAGTCTTTAAATGGTATAAAGATATACATTTTTTGTTTAATATTTGTAAAGAGTGTATAAATCAAATAAAATTACCAAAGCTCAATTTTTATACAGTCCCTCAATCCTCCTTAAAGCCATCTTTAGTAAAATATTCTGGACGCACTATTACTGCAAACAAAAAATATTACACTTTTCTGCAATTGAAATTGATTAAGTCGTGAAGTTTTAATCTCATTAATTGTGATCATTCAAAAATACTCCTAGGGGAAGAAATATCTTTTGTTTGGAAATTTTCCGTAATAGAATGAATTAAATAGTTTAAAAATATGATATTCAAAGCTTCATAACTCGGTCAAATTTGATTGTAGAATTAATGAAGTTGTTTTTTTTATATTTAAAATGTTAGTATGTTAATAATATTTTTATTAAATATAAATAATGAATTTGGGAAAAATGTATGAAAATTTAGATTTTTGAATTATTTTCAGAAGTATATTTACTGTTAGCGAACAGTATAAAATATAATTCTTTGTCAAATGAAGAATTTTACTACTTGAAACTGTGTTTATATGAAATGGTTTAGAAATTCTCTATTGAGCCATGATTAATGTTGTGCTCTGTAGCTATGATACCGATATATTAAAATAACATTGTTAGAAAACTAAAAAAATATTTATTTTTGTCTTTGTTCAATTTTACTTTAAAATTCTAAACGTTCTTAAGAAGCGTATGCGAAACATTAATTTTTTTTCTTCAAATGGCGAACTCATTTTAAATAAAACTTTCTGACAATAATTCAATACAAAAGTACACTTTGTTTCTGCGACATTTCCTTTGATAAAGACCGATTTATAAAAGTAAACTATCACAACTGATAAAGATGCAACAAATGCTAGGTAGTTTTAGTTGGACAAGAATTGTGTTATAATACTATTTTTGTTTAAAAGCAGTCATTTTTAAGGACGGCTTCCTTTGAGAACCATTAAAAAGGTCTCAAAATCGATTTCCAGAATCGATATGGAGCAGTTTCCTGTTTTGAATAAACTCCTGTGTTTATTGCCCATTTTCTAAATCGTTTGCAACATCATTTACTATCGTCTGCATCACTTCTTTCTCTAAGGCATTGTTTAATGGAATAAATAGCTTAAACTATTTATTTGGATTGAATAATCAACTCATTCACCTCGGTTCTTTACGATGATGATGATAATAGCCTGCAGTTTCACAGGTTTGATAACACTGGATTAAATGTACTGAAATCTGATATTCGTATTGTCTGGCTAAGATGATTCTCTTTATTTTTCCATTCTGTCGATTTTGTTAGATTATTCTATACGTCGAATAAGTTTTTATAAATATTTTTACATTCATATAAATATGTAAATGTAGATGTTTGTATATATGTTTTTTTCTACAAGATTAGTTTTTATTTTATTTCCATGAAATTTGGTGTTCTATATTTACTAGCTTTTCAAGACAAGAGTAGGTCCACATTTAAAAGTGCAAAAATTAATAAAAGCAAGTTACTTAAACAAGTTCTTATTTTTTATTTTTAATCTATATATTCTGAAAATCACTGTCTTTTGATAATTTTATTATTTATGTTGATTTATTATATTCTTTTCTTACGGACCGAATTGAAGGTTCTTGCTAAAATTTTCTGTTTGAATTTTTAAAATTTTTGTATTTAGAATTGCCTTTCTTTTTAATTAACCCTTTAAAAGGCCATTTTTTTAGTCATACTATGTTAAAATATTTTTAGGCTTGAAATTAGAATAAGAAAAGGGATTCATTTAGCTTATTAGATAAATTTAATTTGATTAATTAATTAATTTGGTTAGTTAATAATTAAGTGACAAACCAAGACACATCATTTTGTGTGAGATAAAGAACTGAAGCATCTAAGTTTCTTACTAAAAAAATGTGTCAGAACTTATGCCAACCTACATAATTTCAAGAAAGATAGATAAATTTGGTGAGAAGCATACTTCAGACGGTCTTAGAAAGGGTTAATGAATCACTTTTTGTTTAAATCCAACTTTAGTGATTAATTTGAATATTAGTAAACATTATGGATAGAGAAAAATCCCATTTCAAGGAAACAAAACTAATAATATTATGTATTAACATTCTAAATTATGTTACAAAAAATATTTTTCTAATTTTATTTCTTAAACACTTTGCCAGGATGTATGATATTTTCTGTTACCACTTCCGTTAGTTACGTTGTGATATTCATATCCGAGGTGTTGTTAATAATTAATTAGTTAATTAGCTGTTAATAATTAGGGCAGTTTTTATTTCAGTTAAAATCTCTAATGCATATTTTAGTGTTAATAAGGAAAATATTTTTAATCTTTCAATTATGAAAGACATAAAAACCATGTAATTTTAAGATATATATTACATATATCTGTTGATGTCTACCTGGTATCTATCGATATCTGTTCTGATATCTGTTGATGGCCTGATATTGTTGATAGCTTAGCATCTATTGATGGCCTGATATTGTTGATAGCTTGGCATCTATTGATGGCCTGATATTGTTGATAGCTTGGCATCTATTGATGGCCTGATATTGTTGATAGCTTGATATCTATTGATAGCCTCAAATGTGTTCTCCTCATGTGCTTTCTACCGTGTATCCTAATGGAATCAAATCCCACGTCTTCAGTGCACTATAAAAACATTGTTTTCAAAGTAATCTAACTTCCCTGGTATTATAATTTTTTTATTCTTCACCAGATGGTTCGTAGGAAATACTGTTTTTTAATTTATTTCAGATAAGGCTTTAGCTGTAACTTAATGTCCGTGATTCCACCAAGTTCTTTCACCTTAAAGCCGTGTTATTTTAATTGTCTTACTTAAATTATATTTATTGTATGCAAAAACCTTACTAATGGGGACAGTGCCCCATAACACCCCACCAATTGCTTTATTAGAAATGTAAATATCCATTTAAACTGTCTTCCAAATTTCGTGATATCTAAATTCGTTTGTCTTCACTTTTTTATTTCTCTTGTAAACTGCACAGATATTAAGTAGAATCTTCCTTCTTTAACTTTCAACAGTTGAAGTACATTACAGCGTTCAGTATTTGGTGAAATAGGGAAAACAACAATTCGAATTTCAAGGTAATAATGTGATCTATTTTTGGAAGTTGGAAAGAAAAAAAATATTTAAAAAAATTGTCAACATTAAATAAGCATTCACGCGATTATTAATTTGCTGTCATGAAAAAGACAATTTTAAAAAATTTAAAATGGTGTGAAATTTATCTTTGTGCAATAATATTTTCGGAAGTTATTGTGGATAAACGCCAAAATTTAACGTAATTTGTAATTAATTAAAATTTTAAAAATTCGCTCCGGGTGCACATTTCTAAACTCCAAGGTATATATGTACCAAATTTGGTAACTGTTGGTCTAAAAGTTTGGCATGTTAATCAACAACACAATTATCTTTATTATTTACTAGGTGATTAGTAAATTATCACATTCATGTTTAGTATTTACTAGGTTATTAGTAAATTATTACATTCATCTTTATTATTTACTAGGATATTAGTAAATTATCGCATTCATTTTTAGTATTTACTAGGTTATTAGTAAATTATTACATTCATCTTTATTATTTACTAGGATATTAGTAAATTATCACATTCATGTTTAGTATTTACTAGGTTATTAGTAAATTATTACATTCATCTTTATTATTTACTAGGATATTAGTAAATTATCGCATTCAATTTTAGTATTTACTAGGTTATTAGTAAATTATTACATTCATCTTTATTATTTACTAGGATATTAGTAAATTATCGCATTCATTTTTAGTATTTACTAGGTTATTAGTAAATTATTACATTCATCTTTATTATTTACTAGGTGATTAGTAAATTATCACATTCATGTTTAGTATTTACTAGGTTATTAGTAAATTATTACATTCATCTTTATTATTTACTAGGATATTAGTAAATTATCACATTCATGTTTAGTATTTACTAGGTTATTAGTAAATTATTACATTCATCTTTAGTATTTACTAGGTTATTAGTAAATTATCGCATTCATTTTTAGTATTTTCTAGGTTATTATGTAATTCTTATTATTTTCTTTATTATTTACCAACTGGTTCACCGGGAATGTTGCTTATGTTTTATTTCAGATGAATCGTTTGTTATAACTGCATATTCAGAATTCCGCTAAATTTTCTGACATTAAAGTCCTGTTATTTTAATTCTCATAGGTATCTGTTTACAGTGTACATGAACCTTTCTAAAGAAGGCAGTCCGTTAACATCATATTTAATGTTAATGTACATGTTCGAAATTTGGAATCTGTAGGTGAAATGGTTTGAAGAGTGGCAATGCATAAACACTCATATATTCATCTTTATTATTAGTATATATTATTGTATTATTTGTTACAATAGATTTTATTGCTTCACCGAAACTTAAACCGTTTTCATTCTTTCATCAAATATTGAATCTCATATTTTTTTTATTTTTTTTTTTTCCTTTTGTTGAATTCTAAGGGGGAAAAAAAAGATCCTGGTAAATCATCTGCCCAGCTTATATGATGAAAACGAAAGTGAAATTACATTACATAAAAAAGACAACGTGCAATTTGAAATGTATTCCCCATACATTTATGTTGTTAGTAGAGCTTAAATGTCTTGGAGCCTTTTTTTTTTTTTTTTTTTTTTTAGATTAGATAGAACCATATACACGATAGACAAACACAATTTGTTTCTTAAAAATGCTTTGCCGCAGTTCAGCTATGCAGAAGATATTTAATTAAAATCAAATACAGTCAGTATTCCCGATGAACAAGCTGGTTACCAAAGGCGGCTAGTAAAAGAATATAATTGTCTTTTCAAATTTCAAAACAAATTTAAGCTTGCAGAAAGTGAATATAAAACTAATAATAGCTTTGCTGCATTTTTTTTTTTTTTTACAATGTATGGAATTCTTTTTAATTCTGTCGTTAATATTCAGTAAATATTTTAATTTAATAATCTTGAAACATTTATATCTTCGATTATTTTAATTTACAACTAATATTTTTCTATTTAAATTATTTACAAAAAAAAAAATGCATTGCATTATGCTCGTTTGAAAATATATTCTTCGGGTTCGTTAATACATTTCTTTTATTGTTTCGCTAACGGTTTATGCCATTTTTTTCTAAATAATTAATGCTCCATTTTATTATTACTGCTAATGAGTTTTCGTTTTGCAGCTGAGGTCGCTAAATTAAATTTAAGTAGAATAATCGTTCCTCTTTTCCGTAAATTGTTTTTCGAATATTGCTTTATGCTTTGGGGCACCCGGACCCTTTCACTTATTTCAACCGTTGAAAATAATTGGCGCGTTTTTTGTTTTTTTTCTGGAGGGTAATTGAATAAGGAGAACGAAACGGTTTTGTTCGCCAAGTATAAATATTTAAGTGTATTTTCAAATATAATTTAAGTAAAGACGTGCAGGATATGATTAAACCTATCGCTTTTTCATTAAGAAAAGCATTCGCATTTTTTTTTTTTAATAAATTGTTTTCAATGATGTGCAAAAAAATTTTTTAATGTAATTAGTGTTATTGTTTAGCTCCATCTACATTTGTGGTGTTTGAATTTCTTTTAAGTAAGTATTGTTTTTTTTTTTTTTTTTTTTGAAAATAATTGATAATACTCTGAGCTATTTTCAAACGATTTTTTTTGTTGTTGTTTTAGTAAAGAGCTGTTGTGAAATCTTAATTTTTTAATGATGTTGATGAATGGTAATATCATTTGATGGGAAAAAAAAACGTAAAACTAATATATGTATTTATTATTGAGAGATTTTTTTTTTGGAATAAAACAATTATTTAACTCGATGATTTTTATCGAAAAAGATTTTTTTTTTTAACTCTTCGAAAAGCACGATATTTAAAGATTTTAGTTTTATTTTGAGTTTTTTAAACCATTCTTTTTTTTTTAATTATAGGGTAAAAAAGCGTAAAATTTTGTTTAGAAAAATGAAAATAATGGTAATAAATTATTCTTTAAATGTACTGTATTAATTATGCTTTTATTTTAAACAAACGATTTTTTTATTTAAATTTTTTCTGTTTAGTTGGAAGATAAAATCAGTAAAGAAATTACTTTAGCTGAAAGATTAAAAGAAAAGAAAAAACTGAATCTAAAGACTTTTTTTTTTTTTTTTTATGAATTCAGTGCGCCTCAGGATTTTTTTTTTTTTTTTTTTTGTGCTATCCTACTTATAATTTTTTATATATATAATCATTGTTTAATTTTTCGTGAAAATAGTTTCTTTTCTTTGTGCACGAAATTTATGTGCTCTGAAAAAAGAGGATATAATATTCCGTAAAATTAAATTCATAAATAAAAACTGTGAAAAAAATATTTCTTTATTTCTTCGCTACAAAAAAAAAGTTATAACGAAATAAAGCTATTTTATTTTTCTTTTATTATATCTCACATAACAATCACCAATGTTCTCACAGATTTTTCGAAGCAAGTAAAATAGACATTGGTTAGTATAAAATCCTGAATAGATAATTGAATATTGTAGCAAAGCACCGTTTATATGCCTTTTAATGGACTTCTTCAAAATGACATATGAAGGAAAAGACATATAATTAAAATTTTCATGAACAAAAATTAAGATTCTCATTTCTTTCGGGCATTCAGTAATATATTTTTATATAATACTGAATACATTGAAGAAACTTTAACTTAACATTAACTTAAAAACTGAAAATATCCTATCAGTTTTGCATATCTTGAGTACAAATTACGCGTTTATTATTATACAAGTTGCCTTTGGTGATCAATTGGTTCGCCAGGATTGATAGTTGCTGTCAAAAAAAATTTTTTCAAAGCGATGTATAAATTTGAAAATAATGCTTCGACCTGGATGTCGTCCACTTCATCTGATTACACTTCAAAATTACTGGGGGTTTTCCCCTCAAAATAATTCTCTTCTATTCTCAAGACGGCATGTCCATTTAATTAAACTAACCATTCGTGAATTGTATTATGAAAACCCCTCCATAAATTTTTCTAAATTATAAAATCAATATGTGTTCTCGTACAGAATTTGCTTTGTTTTTATCAGCACATTTTTAAAAATTATTTTTTATTTTATTTTCGGCTATTGTGTTTTGTGTAGACGTTTTTATTATGCAAAACTAAGTATTTCCGCTTTTGAAATTTAAATCCACGTTAAAAGACCAGTTTACGTAACTTTATTTTAAAAATATTTTTTTTTAGATGGTTAAGAAAAAAATAATTTTTATCTAAGCGGGAGGAGCAAACTCTTTAAAGCATTTCTTTTGTCCTGTTCTTTCTTTCTTCCTTTTTGTTTTTTAATAGACCGTGGATTCCTTAGAAGTTGTGTTTAAAATCATTTTTCTTTGTTTGATGGTGAACAACAGCAGTAACGCATTTCGCCTCGGGTATTTAATTAAACTGTCAAGGAGCAGCAAACTGGCATGGTTGGTTATAGCGAAGATTCCTTTATAAAAGTTTAATAAAGTTTGATATGTTAGCTGTTCTAGAATAATAATTTTTGTTTTTACACTGCCGTATGCGAAGTATATAAAGAGGTAGTATTGAAATGATGTATATTAAATGAATTTCTATATTTGGGTAAATTTCCTTCTTTTACATTTCTCTGAGTTGTAAAAAAAATACACTTTTGGAAACAAACACATTTTTAATAAAATGCGTACTTTTGAGGATGGAAACTCCAAAATGCGAAGAGTTAAATGAATTAAATTTTGTATGCTGCCTTTATACAAAATTTGACAATTTTTATCAATGTTTAGACGAAATATGTGGGAGAGAAGTCTGTATATTGTTACGAATCTGTGATGCGGCTTACTAGCATAGTTGGTCCCAGAGCTTGGCGACCATTTGGCGACTTGGCGACGAATTTGGCTTCCAGTAGGAACTGAGTTACGCCTCGAACATTCCTGATTGGTTGAGAGGCTCCTAGCCCCGCCTCCTGAGACCTATAAAAGGAGCTGCAGCTGCTGGGGAGTCGTCGTGAATTGTAGTCGTAGTTGGAAGCGACAGTGGAGAGTAGTCGGAAGCGACGGTGAAGAACTGGTCTTCCATGGATAAGCGGAGCAGCGACGGAGTCAAGCTAGTGCTGAACTAAGCTGTGCGCTACTGTCTGCAGTAGAGTCTTATTATGTGCTGTTGTTGTATGCTGCTGCTGCACGTCTCGGCTGAAGATAATCGTCTTCTGTGCTGTATATAGTTGTCGTCTTTGTGCTGTCCTGTGTGTCTTCGTGTAAATAAACGTCGTTGTTTTATTTTCTACTGCCGTTCTTCACACCATATAACTCTCACTATCCAAACGAACCCCGGAAATTTCGTAACAATATCCATATGTATGTGAAAGCGATTATTAAAAATCGCAAAGGTTGGAAGGTGGAAATTTAGAATATTATTTTATTTCAGTATTTTATATATGTTTTCTTATTTTGAGCTTTATCTAGCTATGGATTAAAAGACTGTCTTTCTGCCTATTCGCTACATATGAAGGCAATAACTCAAAAACTTAACGATTTAGATTATTGAAATTCGGTGTAATGTTTTTTGATTAAACTTGCAGATATCAAATTTTGTACACAATAGATTGTAAGTCTAAAGTCCAAAATGTATGTTTGATTTTTTTTTACTCGTTATAATAATATATAACTAGAAGTTTAGGTCTGTATGAAATGTTGAATCAAATCCATCAGTGAATTATCTGTCCGTCGACAAGTTCTCTCGTGTTTACTGGTATACGATAACTCAGCACAAGACAGATGAAACTTGGTATGTGGTTGACATTAATCCTTAAGCGTTAAAATATTGGAATTTCTCCTTCCACCTCTCTACTCCCTCAAAAAATATTGCAATTTCTCCTTCCACCTCTCTACTCCCTCAAAAAATATTGCAATTTCTCCTTCCACCTCTCTACTACCTCAAAAAATATTGCAATTTCTCCTTCCACCTCTCTACTCCCTCAAAAAATATTGGAATTTCTCCTTCCACCTCTCTACTCCCTCAAAAAAGATTGGAATTTCTCCTTCCACCACTGCTACTCCCTCAAAAAAGATTGGAATTTCTCCTTCCACCTCTCTACTCCCTCGAAATATACATACAGCTCGCCTTAAGGTTTGTTTTAACAAAATAAGTTTCTGCTAACCATTCTGCTTCTAACCATTAAGAAAATGTATGCTCGGATATCCTTTAAGTATTCTTTGAGCCGCCGTGGCCTGGTGGCCATAGAACTTTTGATTATATCGTGAGAGCGCATTGCTATCATAAATCAATTAAATTGTCAACTTCTTTCGCGATAGGAAATTAAAGAAGGTAACAAAAAAGAAAAAGAAAACAGTTCTTATATTTTAAATCTCAGTTATTTTCAGCGTAAGTGTCTGGCCTGGGGGGTAAGGTCTCGGCTTCGAAACCGGAGGGCTTCAGGTTCGAGACACGATTCCGCCAAAGAACCGTCGTGTAAACGGGGCTTTTGCACGTTAAAACCGTCGGGGCCAAACGTCCTCCCGTAATCGCGGTGTGGAAGTTTGCAGAGGGGATGCCAGCTCAGGTGTCACCCTCGTCATCTCACCGCGGTTCTAAATCACGAGGTCCGTTCCAAAACTAGACTTAGTGCTGCTTTGAAAACGGTACGTTAATGTTACTAAACTAAACTTGAGTATTCTTTGAAAAAACCCTGCCTGTACATTAAACCTATCAGGGCGAGTGTCTTTAATAAACAAAGTACGCGCCAGTGGTGTTAAATGAATCAAATTTAACGAAAGAAGGAGGAATTTTAATAATATCCAGGCGATTGTGGTGGCTTTCGTAGCTTCGTTGAACAGGCATAATCTGCCTTTCTTATAGATAGATTTAAAACTAGATTTGTGTCTAATTTCGTATTCATACATAGAACGGGAAGATATCTGCAATTTAATTCTATTTCTCTTTGCTATAAAACAAAATACGAAACTGTAGGGCCACTGTGATCTAGTGAACGTAAGATCTCGAATTTGGAACCGGAGGGCACCAGGTTCGAAATTCGATTGTGTTAAAGATCAGATACGTTTCCGGACATGATATATGTTAAATCAGACATCTTGGGTCATCAGTGTGATGCTGAAGTTTCGGGGAATGATTTTCGAAATCGTGATATCGGTACCACAGTTCACTTACTCGCCGAAGTAACCTCGAAAACGGTAGGCGAAATGACATTCATCCGCAGTATTGCATCGTATAAATAAAGAATCAAGAATTTGAAGAAGCGATGTATAAATGAGAAATGTATAAACGGGGGTTTGGTTATATTAACGTCCCGTTTGAAGCAACACTAGGGCTATTTTGTGACAGACCTCGTCATTTTGAACCACGGTCAGATGACGAGGACGACACCTGAGCTGGCATCCCCTCTCCACACCACACCAGAGGGAGGACGTTTGGCCACGACGGATAGATAACCACCGTTTATACATTTCTCATTTATACATCGCTTCTTCAAATTCTTGATTTAACATACACCAGCTTATACGACGGTTCTTCGGTGGAATCGGGTTACTAACCTGAAACCCTCCCGTTCCGAAGCCGAGAACTTACCACCGACCCGCGTATAAACGGTGCAGTACACTACTTTGATTGATTATACTGAACAATCTTAATAAGAAAATACTTAAGTTCACAATTAATATTCATCCCCCGTTTACACAATTTCTTGATGAATACAAATCATTAAATTAATAATAACTTTAGAAGAACCGTAGTGAAAAACCTTATTATTTGTCATTTATAAATTAGTTATCATTGCAAACCATTTGCTTTTCTTTTTACACCTTTTTCAAAGTTCTCGAGAAAATTTTTACCAAGCAAAGCATAACAGGAAGAAAACACGTTACGCATTTCAGACTTATATCCGGAAACAGAAAAAAAAAGAAGAAGAAAGGGAGAAACGGTATTTTTACATTATTTCCACCTCACACAAAGACAGCTATTCTTGTGAAAGCTTGTTTGTTATTTTAAGCCTCTTTTCTCTTTAAAGATATGCATGAAATATGCTCTCCTGTTTTAGTACGAGCTGTTGCTTGTAAAGGTCAGACGCGCTGTAATATTTTCGAGATCTTTAACTCCGGATTAGGGACTTCCAAAACACCTGGCTCGCATCTTTCATTATTAGTTGATGAAAGAACGCATAAAAATGTTCCATTTTCAGAAATTTAAAATAAGCGGAATATTAACATAAGAACGATTTTCGACAGATCTATAATTCGAAAATTTTTGTGTGTGCTATGCTTAGAATAATATTTTTATTGACCTGTCAAATTCGGATTGTTACCACTCCATGGGTCGTAGGTGTTCACAAGACAGAATTTCTTAATGTTTTAAATAATTTTTTTAGTTTGTGGTGAAAGCTTATAAACCAGTTAACAGCTACGCTACACGAGCAATTGCTTTTGTATTGTGGTCATGTTACTTCTGTGAACCACAAGGTCCCAGGTTCTATCCTCGCTCAATCCAATACGCTACATTGGTGACCTTGGACGATGAACCTTCAACCTTCGTACAGCTGTTATGGCACCATCTACCCACAGCAAACCAAAGTCGTCAGACTCACTTGACGCAGCAACACAAAGCCATCAGACTCACTTGGCTCAACAACAACTTCTCACCCACACACGCTCGCCATAACGCTTGGCGCTATTCATATGATTACAGGCGCATTAGACTCAACGGCCATCTCGTTTGTCTCACTGGAGGGAGAGTCTGGTGAAAGCTTATAAACCAGTTAACAGCTACGCTACACGAGCAATTGCTTTTGTATTGTGGTCATGTTACTCGGCTGCGAACCACAAAGTCCCAGGTTTTATCCTCGCACATTTCAATTCGCCACAAGTTAATTATAAATTAATCAAAATTACATTGTTTTGCTTCAATAACTTCGATGTATATTTTATCGAACAAAAAAAAAAGCTCCTTGCATTATCTTATCATCTTTATTTTTTTTTAAATTAGCTTTTTTGAGAAATCAAATCTTTTTATATAATCTGCCATGTTCATTTGGCATCTAGCAACTGAGCCAGCTGTTTATATATGCGAGTAAAAAATAATTAGTTCTGGGTTTGCAAACTTCACATTTTATTTGCATTTTTTTTTCTTGATAAAATCTACAGGAAGAATTTCTAGTCAGTAAGGAATTTATTGCGGTTTCATGTCACAGTTCATTATACTATCATCACTCAGGACTGTTGGAAATTACTTTTATTATTTGTAGCAAAGTTTAGCGAGCTGAAGTCTGCGGATTCATTATTTTTATTTTGTGTTTAGCATTGCGTTTTTTTTTTTTTTTTCTATTAGTGGAATCACTATTTCTTTCAAACCGTTTTAAATGACTTTAATTTTTTTTCGAATGTTTGGGAACATCACTAGAAAAAAAATCTATTGATGTTATTATATTTTATATGAAAAACAAAAAATGTTTTTTTGTATTTTTAAGCACTTTGTCAGTGTGCGCGGGATTTTTTACTACAATTTTGGTTAGTTAATCTCTGACAAACATATCCAACATATTGTTAAGTGGCTAGAAGCTGCTATAATCGAACGCATCTTCTAGTATTAAAAAAAATCAAAACTAATTTTAAATATCATTTATAATAAAACTTTATATTTTATGAAATTTAGACAATTTTTTTTTCGTGAAATCTTTTCTTTCGCTCTCGTACTTTTACTATGCTAACATGATGAGGAAAAAATGCTGTATTCGAGTATTAATTCCAAAGCAGAAACTGCATTTTTTTCTTTTATAAATACGACTAGGAGGCTTCGATGGCTAATTCCGATGTTGTTCTCGAATCATGCATGTCCTCAGGTTAATGGACTTTCCTAAGAGATTGATTCCCTCCCTCCAGACAACAAAAGCAAATAGAAACAAAGTGTTTTAAAAATGTCATGAAAAAAAAAAAAAAGCCCAATTACAAATTTCAAAAAAATGTTTTACCATTAGTTAAAATTCAGATGGAATCTCATCATAGTTTTAATTTTTTTAACACTAAATTAAAAAGAAAAAAGATGTTAAGCAAAAACGTAAAAACTTAAAACAAACCGGAAAGTCATTCATTAGAGTTGTCACAAACGGCTTATCTAAAAGTAAAATTAACATATTATATTTTTTAAAACTTATTTGCTGTTAATTTAGTGTTAATTAAAACTCTTCTTTTCCTTTATTTGTTACCATTTCCCCATCAAATGCAATATAAACACTTAATACTACTTATTAATAATTTTCAATAAAATTTCAAACAATACTGTCAAAACAAATCTCAAATGTCATGAGTCAGGTGATTGAATATCTACCAATCAGAAAACGAGTAAAACACAATGTTTGCATAAATTTGTTTACATAATAGAAAAATAATGGATATTTATTGATCTTATTTTCTTAATTACGTGACGTAAAAATCGTTACTTATAGAATACAATGATTGATGTTGCTAAATCAGATAACATCAATCGTTGATATAAGCAAGACAGTCCAGTGAAGTTATCTCATACTCGATTTAATATAAACAACTCATTTTAACGATTTCTGAAAAACGCAAACAATAATTTAAGGAAATTCTTTTCGAACTCTGTAAAAATTCTTTTAGACATTTCATTATTTTGGTACTCAAGAAAATTTCCATATCAATTTTACGGATTGAAAGAATTTGATCATCTTGCATTTTGGTAATTAGATAAGTTTTATTGGCAGTATTTGGTCGATAGTAAATGCTGATGCAACAGAAATCTCCAACGTTATCATACTGTGGTGGAATGAAGACCATTATGATTCCCGCATTAGAAGCAAGAGGACACAGGTTTTCTTAAACATTTCTTTAATGATCACATTTTACACAAAACATGAAAGGCAAGACAAGACATTAACGCTCGCACATCTTACATCTATAATAGCATCTCATCTCATTATAATAACAATCGCAATGCACCATGGGATGTGTACCTAATCAGGCATCGCCATCTATTATCCAAAAGTAAAGATAGAGTAATGCAACTGCTACAATACTGTTCAGTTTGAAACTGACGGGTGTTTCTACATTACTTAAAATTATTGAACACTTGAAGTAAGTTTATGAGGAGAAATTACTTCCGATTTTATATCTAATCCATTTGCTAATTAGCATATATAATTAACTCCATCAATACATTCTTAATCATTTATTTTAAAGCTCTTTGACATTTCGCTTAAAATTTTCAAATTAGGTTGAATGAACGGGATTCGTAATTGCTACTGAGCGCATTTTCTGAATTTCTACTTCACTAAGTAATATCTTTAGGAACAGCTGTCTGCGTCATTTGTGAAAGTGCTGCCGTAAACATATATATTGGTTGTCCCCAGTAGCTCTGTCTAACTTCAGAATTAGATATTACTTAAATAATTTAAATTAGAATCGAATCAATGCATTACTTTCATAAAATGTGCGAAATAATGTATTAAATGTATCATTTGACATAATATTGAGGCCAAGGACATAACTTCAGGTCGTTAGGATTGGCAAAATGCCAGGAACTCACTATATTAGGTGAGGCAAACGCTGGGTCTTACAATTACATGGACATAATAACCGCAATGCTATCATATTCTTCCGAACAGCAAATAAATATGCAATTGCAAGCAAACGATTTCGAAAAAATGGATAAATCTTTTGCTTAAAGGAAAATTCGAAATAAACATTGCAGATTAGTTATTTATTGATTATACATTAATTTTCAATCAATAAAAAAAATTATATCGAACATAAATGTTAGTAAATGCTGAATAATATTCGAACTATTGCAAAACTTTTGGTGCTTGCATGTCTTTTTAATCATTTTCTACAACTTTTTCCTATTTTCTTCCAATAAATCTTGCAATTGATCGTCTCCGAATTTTTTTGGTCCTCCAAACCGTTCTTTCCCATTGACATCGAAATTATTACTCTTAAATCGTTGAAACCAAAATCGGCAATTGGAATATGACCGGTAATTGGGATTGGGATATGAAACAGCATCACCATAAGTTTCTGAAAGTGTCTGATGGACTTCGGCAGCAGATTTCTTCAAATCAAACAAAGAAAAAAAAAGCAATGAATGTCGAAAATGCAATTTGGAGCGTTCCTTGATTGAGGTGTTTATACACTGAATAACTCAATAATACTAAATGGAAAACTTTCAAAATGATAATAATAAAGTTTTAGTAAATTGGTAAAACCCAAAACCATTGTTGTTTATATAGATACTTCGCATGTTTACCGATAGATGTCGTTGATTAAAATACATGCAAGACTTTCTGATAGTATAGAAATATACAGTGATAAAGCATCTTTTTTTTATAATTACTGATAGTGATTAATTCAATTTTTTAAAGCTGCCCCCCACCCCTTTCTCTTCACTTTAACTCAGAGTTTCTACTTCCTATTTAGGCCTTTAATTGTGGTATGAATAGGTGAATTTAACGTGATATTGTTATGCATTAGTTGTTGATTAATATTTTACTTTCAAAATAACTCATATGCCCCAACATTCTTTTTTTCAATTCTTGAACCATATATAGATTTCTTCCAATTGAAAACCTTCATTATCTTTCTCACTATTCAAATCCTCAGCGGTAATGACTTACTTAAAAGTTATACCCCAGAAATTGATTTTCCTCCCAACTTTTAAGCAATCAGCTGTGCAAACATATAAAACCTTCCCCCCCTCTCACACACACACCTCTTCTCCCCTCTACCACACTTAATGATTCCTCCACGCTTTTTGTTTCTTTTGAACCCATAAATCACTCGAAATCCGAGCTTTTCTCTAATCGCCCAGAGAACGAAGCCTAATTACTCAGTCTTGAGACTGCCATCTCCTCCCGCTGTGCTTCCATTCGCGGAGGGAAATAGTTCCAGCCATTGACATTTCCTTTCGAGGGTTTAGGAAATTTTCTGATTCTCGAAAGAAAAATCCTCTCCTCTCCAGCGTCCAGCAGTAAATTAGGTTAGTTGGGTTGATTGTATGCGACTGATTAAGTCACTGATGCACTTACGTCGTCTTCGGTATTCCTTAGGTAGTTTTGGAACTGGTCTTTGTGAGAAAATTGCCGACTCATTGAAATATCTAACAGTGACGTTAATTATTTCTACTGAATTCTAATTTATGCAGCGCTTGTGGATTGATAATTTGAGACGCAGTCAAACGTCTTAAGTACAGTTGTGACACCACTCCAAAATGCTGTACTAACGAGATCGGATTGTTGTCCAATTTTTTTACTTTCTCGCATATGTAGTATAGAGAAAGTACAGTAATCGTTAAAAAATTCGAATTCGAGATTTTGACGAATCTTTACGTTTTAGATCTCCCTGAGTTCGAAAAACATTCTTGAGTTCGAAAAACATAATTTTTTTTCGAATGTTTGGGAACATCACTAGAAAAAAAATCTATTGATGTTATTATATTTTATATGAAAAACAAAAAATGTTTTTTTGTATTTTTAAGCACTTTGTCAGTGTGCGCGGGATTTTTTACTACAATTTTGGTTAGTTAATCTCTGACAAACATATCCAACATATTGTTAAGTGGCTAGAAGCTGCTATAATCGAACGCATCTTCTAGTATTAAAAAAAATCAAAACTAATTTTAAATATCATTTATAATAAAACTTTATATTTTATGAAATTTAGACAATTTTTTTTTCGTGAAATCTTTTCTTTCGCTCTCGTACTTTTACTATGCTAACATGATGAGGAAAAAATGCTGTATTCGAGTATTAATTCCAAAGCAGAAACTGCATTTTTTTCTTTTATAAATACGACTAGGAGGCTTCGATGGCTAATTCCGATGTTGTTCTCGAATCATGCATGTCCTCAGGTTAATGGACTTTCCTAAGAGATTGATTCCCTCCCTCCAGACAACAAAAGCAAATAGAAACAAAGTGTTTTAAAAATGTCATGAAAAAAAAAAAAAAGCCCAATTACAAATTTCAAAAAAATGTTTTACCATTAGTTAAAATTCAGATGGAATCTCATCATAGTTTTAATTTTTTTAACACTAAATTAAAAAGAAAAAAGATGTTAAGCAAAAACGTAAAAACTTAAAACAAACCGGAAAGTCATTCATTAGAGTTGTCACAAACGGCTTATCTAAAAGTAAAATTAACATATTATATTTTTTAAAACTTATTTGCTGTTAATTTAGTGTTAATTAAAACTCTTCTTTTCCTTTATTTGTTACCATTTCCCCATCAAATGCAATATAAACACTTAATACTACTTATTAATAATTTTCAATAAAATTTCAAACAATACTGTCAAAACAAATCTCAAATGTCATGAGTCAGGTGATTGAATATCTACCAATCAGAAAACGAGTAAAACACAATGTTTGCATAAATTTGTTTACATAATAGAAAAATAATGGATATTTATTGATCTTATTTTCTTAATTACGTGACGTAAAAATCGTTACTTATAGAATACAATGATTGATGTTGCTAAATCAGATAACATCAATCGTTGATATAAGCAAGACAGTCCAGTGAAGTTATCTCATACTCGATTTAATATAAACAACTCATTTTAACGATTTCTGAAAAACGCAAACAATAATTTAAGGAAATTCTTTTCGAACTCTGTAAAAATTCTTTTAGACATTTCATTATTTTGGTACTCAAGAAAATTTCCATATCAATTTTACGGATTGAAAGAATTTGATCATCTTGCATTTTGGTAATTAGATAAGTTTTATTGGCAGTATTTGGTCGATAGTAAATGCTGATGCAACAGAAATCTCCAACGTTATCATACTGTGGTGGAATGAAGACCATTATGATTCCCGCATTAGAAGCAAGAGGACACAGGTTTTCTTAAACATTTCTTTAATGATCACATTTTACACAAAACATGAAAGGCAAGACAAGACATTAACGCTCGCACATCTTACATCTATAATAGCATCTCATCTCATTATAATAACAATCGCAATGCACCATGGGATGTGTACCTAATCAGGCATCGCCATCTATTATCCAAAAGTAAAGATAGAGTAATGCAACTGCTACAATACTGTTCAGTTTGAAACTGACGGGTGTTTCTACATTACTTAAAATTATTGAACACTTGAAGTAAGTTTATGAGGAGAAATTACTTCCGATTTTATATCTAATCCATTTGCTAATTAGCATATATAATTAACTCCATCAATACATTCTTAATCATTTATTTTAAAGCTCTTTGACATTTCGCTTAAAATTTTCAAATTAGGTTGAATGAACGGGATTCGTAATTGCTACTGAGCGCATTTTCTGAATTTCTACTTCACTAAGTAATATCTTTAGGAACAGCTGTCTGCGTCATTTGTGAAAGTGCTGCCATTAGGATTTCTGTCGACCCATTGTGCTCTACGTCTGCTATTGAAATGGCGGAGTTTAAAATGGTGTCGTTGCCAGACTTGCATAACAATTGTAATGTTTATTGTGATACACTTAGGATAAAATTTTGTTATATATTTTTATCAAGTGATTTGCGAAATATCTCTCGTTTGAAGTGATAATTTATTCTTTAAATTGGCATCTTCATCAACGGTTTATTTTAGTTATACTAGAACTCTAATTATCTGATCTTCAGGTGTCTGATCACCAATTATCCTGATCGGTTGAAAGAGGCAGCTAAAACAGCAAATAAAATCTCCCGTAGTGAAATCATGTAAAGGCAGCAAGTAATACATTTTGAGAAATGTGCTCAAGTAGTTTATTTCTATATCATATATGAGAACAAAAAATTTTCAGCCACCTGACAGATAATGTACCATAGGATTGCCGGATAAACGAAAACGCCGGATTAATAAAAATTCATTTTTTTAGTATCAAGTCTTGTGTTTGGGTACCAGCTAGTTAGCGGAGAAAATTGATATTTTTTTAATTTTTCAAGTAAATTTCTTGAACGTAATTTGATTTTTTTATGATTCCACCATGAAATTATTTTTAACCCTTACAGGACCATAAGTTTGCTAATAGTAAATATTAATATGTAAATGTTTATTGTAATTTGTTTAGATACAAAGTAAATGCAAAGAAAAATGCATAGCAATTTTTAGTTATTTGAGGGGGATTTTATAAGAAATATTTTACACAATAGACTGTAAAAATAAAACAAATTATACTTGGGCTCTTATTTATTGCTTTATTATAAAAAAATGTTTACTAAAATAATACAAAATTATGTAATAAAATTTCTATGCAAAATGATGTGCTAATTTTGATTCTCAGAGAAACAGTTTCTTTTTACTGTGAAGCAAAAAGGGACACAGTACAATATTATGCGTTTTATATTCTATGCGGTGTGACGTCTCTTAAGAGCAATAATGGTCAACAACCTTTTAGTGTAATATTTTTTAATAGCTAATTACTTGCACGCATCACATACACATATATAAAGATATAAAGTGGTTTCAGCATTTAAATTTGTTAACAGGAGGCCATATTCCTTGAAACACATCACAGACACCGTTTACCACACAACACCATTTTCACATCACTCCATCATCCATCATGGCGTCACTCGTTCTGGTCTTTTCTAGAGTTCGTTCATAGAGGGCGCGAGTCAGTACAGCGGCAATAACGTAAATGCTTCCGATTGCGTAATTACATTCGGCTTATTTTTTTTTTATTTTTTTTTGATATTCTGTACAAAAAAAAAGTAAAAAAATTATAATTAAATATGGCAACACCAATTTTTGAAATGGGGGGGGGGGTCCTTTTTCCTTAGTCATAAAAGATTTAAGCATCAAATTATGACATATATTAAAATCTTGCCATTTTAAAACCCTTACATTGTTCTATTCATTTTACTTATGAATAATGCTTTTGAAATTCAGTTTTATGACATCATAGTGTTGTTAAAAATGTAACTGCACACCACATCATTCTTTTAAACTTCGTGACACTATTATTTCATTTTTTTTTTATTTTATTCCTTTTGTATTCTATCGGATATTGAAACAGAATGCTTCTTCCTTATTTTTCAACAAATGGGGGGGGGGGAGGATCACGCAATTAATTAGTTTATGAAACACTGAGAAGTTTTGAATTTCGATTTACACTAAAAACTATTATTCAAATGATGCGAAAGAATATTTTTTAATTGTCCAAAATCGGAAAAAATAATTTACACAGGAATTATATTGACATCATCAAATTTGCAATTTTTTTTAGCTTCAAAATCTTATTTTAATTTCAGATTTGTGCCAAAATATTTTCGAAAGTTATAAAGAAAAAACTGTAAATTTTCGCTTAATTTTAATTAATTAAAATTCTTATAGAATTTAAACAATTGTTTTAAGGTACACATTCCCCTGCCTTGAGGTATGTTTATACTAAATTTTTTTACTCTATCTCATACAGTTTGTTATGTACAGAACCAATAATCACACATTCTTCTTTATTACTGATATTGATAATACGAAATATAATTCCAAAATATGAGCAATCTTGTCATTCATGTCACCGCAAGGTCAGTGACATCAGCAAGCATTGATGTGTCGCTGCTTTGAAGCTTTATAATCACGCTTCTGACTAAACTGGATAATAGGAAAAGCCGAATTACCAAAACACCAAATTATAAAGAAACCATTTTGCGAAATATGTAAGCAACATTGTTTTTGTATTTCAATTAACAAATCAAAAGCATATTTCGTCTTTCCTTCTTCAAGAAATAACTTTTTACTTTAGGAATCAATTATTCGAATCGAGATTTAACTTCTATAATGTAAACTAGATTTTCACTTATCACGACTTTCTTTTTCTTTAAATTTTTATTTAAGATCGCATTTTCTCGTCTGAAAGAATGAGTTAATTATAATTTACTTTTAAAAATGCTTTGGCTATTATGTATATTTATTAAGCTCATGCTAACTCAGGTGTAAAATATATAATTTTATCATCAGTTCTTCGTAGAAACTCGTTATTTAGATGTGACATTTGGAAAAAAATCCGTCCACCTTTTTTTACTCATTGACAGAATAGATGATCCAGGATATAAAAGCCGCTTTTACAAAGATAAACCTTGCATGTTTGTTTTATACGTTTTAACCTTAGTGTGTCAACATCCTCAAACTAGTTGTAATGTCTTCATCCTTTGTTTAATCAGTTTAACTGCCTATAATTTAACTGTCAATTTGAATAAATTGGAAAAAAGAAGTTAATGGATTCTTTGCTTTGATTTTATTCTTAACGAACATTATTCAGAAAATTGGCGGACTGATGCGTACTTTTATATTGGATTGCTTGCATAGATGGACTGGCCTCTAGGGATTTTCTACCATGCGAAACACAAATATAAGCTTGTTCGCCTTAACAGTGCTCCACGAAGATATCTTACCTCTGGTGGAGCTGCTTCAGATTTGTAGGGCCAGATTTAGGCTTGGTGAGGATCCTAAACTATTGGCGATATTTTTTACCGACCGAAGCATAAATATCAGCTTGTTCAGGAAAAAATATCTTACCTCAATGGAGCTGTTTCATACTTATACTTCAAGCATCCTTAGGTGCAGGGCTGGATTTAGACTTGATGAAACCTTAAACTATTTCACATATTGAGCCCTTTACAGATCCATTTAAGTAGTGCATTAATATATGTTACATTTGATCTCTTGGGCAATCCATCTTTCCCAAGATAAGTGAGATACTAGATTTAATTTGCATAGCTTTTGCTTAGATCCGACATTGCTTAGATATTCAAAGTCACTTTGGCCATCAAAGGTTGTCAAGTTTCTCATTTATCAAGAGTTTTGAGACTACTAAACTAAATGGGATTTGTTAGAGTAGATGGAATTATAACTGCTATTTGCAACAGTAAGCAAGCTAGCTAATAACCTTTGTGAAATTTAATCTATTTGGATTTAGGAAAGCCATAAACTTTATATTAGAGGCTGGCTGATTGATTCAAAGTTATGGTTATGAAAAAGCTGCTATTGGATAATAAGCTGAAACGTTCTTGCCTTTTTGTGGAATTTCAACGAATAATATAGCGATCCAGTTACACCAAAGATGACGAAAGAATGCTTTGAAAGTAACATTTAGTAAAACAAAACCACACTTTTAGAGCAAATTTACATACTCGGGATACTCGTTCTACAACACCTACTCTTAAATTGTACTACAAAGCACAGTTCAAGGCACAAGTTAAAGATAAACATATATATTCTAATTACTACCACTAAATTCTATATATCAGTATCGGTTATCATACAGATTAAGTTTTACGATTCCAAATATATAGCTATATATTCAGATATCCAGTGTAGTGACTAGCTCAAAGTATTGACTTACAAATTTGACGAAAGATTGCTTCGAATCTTGAAGCAAAAAGTTCGAGACACAATATCAATTTAGAAATGAACGCGAGTTATTACATAACCTAAATGCAGAATTTGTTAATAATAAAAGCCATCTGAGCTGATGTTTTGTGATCTAAATTGTAATCTAGAGTTCTAATTTGATATCTTCATTGGCAAACCATATTGCAGGTGCCGTAAACATATATATTGGTTGTCCCCAGTAGCTCTGTCTAACTTCAGAATTAGATATTACTTAAATAATTTAAATTAGAATCGAATCAATGCATTACTTTCATAAAATGTGCGAAATAATGTATTAAATGTATCATTTGACATAATATTGAGGCCAAGGACATAACTTCAGGTCGTTAGGATTGGCAAAATGCCAGGAACTCACTATATTAGGTGAGGCAAACGCTGGGTCTTACAATTACATGGACATAATAACCGCAATGCTATCATATTCTTCCGAACAGCAAATAAATATGCAATTGCAAGCAATACTTCATACTTATACTTCAAGCATCCTTAGGTGCAGGGCTGGATTTAGACTTGATGAAACCTTAAACTATTTCACATATTGAGCCCTTTACAGATCCATTTAAGTAGTGCATTAATATATGTTACATTTGATCTCTTGGGCAATCCATCTTTCCCAAGATAAGTGAGATACTAGATTTAATTTGCATAGCTTTTGCTTAGATCCGACATTGCTTAGATATTCAAAGTCACTTTGGCCATCAAAGGTTGTCAAGTTTCTCATTTATCAAGAGTTTTGAGACTACTAAACTAAATGGGATTTGTTAGAGTAGATGGAATTATAACTGCTATTTGCAACAGTAAGCAAGCTAGCTAATAACCTTTGTGAAATTTAATCTATTTGGATTTAGGAAAGCCATAAACTTTATATTAGAGGCTGGCTGATTGATTCAAAGTTATGGTTATGAAAAAGCTGCTATTGGATAATAAGCTGAAACGTTCTTGCCTTTTTGTGGAATTTCAACGAATAATATAGCGATCCAGTTACACCAAAGATGACGAAAGAATGCTTTGAAAGTAACATTTAGTAAAACAAAACCACACTTTTAGAGCAAATTTACATACTCGGGATACTCGTTCTACAACACCTACTCTTAAATTGTACTACAAAGCACAGTTCAAGGCACAAGTTAAAGATAAACATATATATTCTAATTACTACCACTAAATTCTATATATCAGTATCGGTTATCATACAGATTAAGTTTTACGATTCCAAATATATAGCTATATATTCAGATATCCAGTGTAGTGACTAGCTCAAAGTATTGACTTACAAATTTGACGAAAGATTGCTTCGAATCTTGAAGCAAAAAGTTCGAGACACAATATCAATTTAGAAATGAACGCGAGTTATTACATAACCTAAATGCAGAATTTGTTAATAATAAAAGCCATCTGAGCTGATGTTTTGTGATCTAAATTGTAATCTAGAGTTCTAATTTGATATCTTCATTGGCAAACCATATTGCAGGTGCCGTAAACATATATATTGGTTGTCCCCAGTAGCTCTGTCTAACTTCAGAATTAGATATTACTTAAATAATTTAAATTAGAATCGAATCAATGCATTACTTTCATAAAATGTGCGAAATAATGTATTAAATGTATCATTTGACATAATATTGAGGCCAAGGACATAACTTCAGGTCGTTAGGATTGGCAAAATGCCAGGAACTCACTATATTAGGTGAGGCAAACGCTGGGTCTTACAATTACATGGACATAATAACCGCAATGCTATCATATTCTTCCGAACAGCAAATAAATATGCAATTGCAAGCAAACGATTTCGAAAAAATGGATAAATCTTTTGCTTAAAGGAAAATTCGAAATAAACATTGCAGATTAGTTATTTATTGATTATACATTAATTTTCAATCAATAAAAAAAATTATATCGAACATAAATGTTAGTAAATGCTGAATAATATTCGAACTATTGCAAAACTTTTGGTGCTTGCATGTCTTTTTAATCATTTTCTACAACTTTTTCCTATTTTCTTCCAATAAATCTTGCAATTGATCGTCTCCGAATTTTTTTGGTCCTCCAAACCGTTCTTTCCCATTGACATCGAAATTATTACTCTTAAATCGTTGAAACCAAAATCGGCAATTGGAATATGACCGGTAATTGGGATTGGGATATGAAACAGCATCACCATAAGTTTCTGAAAGTGTCTGATGGACTTCGGCAGCAGATTTCTTCAAATCAAACAAAGAAAAAAAAAGCAATGAATGTCGAAAATGCAATTTGGAGCGTTCCTTGATTGAGGTGTTTATACACTGAATAACTCAATAATACTAAATGGAAAACTTTCAAAATGATAATAATAAAGTTTTAGTAAATTGGTAAAACCCAAAACCATTGTTGTTTATATAGATACTTCGCATGTTTACCGATAGATGTCGTTGATTAAAATACATGCAAGACTTTCTGATAGTATAGAAATATACAGTGATAAAGCATCTTTTTTTTATAATTACTGATAGTGATTAATTCAATTTTTTAAAGCTGCCCCCCACCCCTTTCTCTTCACTTTAACTCAGAGTTTCTACTTCCTATTTAGGCCTTTAATTGTGGTATGAATAGGTGAATTTAACGTGATATTGTTATGCATTAGTTGTTGATTAATATTTTACTTTCAAAATAACTCATATGCCCCAACATTCTTTTTTTCAATTCTTGAACCATATATAGATTTCTTCCAATTGAAAACCTTCATTATCTTTCTCACTATTCAAATCCTCAGCGGTAATGACTTACTTAAAAGTTATACCCCAGAAATTGATTTTCCTCCCAACTTTTAAGCAATCAGCTGTGCAAACATATAAAACCTTCCCCCCCTCTCACACACACACCTCTTCTCCCCTCTACCACACTTAATGATTCCTCCACGCTTTTTGTTTCTTTTGAACCCATAAATCACTCGAAATCCGAGCTTTTCTCTAATCGCCCAGAGAACGAAGCCTAATTACTCAGTCTTGAGACTGCCATCTCCTCCCGCTGTGCTTCCATTCGCGGAGGGAAATAGTTCCAGCCATTGACATTTCCTTTCGAGGGTTTAGGAAATTTTCTGATTCTCGAAAGAAAAATCCTCTCCTCTCCAGCGTCCAGCAGTAAATTAGGTTAGTTGGGTTGATTGTATGCGACTGATTAAGTCACTGATGCACTTACGTCGTCTTCGGTATTCCTTAGGTAGTTTTGGAACTGGTCTTTGTGAGAAAATTGCCGACTCATTGAAATATCTAACAGTGACGTTAATTATTTCTACTGAATTCTAATTTATGCAGCGCTTGTGGATTGATAATTTGAGACGCAGTCAAACGTCTTAAGTACAGTTGTGACACCACTCCAAAATGCTGTACTAACGAGATCGGATTGTTGTCCAATTTTTTTACTTTCTCGCATATGTAGTATAGAGAAAGTACAGTAATCGTTAAAAAATTCGAATTCGAGATTTTGACGAATCTTTACGTTTTAGATCTCCCTGAGTTCGAAAAACATTCTTTTAGAATATGTCTGCCTGTCTCTCTGTGACAAAGATGACACAAAAATGCTTTGAGCTAGATAGATGAAATTTGGTATACGATCTTTACGCCGAATTTGTAGATTTCTATCAAATTTTGTGAAAGATCCACTCAGAGGAAGTCTGTGTGTCCGGCTGTTGAGATACAATTTAACACGACAACTACAAAACGAAGACAGCTAGATAGATAAAATTCTATTCACTGAATTAACATCTATATACTAGACGCATTTCTGATTTTGATCTAAATCCAGTAAGGGATTGACCGTCTGTCGGTCTGTATTTTCAGAAGAATATAAACATAATAACTCAAAAACACAACGATTTAAAAACTATATCAAATTGGTATGGGATTTTGTGATTACAATTGTAGTTCCATGTCAAATTTTTATTTCAATCGATTGCGAAAAACGCGTCTAGAACACGAATTCAATTTTCTGTTGCTATTCACCACATGCCAGGAATGATTCGCCAAAAAGCTCGCCAAGGTGTACAGGATAGATTCAGTAAAAATGCTACACTGAACCCACAATTCTTAACTATTGTATGTCGCCAATCAAGGCGATCTCTGGGATAATATTTTTATTAGATAGTATGCGAGAAAGTTTTACGGAGACCACTCCCGATGTTCACTGTATGATAAACTGGTGACTTCAGCCTTGCAATAGAATTGCTTAGGTGTTCTTTTTAATGAGATTTCATAACTGTTTTGTTTTAACGAGATTTCAATTTATATTAATAAACATTGTTTATGGAACCGCATTCATTGTTAATTAATTATTGTTAGTTAATTATGCGCATTCGATTGTTAATTTCAGATACGATAACGTTTACTAAAAGCTTAGCCACCCAATGTAGCGGTGTAGGTTCCACTTTTTAATGAGATTTTATAATCATTTTACCATATTATACCTTAGTTTTCAGTCAGTATTAATTAACATTTATTATGGAACCTATTCCAATGGACGTATTAGTGGTGCATTATCGAATGTTAATTATAGATGCGATAAATGTTTTAGCCTTATTATATAATGACATAGATCTATTTTTAACGATATTTCAGAATAATTTTAATATTTTATGATTGCACTTTCGGTCAATATTGATCTATGTTAAGGAACTACTCCAGATGTTTGAAATAACGCAACGCTGTTGAATATTAAATTCCAGATGCGGTAAGCTAATTTAGCCGCTGTATATAATGTCATAATTATACTTTTGAGTGAGATTTCGTAATCTTTTTAGTACGTTTCGCCCTCGTTTTCAGTCTATATTAATTGACGGCGATTATCATCCCAATACACATAAATGTCTTCCCGTTGGTCTGGTGTGAGAGTTGTTCCAGCTCAGGTGTTTTCCTCGTCATCTGGCCATGATTCCAAATTACGAGGTCTCTACCAAAATAGCCTTAGTGTTGCTTTAAAAACTAGACGTCAATATAAATAAACTAAATTAAACCCAACTGACGTGTTATCGAATCTTAGTTTCGAATAAGTTAAATTACTTTAGCCACTTGATATGTTGATATAGGACTACATATTAATGAAACATTTTAATCATTCTAATATTTTATGATTGCGCTTTCAGTCAAAAATAAGTAATTTCAATTAAGAAATTGTTCCAAGTAGACGTATTAACGGCACGATATCGAATCTTAATTCTTCTTTTGTATATAATGGCATAATTATAATAAGTTTAGTAATCTTTTTATTATATTATACCGTCGTTTTATGTCAATATTAATTGACGTCGATTATGGTCCCATTGGAAATGTTAACGACGCGCTGTCAAATCTTAGACTTGTACCGTATAGGCTAAAGTAACTTATCTTATTTGGACTATAGCCTCGGGACTATAGTATGGACTATAGTGGATGGTATAATTTAGACTATAATGTGATGGTATACGTCTACTTTTTAATGAAATGTTATAAGGAATTTAGTATTTCACTATAGGTCTGATTTAAATCAATATTAGTGAAATTTAATATATTTAAAAAAACTCCTTTAGACTTATAAATGTTTGAATTATATATAATTATATTTGCTGATATATCCAACGATATTTGGAATGAAAATATTTTCATGTCTAAGTATTTAAAAAAATTTGAACTTTAAGAAACAGATTTTTCCTGCATCATCTTCCGTTGATTTTTATTCGATCTCTTTCGTGACCCCACTACCAGCGGCTAAATCTCTTTGTTTTTCCAGTCTTTGAACATTGATTGGCTCTAGCCACTCTTAAGATCCCATTTGATTCTCCATCAAAAACAGAATTCCTCCATATCATAGATTTTATTACCATTATTCTAACTATAATTCTTTTCCTTTGTGTGTTTGTTCACTATCTAAAAGAACGCCGTATAGTGTTATCTATTTTTCGTCCCCTTCGATACGGACAAAATTCAGTAAACTCGAATCGTCTTACACTCTAATTAGGACCATTAAAAAATGTGTGAGAATTTAAACGAAACAACGCATGGTAATTAAATGAATGTCCCTGGTTTACTAAGAATCGTGATCTTTCGTATGAAATAAAAGTTACTAAACATTATAGTATTTAAAATTTCGCTACAGTGTTAGGGATTTGCAAACGAACAAAATTTTTCATAGCAGGGAAGGCACGGTAGAGTATTAACTCAGTCAACGATGATTTTTAAATTTCGGAAATAATTAACGTAATACTGATTTGTAATCACTGATGGATCATTAGTTAAGGAACATTTTTACGAAAGTCCTAGAGCTTTCCTTTCTAGGCCTTCCCTCGGAAGTTTAAGATGTCATCATTTACCGAATAACTATTGTCCCCGTAACTAATGGCCAGGTAAAGTTCATCCTGTCTTTTTTTTTTTGTTCCTGTTTTAATTGTTATTAAATAACCTGCAAGAATGGTTTACTTCATGTTTTATATTAAACCCCAAAAAAAATCTATATAAGAATATATATGGAAAAAGAGTTTTGCTTTCAGTTTTTTTTTCAACTGTATTTTTTTAGATGCCGCATTTTGTAACAATCATTCCTCTTAAGGTTATAATTTATATATATTTTTAATGCATTTTTACATATTTTCTTATTTGTTGTTGTAGTTTACTTATTTGGATTGTTTACAGTGTTTTTGAAACTTCTATCAAAAACAGTGATTAGGGAATGACAGGCGGCCATTGATGATTTATCTTGAGGATATAAGTATTTACATGAAATAAAAATTTTCGAAATTTATGGGGTGGTTGTGAATTGAGAATTCTATCAGGGTATTTTCATCTTAAAAATGCATAGTAAAAGTGTTTGTAAATGTTTTCGAAATTGGGGAGTGATGGGGGTGACAAACGACTAGTGATGACATAGCTAGGGTTAGTGAGTTTCAAAATAAACAAAAACTTACAATCCAAATCAGTTATTGGAGCCAGAAAACTTGTTCTTTGGTTTAACTAATTACTTTAACCCTTAAAAGCCTATTTTTTCTAGTCTTGCTTTATTAAAATATTTTTAGGATTGAGACTAACTTAAGGAAAGTGGTTCATTTAACTTATTAGATAAATTTCTTTTGATTAATTAATTAATTTGGTTAATTAATGATTGGGTAACAAATTAAGACAGCACATTTTGTGTGAGATAAGGAACTAAAGCATCTAAATTTCTATCTTATTGAAAAATTACTCAGAACTTATAAGAATCTACATAACTTCACACAAAGATTGATGAATTTTATGGTAAGCATACTTGCCATGGCCCTAGAAAGGGTTAAATATGTAAATAATTATTTATTTATATATTTATTGATTAAGTAACGATTAACGAATAATGATTACTTGTTATATAAAAAAAAATAGTACAGATAAATGTATCAATTTTAGAAAGCTTTGTACCTGTTCAAACAATACAAATTTGTATGCATTGAAACATGTCATTACTTTGTTTTAAACTTTTCATACGGGTGTTAGAAATTTTTATATCGAAAATGGCATGCAACTTTCTGAAATTGTATCGAAAAATTCCATATCCAATGAAGGACGGAAATGGAAATCGTTCAATAGAATGCATTTTAGATGATAGACTCTCTTCATTTTTGAAAATTTCAGTAAAAAGAAACTTCTAGAACAATCTACATATTTCTTTCCCCTCTTCTCGAAAGCCGTGAACCAATAAGGCTTTGAGAAAGCTATTGTTTTTCAACATTGATCGATGTGAAATTCTTCTCGATGAGTTATATCATGGCTATAATAGAAAGAACTTTTTTATTACCTGTCTCCCAACCACATTTCTGATTTATGGTCGGCTTATCTGTGAGCTGATAGAGCTCTTTTCTCTTTCTATTTCGCTGGTATCCCTTCCAGAATAAATACGACTCTATCGCGTATCGGTTTCATATTTTTTAAGGTGTCATATTTTGTTTATTCGAGGTTTCGGGGAATTTTATGAATAGTAACCAATAAAAAGAATTCTAAAAAATGCAGTTACTGAATTTCGTGTTTATTTTTTGTTCAAAAGAATTTATCAGAAGAATGCCATTTTGAATTTTTCGGATAAAAGTTATGGAATCTTTTCAACAAAATAATTAGCTTCTTTTTTTTTATCTGGCTGGTGATGAATATTTCTAACGGTTTACAGTAATTATCTTTAATATTTGTTAAGCATATAATTAAAATATAATTCCAATTTTTCTGTTTATATTTACGATTACTTGGGAAAGGATGAATGATTGATGTTATCGTTTCAATCTAAACTTATCTCTGTATAAGATCGTATTCTAATTTTTCTCCCAGAAATTTCTTCTCCAGTTTCCATGGTTATTTAATTTATTTACATAGGGTCTACCTGTTATCCTTAGATCTCAACGTCTATCTTTTCTCGTTGTCATAGTATATAACAGAATTCAGTTTCCTGTCAATTGATTTGGTATATGAAAAAAATTTATTATAAAATTAATTATTATAATATATATATCACATTATTAAAATATATCACAACCGATAAAATAATTCCATGTGGGTTTTTTTTTAATGAAAATTTTAAATCCTTATCACATTTTTGTAAATTGAAGAAAGACGCGTATAAATGCAAGATCTTATCATGGTACACCAAAAACCAGTGAGTTCACAGCTGCTGATATAGAATGCTTGAAGATAAAGTGAATGGAATATTTTCTTTAAATTTATAACGTGGGAATAAAAAGGATTCCGCCTTTAATGCAATTTTTTACGTTAACAAGAGTTTTCTAAGATTACCCAAAATTATCTTTCCTAGGTATTAGTCTGTCACTCTCTTATAACTGATTATCTTTTAAAGGTTTTATTGAAAAACTGGACATATTTCTACGTATTCGATGAAAGTATAACGACCCAAATTCCATCTGCTTGAAATGTTGCATTTTCAAATTATAATATTTAGAAATATTAATTGAACCAATATCTAAATAAGAGCATAAAATTAAGTTGATTTGTTTTCCAAATGTAGGAAAAAATTAAAAATATTTATATTTATCCATGTTGAGGTCAAATATTTTTAATATTGTAATAGTGTCTCATTGTGTACACTATTTGATATAACTAATTTCAGTGCTTGTACTTACTAGATCTTGTGATTTCAGAATAATATTTTGTTTTATCGAGATGAAATAGTATGTCATGTATCGAATACATATCTTAATACAATATATTACCGCCTGTTATAATATAAACTACAAAATTAATATAACTGCAAAATTATATTAATTTTGCAGTTCAAATGTAATAAGGACAATTTTAAAATTATAGTGGTATGAACCCTTGTTTTCTAGCAGCTAAAGTATCGCAAGAAATGATACATTATTTGGGAACAAAGATGTAGTAATGTTAACCTTTTTGGGGGTCTACTGAACTGAGATTGAACATGGAGGCTAAATGGAATTAAATTTGTGTATTAATTACAAATTAAAAAAATTATTGATTTATATCAAAGTAACTTAAATACTTTTTACAGAAGTTCTGAAAAAAATTAAAATTTTCTTTAGTTGAATTTGAAAAATATAGTTCCCAGATTCAATACAAAAAATTGAGGATAATTTTATAATCCTTGTATTTTGTATTTTTATACAATTTATATCAGCAATCTATTAAAAATAATCATTGATGTATTGATTAAAAATTTAAAAATACCTTTTTGTAAAGTGACTTATATCATTGTAATTAAAACTCTATATTACAGAAGTTTAGATAGAATCAAAATTTTCATTGACTGAATTGGAAAAATATAGTTTCTAGAATCAGTAGCAAAAGTTGAGGAATATTTTGCAATTCTTGTATTTTATATTTTTATTCAATTCGTATCAGCAATCTGTTAAAAATAATTCTCAATGCACTGATTAAAAATTTAAAAATACCCCCTTTTTTTTTAAAAAAAAAAAGTGATTTATGTCAGTGTAACTTTAATTCTATATTTAGAAACTTTGAAAAAAATATTTTTAATTGGCTGAATTTGAAAAATATAATTTTCAGAATCAGTAGGTAAAATTGAGAATTATTTTGTAATTCTTGTATTTCATATTTTTATTCAATTCATATCACCAATGCATTTAAAAATATTATTTTTAAAAGTACAGTTACAGTTTCCACTTTTGATCAGAATGTGAAAGGAATATTCCATTGTTCATTATATCTTCAAAGAATAAATAATTCTTTTGAAGTGGCCATAAAATCTATGCATGCAGCTGCTCAAAGCTAAAACAGGAAATGAATTGTTTTTTTTATTGAGGTTTATTAAATCTAGTGAAGTAACAATCCAAACTCTCTCAAAAGTTCAGCTTTCTTCCTTCGTCGCTACTTTCCTGTACAAATACACTGCTGAAGGTAAAGCAACATCTACAGAATCCTCATTTGAGAGAATAGAGAAAAAGAAAATCGATGGTCGCCACTAATAAGCTCATCATCTTTCTTTTATCTTTTCTTTTAATCTTTTCAAATGAAAAAAAAAAAAAAAAAAAAACTTTTTATTCCACGAGGAGTAGTTTTTTTTTTTCAAAACATTTTTTGAAATTCTTTCGTAGATTTTTGAAAAGTAACTTCATTATTCCTTTTTGGTTTAGAAATTTTTGAAACTTATCTCGAGTGCTTTTGAGACTTAATGTAGAATGAATAAAAAAAAAAAAAAAAAAAAAAAAAAAAATAAAAAAAAAAAAAAAAAATAAAGATAAATCTGAAAAAGGATAAATTTTTATTTATTTTCCTTATGGGAAGTTTTCATAGAGAAAATACTAAAAAACTGTCCTCTTGTCAAAAGATTCGACCTTGGAATTTCAATGAATTTCTTCATTTTTATATTTTAGTCAGAAAATTGAGTTTATGTCGTGTTATTATTTTTATTTTATGACATGTGTTCTTGACAATGTTTTCGTGAATAAAATAATTCAGGAACACACTAGGCTAGATGTATTGAGTTTGGCTGTCAGTTTTTATATCATGATTGATGTTCTATTCCAAATTTTGTAGCAAATGTATTCTTCATAAAAATAGACTTATTTTGTTATCCTGCTTACACAATAATCATAAATAAATTTTATTTAAAAAGATGTTTTTAGAAAATGCTTTACTACTAATAAAATATTGTACAATATTTCCTTCAAAATAAAATATTGTACACTTTTTAAATTATTACAGTTATTTGCATTGCCATTCGTTTAAGGACAATATTATTTACGTTTTTGGAGATATTATTTTTTAGCAAGTGCATTATCGTCTGGTTTACTTTAAAAAAAAGGGTTATTTTTTTATATACATTGTGTTAGCCGATATTAGAAAAAAATATTTGTAAAAAAGACTACGAGATTTGAATTTGAATTTAATGAATGATATTTTTGAATTTGAGTAGAAGTAAAAATCGTTTGCTGTGGATAGTAGTTTCCAAAATTATCACTTGTAAAAAAGAAAATTAAATCATCAATATTAAATTAAGACTTCAATCACATATTACGATGGAAAGGATTTTTTTGATTGAATAAAGCGTGCATTATTGTGTGACACATGCGAATAATCATTCTTTATCACATGTAATAAATGGGATTCGTTTATAGAAGAAAATAATTTCTCTAATTTATATTTTCGAGAACAATACTTGGGTTTAATATTTTCAGAAATCCATTATGTGCCAATCGGTAAAGTGAGTTAAAGTTTGATTCTATGCAAGTAGCGCCAACTTGGTGCTCAATTTAAGAAAAAAAAAACTTTCAAATCTTTTTAATATTTGAAACAATTAATTATAAATTAAAGAGTAAAAATTGAAAATTACTTAAATTTAAAAAAAAAATAGAAACTTTTTTAATATACTAACGAAGGTGCGTTTTTTGAAATTTTTTTACGAAATTCATTTTCAAATTAATTTTACAATTAAATTCCTGCTTATAACATTTGCTATTTTTTTAAAAAAATTGAACTTATTTCAATTTTTGGATTTATGGTTAAAAGTTCATCGCTTATTTATTTTTACTGAATCTCCTTACTCATCTAATTTTAAATTTATTTTTCTTATTCTATGACAATGATTTTATCGTTTCCCATTCTCTGCTTGCATTTCTATGCTCATCTGATTTTAAATTTATACTTTTGATTCTATGGTAAAATTTCAGATCTTATACCTCTTTACTTATCTATTTTAAAACATATATTTCAGATTTTGTAGTAAAACTTTCTCCTCTTCCTATTTATCCACTTATATTTCTTTTCTCTTTTTCTATTTCTAATTATGTGTTAAAAAATTTCGTTTTTTAATTCACTAAACCTCTTTACTCATCTAATTTAAAATTTATATTTCTAATTCTATGGCAATGATTTCATCTCTTCCCATTTTCTGCTTGTACCTCTACACTCATCTAATTTAAAATTCTTTCTTCTCATTGTTCTATAGAAATTTCACCTCATAAAGATTATTTACTTATCAAATTTAAAACTTATATTTCTAATTTTATGGTGAAATTTTATCCTCTTCTTTTTTTTCTACTTATATTTGCTTTCTCATCTAATTTAAAATTTCTATTTCTTATTATATGTTAAAAAAAATCCCTATTCCTATTTTCTGCTGGAACTTCATTATTCATCTAATTTAAAATCTCTGTTTCTGATTATGCGTTAAAAAAATTTCTCCTTTTCCTGTTTTCTGCTTGCTCCTCATTATTCATCTAATTTAAAACTTCCATTTCTGATTATGTTTCGAAAAATTTCTTTTTTCCCTATTTCTGCTTGCGCCTCTTTTTTCATCTAATTAAAAATTTATATTTCTGATTCTGTGATAAAAAATTCACCTCTTCCTTCTTATTTCATACTTGCACCTCCTTACTAATCTATACTAATTAATACCATCAAAACTGATACAGAAAAAATAAAACATTTCTACTGATTAAGCTATGCTCGAAATTCCATCCACAATCTTTATTGGTTAATAACATTCTATGATAAAAACTGAAGTTGGGGAATTGATGCTCTTATCATAACCTGACGTCCATTAACACCGAGATTGATCGCAACCATCCCAGAGACGAATCTGGGAAGTGAGAGATTTTATCTCCGAAAATTATGACCGAGAAAGAAAACGAACTAACTGCGAAAGTGTAGAGCGTCAACAATTTAGTACAAAATGTGCCTGTACATAAATCGATGGTTTTAATTAGGAACCCAAAAATTACTGCCATCAGTCCGCGTTTTCGGATAGAGGTAGGGATATTTATTAATGCAATTACGAACCGGAAATAATTCAAGAATTTTAACTGTGTTTTTCTTCTTCAAAATATCATGATGTTGTACAAATATTTCATGAACTTATTCAAGGTATTATGATGTTGTACAAATATTTCATGAACTTCTTCAAGGCATCATGATGTTGTACATATATTTCATGAAGTTCTTCAAGGTATCATGTTGTTGTACAAATATTTCATGAGCTTCTTCAAGGTATCATGATGTTGTACAAATATTTCATGAAGTTCTTCAAGGTATCATGATGTTGCACAAATATTTCATGAACTTCTTCAAGGTATCGTGATGTTGTACAAATATTTCATGAACTTCTTCAAGGTATCATGATGTTGTACAAATATTTCATGAACTTCTTCAAGGCATCATGATGTTGTACACATATTTCATGAACTTCTTTCAAGGTATCATGATGTTGTACAAATATTTCATGAACTTCTTCAAGGCATCATGATGTTGTACACATATTTCATGAACTTCTTCAAGGTATCATGATGTTGTACAAATATTTCATGAACTTCTTCAAGGCATCATGATGTTGTACACATATTTCATGAACTTCTTCAAGGTATCATGATGTTGTACAAATATTTCATGAACTTCTTCAAGGTATCGTGATGTTGTACAAATATTTCATGAACTTCTTCAAGGTATCGTGATGTTGTACAAATATTTCATGAACTTCTTCAAGGTATCATGATGTTGTACAAATATTTCATGAAGTTCTTCATGATATCATGGTGTTGTACAAATATTTCATGAAAATTAAATTTTATAAACTAATTCATTTGTACTTATAATAAAAAAAAATGTATGTGTTGTATTTTTGTCATTCTATAGACAGATCTTTTGATCGATAATTTTTAAAATTTAGCACAGATATACTTTGGAGAATGGAAATTTGCACTTAGTAACGATTTTTGTTCTTAGATTTTTAGTAAGAGTTTTAACCCTTTGTACTCGGGAAAGTAATTCGAATCTTAAATATTCACCTAATACAAAGGTTTGCTTATTGCTTTGAAAAATAAATATACATAATTGTTTGAAGTAGAATTTCTTTGAAAAATTAATTTATATCTTTTTACCGTCCTGTAGGCGTTTTTAACAATCAAAATTGAAAAATAAATAAATACCACGTCACAATGATGTACTTCTTGAATAATGAGTGAGAAGCACCATAAGAGTGCTAAGGGGGATTTTCATATTTTACCGAGATAACTCTTGTTGATGTTATTGTACAAAACTTATTTTTGTAGCAGTTTTTTCCTGCATTTGGGCAATTCTTAAAATTAATATTTTGCACAATTTTTTACAGTTCTTGCATTGATATTCAAACTAATTTTATTGTATCCTCAAATATTTGGTCACGGGATTTTCTTCCACTGTTGAAAACTGTGAAAGAACGATCCTATTTATTATCTTCTCAGTTTAAATGCAGAACCAAGTTTGAAGTCTCAATATTGCAAAAGGCAAAGTCATTAAAAAGTTACCCGGATAGTTAAATATTTAATGGCGGTATGATTCCATTTCATTGAACTCCATCTTGGGAGAATCATGAACATCGTTGTGTATATATAATTATAAGATTAATTAGAACTGAAGAAGACCAATAATCCTAGTCACCAACTGGTCGCCATTAGCAGCTAGCCATAAGATATTACTCTTCCTTTCTTGTTCCATATTGTAGTTGTGACAATGAGAGAATGCTATTGAATTCGTCTATGAAGGATTCTGATGAAACTATCTGAATCTGTCGATTGTTTTATTGAAATCTTTGAAAGCTTTCAAGATAAAATTGGCAACTTTGAAGATTTTGGTAATTTTGAAGATACTGAGGTTAATTTGTAGATACTGAGGGCACATGGTCTCTGTTTTGTAAATTGACATTTTTTCCAAAATTGTAACCTTCTTTCTTCGAACATTGGGTATTGATGGAAATGTAGAACCTGGATTGAAAGTTTAATTTAACCATGACTTATTTAAATAACTGTTTTTGATCAATACGAAAATTTTTACATAGTGTTGATTCTCTTATTCAAGTTTAGTCAGTTTCTTCTAACTAGACTTGAAAATATGCTGTTTGTTCTTAATATCTTATGATACAATTCAAAACCGGATTGCTATTTAACTCTCTTAATTCTAAAATCATTCGATATCAGGGAATTCAAAATACCGGAATATCCCAGTTTCTGTTTCATAAAAAAAAAAAAAAAAAAAAAAAAAAAGGCTGTTCCCTCAAAATTCCGCAGTCTTAAGAGATTGGTATAAAAAAGTTTTCCATTGGCTGATGGTTTTTAAGCAAATATATGCTTGAACATCTTTTGAGAGTTCTCAAAAAACCCTTTCCCTTTCCTTTAAACCCATATAGCCGAGTGTATTGTTACGAAATTTTCCTGGGTTCGTTTGGATAGTGGGAGTTATATGGTGTGGAGAACACTCAATCAGCAGACGGCAGTAAAAAATAAAACAACGACGTTTATTTACACGAAGACACACAGGACAGCACAAAGACGACAACTATATACAGCACAGAAGATGATTATCTTCAGCCGAGACGTGCAGCATACAACAGCATACACAGCAGCATACAACAGTATACACAGCAGCATACGACAGTATACACAGCAGCATACGACAGTATACACAGCAGCTCTACTCCGTCGCTGCTCCGCTAGTCCCTGGAAGACGAGCTCTTCACCGTCGCTTCCGACTACTCTTCGACTCCACTGGTGCACGACTCCAATTCACGACTGGTTCACAACTACGATGACTCCACTGGTCCACAACCACTCTTCTCTGTTGCTTCCGACTACTCAATTCACCACTCGACTCACCACTGCCTGGCAACTGCGGGTGCTTCCTTTTATAGGTCTCAGGAGGCGGGGTTAGAAACCTCTCAACCAATCAGGAACGTTCGAGGCGTATCTCCGTTCCTGCTGGACGGATCGGGAAAATTCCCGATGTTTCGGGTATAATCTATTTTGGCGCCAAAGTCGCCAAATGGTCGCCAAGTTTGTCGTCAAGATCTGGGACCTCCTATGGAACCGACTATGCTGGGAAGCCGCCTCACAGATTCGTAACAGTATGAAACAAATAAGCACACTTGTAGGAATGTAATCAATCCCACTTAGTGAAAAAGGAAGAGATTTCGCAGTGATATACAGTCGTATTGGGCGCCTGACATAGTTTTTAAAAATGGACGTTTGGGCCTTTTCAGTATTGATAGAGTTAGTGAATTAAATCAGTTGTTACCAATAAATCAACTAGGACTGATGAGGTTTGTACTTATACCTCTTATTGTAACTATATCAGCAAGCCAATCCTTTTTTATTCATTATTTTATGCTTATGTGGCATGCAGATATGTTTGCCTTTTTACAGCTCTTCAGGTCATTCAAATTTTTGTGAACATAAAATTCACTCTTCAGCTGAGTTATTGTCAAACCGATTTCTGGTTCTTCTTGACATTAAATACTATCTGTCTGTTCAACAATCCATGTAGCAGTGGAAATCAAGCTTTATTATTACTATAGTGAATGATTACTATGAGCTTACTCGTGTAATAAATTCGGAACTTTAAATTTCTGTTCTGTTTCAATCATCGCTTCTTTATTTTACTTTACTGTGGGTTGAACATGTACCTCATTATAAGAATCTGCCTCATAAATAAGCAGATTATTGGAGCGAATTTTCCTACTCCTCATAATGAAATATGCCTCATAGTGGAAGGTGTAGGCAGTAGTGGGTGATAATTTTTAAGACTGTAATTTCAATTTTCACTTCTTATTTACCCAACTCCAGTTCTTTCATTACAGTGGTAGATTGTTCCTTTTATAGGAGGGTTTGGACAGTAGGAATGATAATTCTTGGGGTTACAACCCCAGTTTACACATCTTACTGTCGATGTAACGGTAATTCAGCTCGAGTATCTAGGCAGAATAGGGTTAACTCTATTACGATTACTGTTTAAAAAAATTACCTCACAACATGTATTAATGTTCACTCCAAGCCATTTTGGTCACTGAGAACTTTTTTCCTTTGCCAGTAATACTGAGCCTACTCATTTCATTACATTCCTATTGCTTCTCCCTTGCCGATTTCCATATTCACAAACCAATGGCACCTCATAGAATAAGAGAATTTGAGTTAAGCTTTTTTTTTTCTCTGATACCTCACAGCTTATGTTGTCTTTAGTCCTGTCATTAAAAATCCAACCCTTGGCACTCCACTTTTTTTAATGCAGCCATTTCTTAGAGGCATTTAGGACCTCCCTTGACAGTCACATTGATCCTCTCAGGGGCCATTTCTCCCCGCTTCTACACCTACTTCACTCAGCATTTCCATAATCAGTGATCACCAGTTCCCGCACCATTTTTAGTGGGTTATAGAATTTGAATAGAACCTTTTCCTTTATTTCTTCCCAACGTATGCTATCTTTCACTTTGCCATTCACATTTGCCCTAAGCCACTCCCTCTTTCATCCAGATATTTAATAGGTGACTGATGACATTCTTCCGTGCTAATCACTCTGATACCTTTGGGGAACATCTAGCTAGAGAATATCTCTCCGCATTTCTGCTTCCATTCATTAACTGAGTAGAGTAATGGAATTTGAGAACATTTTATATTCGACTGACTGCTCTACACCGTTGTATTTGGTTTCTATATTCACGCTCGATTTTGGCGTTGAATGGTCGTGAATGAACAACTTCAACTAATGAATTGAATTACATTCTTACATCGTGTAGGCGTGTAATTCAGAAGCAGAAACGTCATCTATAGTTGTTTTCGAATAAACAAGTTTAAAACGATTTTGCTTATGGTTAACATAGTTTGCGAAAACGAATAATGTCACGAAGCAAGATGGAAGCACGCACGATTACGACAGGGACGAATAAATAACCTTAAAACAGGAAACTGCAGCAGTTCACAATCCACGGACGTAACATCCATCAATTTGGAGGCGCGCTTGGAGTGACCGTTATTGATTTACGAAGTGGATAGTGATTTCCTCTTGTTCCCTGCCTCCCCCATCCCTCCCCAGATCCATCCATTTTCTTGAATCAATAAGTGGCCGAGGAATAATGGCCCTCCTTTCTTTTTTTCTCTATTTAGGTTTTTCTTTTTTCCAGCAGAACATTTCCTGGGAAATCTTCTGTGATGTATCTGTTTTCTTGTTTTTCTCTTAAACTTGAATATTCTTAACCGAATGTCCCGAGTTTTCTCGAGACGAGGCCTGTTTTTAGAAGTACCATTTATTTCGGAAAAACATTTCTGTTCAGTTTTTGCTTTGCCGGAGGATGTTGCCTCTTTACTGAGTCAATACAGAAAAGCCATTCCGACGCTTGATGCTGGTTTCTGCTGTGTTTATTCTTAAAGAAGGTTTTTATTTTTCTGTTGTTATTTTTTTAAGTTGTTTAGGAATTCGGGTAAAGCTACTTATTAATGCTATTTGTTAAACTTTTCGCTTTAGATTACTGAGTGAGATATTGTTTCCTCTTTTTTGTTTGCTAAAAAAAAAAGATTTAGTAAAGACTTTCAGTTTTTGAGCTTTTTTACTAGACAATTGGACGCTTTGTGTTTTAAATGTGCATAATTTAAGTAATGGGTCCAATTCTCTTCATACTTTTGTAAGCCAATCGCTTATACACCTTCTGACTATGACGTCAGCTCTTTTGTCCTGTGGCAGAATGTTCGAAGTTAAATCGGCGCTGTGTATTTTTTAATCTCTCAACAATAATGGTGTGTGTGTGTGTGTGTGTGTGTGTGTGTGTGTGTATTGTGTGTGTGTGTGTGTGTGTGTGTGTGTGTGTGTGTGTGTTTGTTTGTTTGTTTGTTTGTTTCCAATTTTCAAAGTTTCATGTAATAAGGCTGGCAGTTGTATGCAAACGCATTAAGATTTCTGTAGAAATGAAATTGATAGCAAAAAGTTAGAAGAATTAAGTTTCAATACAACGCCCTTAATGAAAAAATGTTTCCTTAAGTACTTAAAAGTTGAATGTATCTATCTTCCAAATTTGCTAAGATATAAAATGGGAAAATTAATTTACTTGCACTACTTTTTCTTAATCCTGACTGGTGTTGGAAGAGTTTTATGAGGTATATTTCAGGGGAAAAAATGATATTATTGATGGTTATTTATAGAGAAGAACTAGAAAATAATAATATTAACTCTTATTAAATTTTTAAGTCTAAATAATGCATTAATCAAAGTGTTTTCAAAACACGGTAGAACTTTCTATATCTACACGAAGCTAATTTCTTATAAAATAATTTGCATACACGCGATTCAGTTTATCACTATCCTCTTATACTAAGAATGTACTATGGAAATGGTTCTAAAAATAATCGTTTCAGCTACTGATACTTTTAATTGATAAGTATCAGTTGTCGATTTAATCCATGCTGTAATTTGCGATTAAAGAGACATTTGTCTGTCCAAACTATATTTATCAGGAGGTTGGTACTGAGTTGGTTTAGTTTGGTTTGGTTATATTAACGTCCCGTTTGAAGCAACACTAGGGCTATTTTGGTACTGACCTCGTAATTTTTAAACGCGGTCAGATAACGAGGACGACACCTGAGCTGGCATCCCTCTCTCCACACTTCACCACACCAGCGGAAGGACGTTTGGTCATGACGGATTTAACGTGAAAGCAGACCCCCTTACACGACGTTTCTTCGGTGGAATCGGGGCACGAACCTGAAACCTTCCGGTTCCGAAGCTGAGGATTGGTACTGAGGTGGTTGCATTGGAGATTAATGAAATCAGATGAATTAATGGAGTGGTAAAACTTTGGTTTCTCAAATTATTTTAGAATATATAGATTTTGAAAATAATATGGCTACGTCATTTTTCAATTCAAAGTTCAGGTGAGTTTTCTTGTCAAGTTTGAATTTAATTTTCAATTTCCAAAGTTTCCCATTTAGCAACACCTGTTTTACTGAAGTTTCTTTTTGAAGTTTTCGGACTAACCTCATACTTTTGAAACATAGACGAGGAACAACACTGAGCCACCATCATTTTCTAAACTTCTACATTACACTGGATGGAGATTATTTTAATCTTTACATAAAAATTAGGAGGAACTAGATTCAAAAATACGCCTCGTTTTTGAACCTGAAACCTTTAATCTCGAATGTGTGATTTTACCCCCAAGCTACTGCTACCTTATAAATGAATAAATGTATTGTTGATGTAAAAAACAGTCAAAAGTAGGGCATGAAAACCACTTTTCAGCCCTTAACTTCTAAGATATTGCTGTTATTGAAAAACTTTAAATGCAAAAGTTGTTCATCTTAATGAGGCGCTTGTTTGATTAATGGGATTTATTTTTCTATCTTCAATATTAAGAAAGTTATAGCGAAACGAAAATTTCAACGTTCTACCATTTCCACCCCCTTGGAGCTAGATGGCCCATTTATGAACTGGTCTGAGATTTTTACATTTCTAATAACATATTCCAAGCTAGTTAAAATCTAAATAAAATTACTCTAGTTATCCTATTTACAAGATAACATGGGCAAAGCGTTACTTTGTCATAAACTACGTCGTCACTACGTTTGTCATAAACTAGCGTTACTTTGTCATTGTCTACGACATAAACGTTTGAACGAAGAGTGGTTTTGGGTTCTAGGAACCATAATCGGTGAAGAACTGAAGAAATTTTCCCGATGTCGTGTCAGGAAAACCATTGCAATAGCTAATCTTTCTAAATGAATCTACCTAAAAATAGGTATTAATTTGAAAAGCAAAATTTCCAGCACCTATGACATTTAATTAAATCTATGTTAATTGTGAGATTCATTGTTAATTATAAATGTCTAATCAAGAGAGAACCCTCCAGAAATGAATGTTCCTTTTATTTCAATGATTCAAAACAAACTTACTCCGATTATTTACTCTTACCCACTCTTCGGTTTACAGACGCTTCCGTTGCGCAATTTCCGTTCCTTAATATCCACTTCCGGAGACTTTGAATGCGTTCCGCTTCTGTGAACGGTTCCATTAAATCGGAAAGTTGTCAGAAGCATCCTTTAGTCTCTTCTGTTTCCATCTGAATAATGATGGGAGGACTGTAATTCATCTGCGTCCGTTAGACCCGGGCATAAATCTCCTCTAATGCATTATAAATCCTCCTTTAATGCCCAGAAGACGCGTCCATAGCTCAAAGAAGGGAGAATTCTTCCCAGTTTAATTTCAAGTGTCCGTGGAACGGAATTGGGAATATCCGTCAGATTAAAGGGAATTCACGCTGGATTGAAAAATTGGCGAGGAATTAAAGTTGTGTTGGCTGTATGACTGGTCCGGCTTAGAATGGGGCGCCAATTTGTCTTTTGGTTTATCTACGTTGGATGTAAATGGTTTGTTCAGTTTTAATTAAAATTATTTGTAGTTATTTGACGTTTCTGACGAAATTTTGAAGTTATGGATTAATTAGTCAGTTCCATTTGATGTAAAACTTCAGCATTATATATTTTATGAAGAATCGTTAGTTACATTTCTCCTGTTTTGTTTATATCAAGTTCTGGTTCGCCGAAAATATTGGTTCTAATTAACTTTACTTAAATATCTTATGCCTATCTTTATAATTTCCTTAATATTTTTGAGATTGGTGAAATTAATGAATATAGGTTGTGTGCCAACAACAGCGTTGTTACCTGTAGAGGTCATTAATGGTAATATTACTATTATTATTTAATTTATTAATATTTTTAAGCATAAAATTCTTACAGACATTAAATTTCTTATTTCAATTGGTTTTTTTATTTCTTCATTTTATGGTTACATGAATTTCTCAAATGGAATCAAATCCAATAAGATAGTGCCAGTAAAAATTCGTGGTATGGCAATTTCATTTTCCTTTTTCTCACGTAGCAACAGAAATTTTAAAAAATGACAGAACCTTTAAAAAAACATATTAAATAGAATCTTTCTTCCTTATTTTTCAGCAATGGAAGAATATCCAACAAGTCAATCATCATTAAATGCGGTGCTTATCTTAAAGTAATTAAATGATAATCAATACATAGATTATTCAGTTCATTAGATTATAATCATAGTTTTAATGAAAACGATTTATGATAATCAATTAATTCATTCTAAGAATCATTGACAATATTTTTAGAAAGTGACATCAACACATTAGAATATGGCTAAAGATTTTTTTTTAAAAAAACGAAATGTAACTTTTCACGACGAAACATTTTGTTAACCTTCCTGCTCGCATAAAAATAATATAATATTAGGAGTGTGTAATTTTTAACCAATATATCCAATAAAGCTACTTCATTTCTTATTTGTATGACAATTTTTACTTTCTCATATAAGAAGTATAAAGAAAGAAAAAAATTCAAATCGAAATTTTGACGAATCTCCACGTTTCAGGCCTCCCTCAGTTCGAAAAACACATTTTTGGAAAATGTTCCCTCCCTCAGTTCGAAAAACACATTTTTGGAAAATGTTCCCTCCCTCAGTTCGAAAAACACATTTTTGGAAAATGTTCCCTCCCTCAGTTCGAAAAACACATTTTTGGAAAATGTTCCCTCCCTCAGTTCGAAAAACACATTTTTGGAAAATGTTCCCTCCCTCAGTTCGAAAAACACATTTTTGGAAAATGTTCCCTCCCTCAGTTCGAAAAACACATTTTTGGAAAATGTTCCCTCCCTCAGTTCGAAAAACACATTTTTGGAAAATGTTCCCTCCCTCAGTTCGAAAAACACATTTTTGGAAAATGTTCCCTCCCTCAGTTCGAAAAACACATTTTTGGAAAATGTTCCCTCCCTCAGTTCGAAAAACACATTTTTGGAAAATGTTCCCTCCCTCAGTTCGAAAAACACATTTTTGGAAAATGTTCCCTCCCTCAGTTCGAAAAACACATTTTTGGAAAATGTTCCCTCCCTCAGTTCGAAAAACACATTTTTGGGAAATGTTCGTCTGTCTGTGACAAAGGTAACTCGGAAACGCTTTGAGTTCGATGCATAAAATTTGGTATACAGGCGTAAAAATCAAATTTGTTGAGATATTTCAAATTTTCGACAAAATCCATTCAAAAGAAATCTGTATATCTATCCTTATATAAGTTATCACAACTACAAAACGAATAAGACGAAATGGATAAAATTCTGTTCACATATTTAACATGTATAGTGTATACGCCTATAAAAATGTGAGCCAAATCCAACAACGGATTGATCGTCTGTACCTTCAGAAACATGTAACCTCGATGATTCAAAAACGCAGTGACTTAAATGTATCAAATTTGGTATGCGATTTTATTTTGATTGATATTTGATTATTATGTGATTATGATTTGTTATGGGATTTTATTGTTTATTTTGTGACTACAAGTGTAGTTCTATGTCAATTTTTTTCCCCAATCGGTTGAGAAAAATGCATCTAAAACCCAAACTGGATTTTTGGAAATTTTAGATCGCATGCCAGAGATTAATCGCTAAATACTCGCCAAGGATGACACTATAGATTCAGTAAAAATGCTATATTCACTCCAAAAGTTAATATTTCTTAACTATTGTACGCCAGTACCATGCAAGGCGTTCACTGGGATAACAGCTTTATTAGAGAGTATGCGAGAAAGTTTTGAAGAAACCACTTCAGTTAATTTGATTTTGAAACTAAATCGTTGTTTCCAGCACTATGTAGTAATATAACATTATTATCTTTAATAACTGTAAAATTAAATCTGCGTGCAATAGCATCAAATTTGTAATAAAAAATATTGTTTGTTAAAATTTCGATTATATGTCGCTTCATTTATATTTTCTTCTTTATCAGTCCTTTGAAATATATATAAACAGTGTTTTACTCTCAGTAAAAACATAACAGGAAGAAAATTCTTCCCAGTTTTAGGCGAGAGAGAATGCTTCGATATTCTGCTAGAACGAATGTACCGAGAAACATCTTATGAATAACGCATTACCTCCATGCTTTTAAATTAGAGAAGAAAAACAGCTAAATCAGATTTTATGATTCACCAGGGAAATTCCGATTGTGAGGAGCGAAGTGAATGTTTAAAGACGTGATTTGAGGTATGCATTTTTAACTAGCTTGGCCTTTGGAAACAGCCGAATTCCAGCAACGCCGTCTTTTGGGAAAGATGGGAGAATTAAGTTTAGTCTTTGCTTGCAATAATTTTTTTTTTCTTTTGTGTTCGCTAATTTATAAACGTGTCTATGGGCGCTGTTATGTAATTGCGAAACAACTTTAATGTGTTCATTTTCGGGTTACAGCTGCATTTGTGAAGCATTATAGAAATAAATTCGTATACCGCATTGTTCCAAAATTAATTTAATAAAACGCTTTTCTTGCGCTTTGGAAAATGGGTTATGCTTTTCGTAACAAAGCACTTACTTATTACTGGAGTTTATCTACGATATATCTACCACTGGTGATATATATATATTTTTATTTCTGATATATTCTTTTATGCAAAATTCTTTAATGAATATAAATTTTTGTCTTTTTTAACAGTTGGCTTCTACTATTCAATTTTCTATTCAGATTCGTTTATATATAAATGCTGAAATTGATGAAAATCGTTGGCAACTTTGTTGAATGCATTTGACTAATAAATAAAAGAACATCTTCATTTATTATTATTATTTCTTTTTCTGATGTTTAATTATAAAACAAAAAAGTACTGTTATATAAAAGATTATAATACGTAAAATCTTCTTAATGTCTGACGAGTTTTATTTTTAGTTTAAATAAGTATAAATTGTGTATGAAATTAGTTTTAGAAGCGTAAAGGTTTTCGAAAAATTAGAGTATGCCAAACGATTTTTAAAAGCCGCCGAAAAAATAATTATTCTCGTGTGGTATTCAAAGAATGATTCATCGTGTTATTTCAAAAAATGATTCAAAGCTGTGACTGAATACAAATTAATAAAATGATAAAAAATACTTGTTAATAGTCGTTTCTTATTTAGGAATGATACGACACCAAATATAATATATGGAAGAATAAATTGAAGTTTTGAATATTATATTAAGTTTATTTTTATATTTTATAAATATATTTAAATTTTTGTATATTAAATGGCAAGAATTTTTGATTAAATTTTTCTTTGTGGTTCATGATACAAGTGTACAGAATTTGAAATAAAAAATAACTTGTGCCATGTTTTTTAAAGATATTTCTTCGATTACTAGTGTCAATATCGCTTTCCAATTAGAAATTTTGTAGAGAGCGTAATATTTATGAATATCCACTTTGGTTTAATTTGGTATTTTTGGTATTTTTATTTAATTTGGTATTTTTAGTGTATCAACTAAAAAGTTGTAATAAGAAGAGTTGTAGACTTAAGAGACATGAATGTATCAAGCAGTAGGAGTTTTCTTCCCATAATTTTCTCGTATATATATATATATATATATATATATATATATATATACACACACAATATGTAAGTTTTTTTGTATTTAACCTCATCATTCTAGTGGGTAAAATAGAGCATGAATTTTGGAATTAAAAACAAAACAAATTTAAATCTCAATGCACACATTTAATTCGGATATGTTTTTGACGACAAAATGCCCACGAAGTAATCAGCAGCATGATGCCACTCGATGCAGAACTGTCGGAAAAGTAATTAGACACACTTTTAGTCAGCATTTTCCGCACAATTTAGAGAGGAATCGGAATTGTACCAGATGTATACTTTATAACATTCCCCTTTTCCCAGTACTGATAAGACATTGTGTTGTACTGATTCATTGTATCGTCTCTGTTACTAAACTCCTCGAGATAGCCAGATGGTGGATCTTTTCACCTGGGTGGTCTCGCATCTGTTCATTAGCGATTACAATGAAAGACCACATATGGAATTCCTCGTCCCAGAGGTATTGATAGTACCTTCCAAGAGAAAGGGGTGTCCAAACATCTAGATACTAGATGTTTCTCTTTGTGAAAGGACCTTCCCACGACCCACTGGCGCCGCTGAGAGAGAGCATATGGCTGAACCCCGATTGGCCGAAGGAGAGCTCAAATGACCAGTGTAAATTAAGATGCGGAGATTGTCGCCGAAATAAAGCGCGGAGATTTTTTTTTTAGAGAGGAGAGAAGAAACGAATTGCAGAAACTGTTGCACTACGCCCACGAGTTCGGAGTCTGAGAAAACTACCCCTGGAATGGTTGTGTTGACGAGATAAAGAACTGATTTCAAGAAAAACGTTCGATTTTGACTCTTGTATCCCCTACTACAGTTGTAAATGACTATTTATTTTACCAAGATTAGAACAAGTTGTTCCTTGTATATATAGGGCTGTAAAATAAAGAATTGTCTGGAAATTCTGCTTCGTTATTTGATCAGTCTAGATGAGGACATTACAACGTCCACTAACCAATTGCTATCGATGTACTTTTAGCTATTATTCACCTTTCTGCTATTTTGTTGCTAATCACTTGCCCAGCACAAAGTGGACCAGTGTATCGTCCAGTGTCTTCATTTGCTTTTCTAGCAAAAGACCGGTTGTTTGCATTAGACCTTATTCATTTAATGTACTCAAAGCGTACACTGTATACATAATCATTTATGTATACTGTAAGAATTTTATTATAATTTAGATTTTGCTTTGCACAATCAAGTTAAGTGTTTGATATATAATATATAATAACCAAAATATATAATGTAAGTTTTCACTTCAGTCCTCGCATATCTAATGAAAATCGTATCAATGCAAACACGATTACAAATTTCGAATTTATAACATATAAATAAAAGTAAAATTTAAATTATGTTACTAAAAATGAAACTGTAGACGAAGACTTATTACTTTTACGTGAAATAAAGATAAACAAATTGCTTTTAAAAACTTGGTTCAGTATGTATACATATACACCCACTTACTTTTTCTTCTTGAAATAAGATCTTCCTACACGCTTTTTTTTTTTTTTTTTTTTTTGTCTTATAAAAGAACTCTCGCCTACTCACAAGTTTTTATGAAGCTGCACAAAAAGATTGATGTTTTTTTATCGCTATTAGTTTTCCATCTTCGTTAGTTTTCTTTAAATATTTTCATGATATAGTTATTTTCATAGATGATACTAGATACTTATTTCATTCTTAATCTTTAGTAATTAAATTTTTTTTTGTCTGTAGGAAATCTTGTTTACAAACGATATTCTTTTCAATCTTCTAACACTGCCATATTCTTTAATTTCAAAGAAATCTAATTTGGCAGCATTTATTTTTGTATCAGTTTTTTTTTTATCGTCTGCTACTCTTAAAAAAAATAATAACTTCCAGACTTTTTATAAAATTTCCATTGAGACGGACTGTTTTAATGAATTATTCTTTCTTTTTTCTTGTTAACGATATTATTTTAAGAAGCATAAACATTTATACATTGATACACGATTGATTGTTGCAGAAAAATTACCGTTTAAATTGAAATCGTGCAGTTTGAATTAACTTTTCGCTGAAAATAATGTGCCGATTTGTAATTTGAGAATATATTTTACGAAAAACGTTTTCTTTTTCCTTTGAAAATAAAATAAAAGTTCATGATTTCTTTAGTTCGTCGATTTAAAATAATACCAGCTTTCATCACCCACAGACCAATTTTATTTGGAAAAACATTTTATTATTTATAGCCGCCTTTGGTGACCAGTTTTTTCGTCCAGATTATTAACTTATTAGGCTATTAAATTATTAATATGGAATGCATTTCTTTTAAAAAAACACATTTCACCTAGTTATTTAATGTGTCTAAAACACGCGAATTCAATTAAAACAGTTTACTGCAATTTACAAAGCGGAAATGAAAATCCTACTACGGATTGTAAGATTGACAATAGCACGTGCTTGAATGTTCTGATGGAGAGTTTGAAGCCCGTAAAAATATTGTTCCTAAGAGCGTATCAAATTGAATTAAAAATATTATTAAAAAGTTAAGGGGAAATTTCTACGGAAATAATATTTATATCATTATAAAATGTAATTTTTTAATTCTTAAGATAATGCAAAATAATTTTTTAAATAATAATTATTTTGGAAGATTTGAATATCAATTTCAATAAGAAACTCATAGCGATTAAGTTACGGGCACCAAAACTGAAACATGTTGGAGAGATTTCTCGCCAAACATAAACGTGACAACATTTTATTGCAACTTTAAAAGCCGTTTGTTAGCATTTGTGGAATACATCCAGTATTGTTGAGTTTAGAGAGTTCTGAGGCAATTAGCAGGATTTTGACTTGCTTGGTAAGAAACAATACATTAATAGTAAGTCTTACCATTAATATTTATCTGGCAAGTGTTAAAACTATTTTTGCGCCTGATTAAACTTTTTTGTTTGAAGACTATTCTTGATTTCTTTTATATCTTCTTTCCTCTTATTGAATGTCCTCTTTGGTGATATGGCGGACTATCTCCAGAAAACTTCTAATAGTGTTTTGTAACTCCATTTATCAGCTAAATGAAGTGTTCGATTCAGCACAGCTGTAAAAACGTTCACTGAATAAAGTAGTCTGAAATTCGTATGATGTTTTATTTATATTTAACTGTTGCCATTCGGCAATTAGTAATAAGATCGATTTCTGTGAAACGTACGTCAGCGCTTTATATATGTAGATATTATCAATAGAAAATAAGTCTATCAAGTCAAAACCACGGGTATGATTTCGTTAATTTTTATTTTTTATAAGATATTATAACCTTAAGATACGCTATCAATGGTTGCTTTTCCTCTTCTTTCCAGAGAAACTACAAAGTAAAATTTTGTCTGAACTCCTATCCTCAACAACTGGACCGATTTCGTCCATTTACTGAATATTTTCCAAGAATGGTTGATTAACTATAATGTCCTATATTTATTATGCAAATATAATTCAAAGTAGAATCTTTATTTTGTTGTGGTGCGATGTAATTCAAAGTTTATTGACATAATTGTATTAATACGATGAATATGTTTGACGAACAACTGGTTACAGAAGGTGGCTTATTGAAATTATTGAGCTTCAATTTAGAATTAAATCATTTCGCAATACTGAAAAATAAAGATTTATAAAGCATTTCATCTATAAATTTCTATCTGAAGCATTTGAATCCGTCTATTGGAGAGATTTTCATTATTTAATGCATGTGGTTACGTTGATTGTGAAGAATTTTTTGAAAAACGTTTGAATACTGTATATTTTTGAATAGTTGCATAAAAACGATTGAAATAACTTTTATGAAACCACAATATACCTGTTAAGTTCTAAAAGTTTTTTAACAATTGTAAAAAAAAAAAAAAAAAGCATTTAGAGAGGGGGAGGGGGCTAAAAAGAGGTATAAAGCAAAAATCTTTTAGTTTATCAAATGATTTGTTTAAAATTTTGCAAATAGCTTAATAAATATGTTATCTAGTTCCCGAACTAAAACCTAAGCTGTATTTCTTTCCATTCTTTAAATATTGGCATTTTACTGATAAATAATCCGAAATTTTCAACTTATTTTCACATTGTGAAGAACTAAAACAACCATAAAATATTTCTAAACGAATAGATTGCTTATTATCTAGTTCAGGAACTGCAGAACATATTGAAGAATTATTATACCAAATTTGAACAAAAAAATATGCATTAGATTTTAATTTATGAAGTTTTTCTGAAGAAAATTTTATTATTCTTTATTTGAGAAAATAAAATCTAAAGATGTAAAGCAACATTAAAACGCACGTAAATAGTGAAAAGTTTGGGGAAAAAATAGGAGAAAGTTTGGAAAAAAATAGGGAAAATGTTACGGAAAATAGGGAGAAATCTTAAGAAACATTGGGAAAATTTTAGGGAAAAATAGGGGATAAAAATGAGTGTGTTCAAAAAATAGTCTTAGAAACAAAATTCTAACGGCTTTATAAAGAAACTTGTTAAAACATTAAAAATATTAAATTTTTAAAAATTCATAGTTTCGCAAAAAATTGACTTTTTAACGTGTTCTCCTACCTTAATCATTCTTTATTATAAACATGGCTACTAAAAAATGTAGAGGTAACAAAAATTCATTTCCATGTAAACAATCAAAGAAATCCAAATATTATAAGGCTAGAAAAATAAAGTATTTTAAAAATGCAACAATATAGTAAATTAAACACTGTCTCCAAACGTATATTATCCTGAGTAAATACCAGGATACTTTTCCAGTCAGAATTATTAGAAGCTGATACCTGTGCGGATTCTTTTGAAGGACATATTAGACAGCTTAATTAACGCTACATTTTTCTCCGATGCATTAGTTGCCGTTCTTCGCAAGACTTCCACGGAAGCCGTTCGTTAAATTAAAGAGGCTCAAAGCCAGACGGAAGAAAAATGAAAAGGAGCTTTTTTATATTTAATAATAAAATATTCACAGAAAATAAATTAGCCTAGAGGTGTTTCTAAACTTGAAGTCCATTAGATGGAGGTTGAAGCTAAATGTTCATTTTATATTCGTTCTTGATATTTTTTTGGTGTAATGTATGCGGAAATGATTGGTTCTAGTGAACAATTTTGGAAGGAATTTGTATATAAATAATTATTTTATGCAAAGAAAAAAATACACAGCTAAATTAAAACAATCTATGTTAATAATAAAAGGAAAATGTGTTCATATATCCAAATGTATATTGGCGTTTTATAGGTTTGGCTGTATAGCTTAGAGCTACAAAATATGGCACATATATTGTTTGGAGGGTAAAAATGTATTCCAATGAGCAATTTTATGAAATTTTTATTAAAATTTTGATTAAGTAAAAACTAAACGAAATGCTGGCGTATTTTTATAATTACTTAAGGAAATATAATTGCGCAGAAAATATTTTTGTACTGTTTTAAAATTTAAAAGTGTTGTCTTTTTAATTAAATCAGTTAAATTGCCAAGCAAATTTTTACTAAATTTTGATAATTTTTCAAAAAAAAAAAAATTGAGTAATTTTCAGCAATGGTTTTTATTGTTGTAATTATTTTGATTAATTAAAAATTAAATGCACTTTTACAGTTACTTAAAAAAAATGCAATTGCGCAGGGAGTATTTAATATAAAACGTTTTAAAATAAAACAGTGTTGTCTTTTTAATTATACCAGTATAATTTCCAAGCAATTTTTTTAATGAATTTTGACAATTTCTGGAAAAAAAGGGCTAGTAATTTTCAATAATGGTTTTTATGGTTCTAATGAAATTCAAACCATTTTCATTATTTCATCAGATATTTAATCGCCGGATTTTCTTTTGTTGTTGAAAGCGAAGGATAATATATCTTGTTTATTTTCTGCGCAATTTGTAGGAAGTATACGAAAGTAAAGCTAGAGTACCTTGGAAAACCATGTATAGCGAAGAGCTAAATTCCCAGTAATCATGCTCATGCCTCTTCTATATAATGGGACTTAAGTCCATTAGTTTTGTGGCGGATTAGGATGAGCGGGGATAGAACCTGGGACCTTGTGGTTCGCAGCCCAGTAACATGACCACAATACAAAAGCAATCGCTCGTGTAACATAGCTGTTAACTGGCTTATAAGCTTTCACCACAGACTCTCCCTCCAGTGAGTCGGAGGTGAGACGAACGATATGGCTGTCGAGTGGTGACGTTTTAGCTGTTGATTCTATTGCGCCTGTACCCATTTGAGAGGTGCCGCATTGGTGACATCGGATGATGATCCTTCGTACAGCTGTTGTGGCGCCATCTACCCACAGCAAACCAAAGTGGTCAGATTCACTTCACGCAGCAAAACCAAAGTCGTCAGACTCACTTGACGCAGCAACAGCAACCACTCACCCACACACGCTCGCCATAACGCTTGGCGCTACTCAAATGCTCAAATGGGTATAGGTACATTAGACTCAACAGCTAATACATCACCACTCAACAGCCATATCGTTCGTCTCACCTCCGACTCACTGGAGGGAGAGTACTGTGGTGAAAAGCTTATAAGCCAGTTAACAGCTACGCTATACGGGCAATTGCTTTTGTATTGTGGTCATGTTACTCGGCTGCGAACCACAAGGTCCCGGGTTCTATCCTCGCTCAATTAAATCTTCCACAGTTTCAATAAAACACAGCAGTTGCAAGGCTATTAAAATAACAGGCCGTTTTGTCTATCACAGTTTATACATTGGATTACAAATTATGCATTAAAAATTTAATTGAAAACTAAACATAGCTAGTATTCCCAACGAACCAGCTAGTCGCCAAAGATGACTAGTTTAATAACAATGTGTTGATTTGAAGGCAAGTCTACTTTCTCATATGCAGAAGTGATCATTGAAAATGCACCACTTACGATTTTAATAAATATTGTAGTCTAAATTGAAATTTGTTCTATAATGCTTTTGTAAAGAAGATAATTGCCGTGCAATAGAAGGTGAACGATCTTAAAATTTTGAATGCGTCATTATTTTAAGTATTACATCATCTTTTAAGTGATTTTATTAGTTTCTGTCTTTCTCATGCGCAGAAATAACCATTGACCGCTCTAAATGGCATCCTTTTGCTCTTGTGAGCCTAGAACATCCAGGTGAAAAAGGAAATATCATTTTCGATCCAGGACATTGAGTTGAAATGTTGAACGTTTTCTAAATGGCATCGGATGGTTGTTATTATTGGTTAAAACCGTTTACCTGGAAAAAAATAATCACTTTTGACCACATGCCATTAATGGCATCTTTTTGTTGTTGTAACTGGTAATTATAACTGGTGGCATGTTTCTCCTGTTTTATTTTCAGCATGAGTATTTCCTCATCAAATATCAGGGACATTCCAGGCAAAATTGTTGCAAGCTGGCACTTGACACTTGATTCTTTCGAAGAGCTCACGGAGAAAACTTAATTAACTCCGCATTTTTTACCTAATACATCTGCTACCGTTCAACACAAAGCCTCTACGAAATCAGTTTCCTTAAATTAAGCCATCTTAAAAGAGAAAACGAAAGAAAAATTGAAAGAACTTTTTTTATATTAAAAATGGCAACACCAAAGGAAAATAAATTAGCCCGGAGCGTCCCGGGGTGTCTCTGGATTTGAAGTGCATTAGTTCGAGGTTAAAAGTGGGTATGCATATTGCTCCCATTCTTTTCTCATCTTCTGGTAGGTTAATAAACATGAGGGAAAAAATGAGTTTGAAAAATCATTTATTAAAGAATTCTTGTAAAAATATTCATTTTGAGGGGAGAAAAGGATGTGCACCGAGGTGAAAGCAATATTTTAATAACGATACGAGGGGTTTAACGGAAACTTTGTTTATGGTACTTCTATCCTGAAAGTAATTAATTTTTAGAGTTAAAAGGAAGGCGGATACAGGCAAGTAAAAATTAAACGAGAATATATCGTGGGGGTTGGTGAGTTTGTTGAAACGACGCGTCTTGTATTTTGTAGATAGAATGTTCAAAACTCATATTTTTCAGGAACTTGTTCCGGATGTTGATTTGTTTTGCGAAGACGATATTTTTGAGTTTAGATTGGCGGTAGTAAATATTTTCCAACGACTAAATTAAAATTCGTGTGTATATAAATTTTGGCTGGTGTATATATTTTTCCAAGGATTAACTTTCCCTTACAGTTGTTAATGGAAATATCTGATGGAGGCGTTAATTGGCCAAATCTTAAACCCATATATCAGAATTTGATGATAAGAAAGGATTAAAAGCTGTTCGCATGATCAAAATTTAAAGATGTCTCAAAAACAATTTCCGTTGAAAACTATTTAACGCTTTTTGAATTTTGAAGCGATGTAAAAATGATTTTTCAGTGTTAAGATGTTCCGAAGAAGTTGATGGAAGATTTTAAGATTTTGATTCATTTTAAATTGATTAAAACTATAATTAAAAAGCTAAAAATATTTTTTCTTTGAAAACATCCACCATCCAAGATGTAACTAACTATCAAATTTAGTAGTTCTGATTCCGACGATCTGCCCTATAGAATATTTTTTATATATTTTTTTAAATCATGCATATCGTTTTGTGCAATTTCAGATAATTTACAAGCTTATAAATATTATCATGTCAAAGTAAAAACTATACATAGAGAAAAAAAAATGCTAATATATATGTAACGAACTTGCGAAATCCAAAATTAACGGACTTTCAAATCTAAAGGGTGTCCCAAAATGAACGCTAAATTTGAATTTGCCACCGTTCGTGCAGTAAAGTGTTAGCAACTCTATCTTAAAAAAAACATTTGGCAGCTAATAGTTTAGGGTTAGTAAAAATGAAACGTTACACGATTGAATGACGTTCTATCAGGTTTCTATGTTTCATATTTCTATCTTTTTTCATTGTTGAACAATATTTCAAAAATAATGAAAGTCTAGCTGCCGTAGTTCGCAAACTTGTATTTATCCTAGAGCTCCCTAGATCGCGGGATTTAACACCGTTGGATTTCTTTTTATGGGATTATTTGATGTCACAGGTCTATGCCAACAAGTCCACAAGTATGCATGCATTGGAGGAGCACATTCAACTCTGCATCAACGAAATTCTGCCACGTTTATGCAAAATGGGCATGGAAAATTTCAAGAAAAGAGTGCGTATGTGGCAACAATTTAAGTAGACCTATTTATCCTATGTGTTATGTCATACATAACCCTATCCTGCATACATTACAATTTAATAAAAATATAACAATTTAAAGAAAAAAATTTTTTAATTCTATTCTTGCGCTAACACGTTATTCTATCGTGTAACACTCCACTTTTAATAAGCCTAAATTATCAGCTGTCAAATGGGTTTTTTAATAGGGTTGCCTACACTTTACTGCACGAGTAGTGGCAAATTCAAATCATGCGTTAATTTTGGGACACCCTTTAGTTCAATAAGTCTATCATAAATACATTTTTGAATTTAAATTTTCGATCTTATATGTCAATGAATATTATGCCTACTGTCGTATTTCTTGTTTTTTTTTTTGTTTTTTTTTTTTGAAATGAAATATTCAATTTGTGCTATTTCCAATAGAAACTGCTAAACAAATGAAGGGACTCATTGTTCATTTTCGGCTTGTTTCATTCCTATCTTTGTCACTTTCGACAGGAATGTTTCTTTTGATAAAAGAAAAGTTCTAAACGGGACTTTCATTGTTTTGTTCTTAGTCATACCAAAGAAAAGGCTACTTGCTGTAGAGTGCTGGGATTTTCTTCTGCCCCTCCCCCGTCCTCCTGTCTTTTCCCTCTTCTTGTCTATAAAAAGTACAAACTTCCATTGTATAAGAAGGCGCTCAAGACTCTTTCCTAGGAATGTGGATTGACAGCTGTTGGCTGGTCGGTAAATCTCTCACCCTCAAATCCAAACAGTCTTTGTTGGAATTTCTTCTTAACCGAATAAAAATCGTTTGCAATTTTTTTTCCCCTTCTCTGAGGCATTTTACTTATCTGTGAGAAATGCCAAACGATTTAGAAAATAGCAGATTTGAATAAAAAATCATTCAGTGATAGTTATTATTATTTTATTTATTTTTTCACTTGATATTATTTATTTAACGTACTTGTTTTTTGCTGCATCCATTTTTACTTTCTCGTATCCGTAGAATAAGTAAAGTACAGTAATCGCAAAAAAAATTCGAATTCATGATTTTAATGAATATCCACGTTTTTGACTTCACTGAGTTAGAAAAGCATATTTTGGGGAAATGTCCGCCTGTCTCACTGTCTGTTTGCCACAAAGATATCTAAAAAATGTTTTGATTCTAAACGGATGAAATTTGGTATACTATCTTTATATCTAATTCGTAGATTTCTATCAAATTTTGAGCACACTCCGCTCTAAGGAAGTCTGTCTGTCTGGCTGTTCGAATATAATTTAACATGATAACTGGAAAACGAAGAGAGCTAGATAGATAAAATTCCATACATTGAATTTACATAAATAATTTAGACACCTATCAAATTTTGAATCAAATTCAATAAGAGATTGACCGTCTGTCGATCTGTACTTACAAAAACATGTAAATACGATAATTCAGAAACACCATGATTTAAATATATCAAATTTAGTATGTGATTTTGTGACTACCAGTGTAGTTTTATGTCAAATTTTTATTTCATTCGGTTGGGAAAAACGTATCAAAAATACAAATTCATTTTTCGGATACTATTAACCGCATACCAAGGATAAATCGCCAAATAACTCACCAAGGATGACTCAACAGATTCAGTAAAAATGCTCAATTCACGTCGAAGGATTTATATTTCGTAACTGTTGTACGCCAGTGCTATTCAAAGCGCTCTCTGAGATAACACCTTTAGTACAGAGAATGCGAGTAAGTTTTGAGGAGATAATTCACGATGACCCTCCCCAACCCCTCTCTCTCTCTCTCTCTTTTTTTTTTTTATGAAAATAGAAATTTCAATTAGGGTTTTGAATATTTTATATTCTTGATCTAAAACAGGATATCATTCGTGAATGTTTGGATTGCTTAAAAATTACGCTTGTGCTTTAAGAGCAGAGCCATGTTGTGGCACCAAGTATAACAAATTAGTCAGAGCTATGCGAGCGAAAAGTTATCTTATGTCTGCCATCCATCCCAAACTAAAAATCTTTGCTAATAATTACAGAATACGGATGTTTATCTTTTGTGTTTGTATATTTGTTCTGTGAAGGTAATAATTTCAAATGAATTCCGGAAAAGCTAGATAATGTTAGATTTTTTTCAAAAACATTACAACCTTTGCTTCTTTGTGCGAGGCTTCAATGCTAAGAACTAAAAATAATTGCAGAAACAAACTTTACGGAAAATATTTCACTAAAAATTACATTATGTGTATATTTTACGACATTCGAATGTATCTATGGTCGTATACCATTGTAAAATGTTTTCAAATGTTTTAAAAATTGATCATTTTAATTAGCAATGAAAAAAAAATTGTATTTTCTGTACATCTGTCTCTGTCAATTGGTGAACTTTTATGATCGGTTTTTCGATGACATGACATTCGAAAATGTTACTTATAACATTTCATGAATGCAAGACATTGAAGATCTATTCCAACAGAAGATTGTCTCTGATTTGATGATAGTACAAAAGAAAGTCGAAATCTTTCTTTACAAAATTAAAAAAGGAAAAACACTTTCTCCATATATCTTAACTTTATTTTCGGTTGAATTGTCTTAGATTCTTTTTGTTCATTCCTTGGAACAGTAGAAAGCAGGCACTGATTTCTATTATCTATCACATTTTAATTGAGTTTCATTGATTAATCCAGATTCTGATCAGTAACTGGCAAGCACTTTTAATTCAAATAATTATTTTCCATGTATGGAAGCTTGACTCTGTATACTAGTGAGGCTCGTTTTACATGAACTTGACTTCGCAATATTTTGTTTCTTAACGGCTCTGTTACAGGAATACAAAGTTTTTATCCATAGACTTGACACAGAAACAACTAAACTTATTACACTTCAATCAATATATCAAACACGTTTTTTTTATTTTTTTATTTTTTTTATTTTGCCTCATGATGAGGGACTAACGACACAACAAAACTATATGTAAACTTATTTATGCAAAATTAAATTAGTTGTCATGGCAACTAGGCTTTTCGTTCAGCATATTGGCTGTCTTTATTATTAAATTATTCAATATTATGTTTATGGAATGTTAACTTTTTATATGAATTTAAAATTGCCTCTTTTTTAACAGTATTTTATATATTATTTACTATAAATAAATATTTTTTGGAAACTTTATAATCAATATTTATGGGAAACTTTATAATCGATTATTTATTGGAAAGAATCGATTACAAAGTATTGCATGTCCAAATTGAAAAGTGTATTTTTTTTTTACTATATGAAGGCAAAGAGTAAAATTCTATTTGGCAGTTAATACAAAAGAAAAAAAATTTAATTTTAACATTGGCTAATCACGTGATAGAATGGTTTGATGGAATATTGAATTTAGTTTGAAATAAATCATAAAGACGTTATTATATGCTGTCTATCAAATTATTTTTTAATTTATTAAAATTAGAGACAAAAACATTTTAGGAAATAAAAGCGGCGTTTTTAAAAAATGAATTTTTTTCTTTCAAGTTAAGATAAAAATAATTTTTAAGATCTAATATTCATGAGGAATAATTTAAATAAGGAATATTTTTTTTCATAATAATTTCAGCTACAGTTGAAAAACACCAAAAACTTGAATAATTTAAATAGTATGTTTTGTAGTGGGAAATAAAAAAAATAGAAAAGCCTGTGGAAAATAAAACCGGTATTTTTATTAATGATATATATTTTTTTAACTTCCAAGTTAAGGTAAAAATAATTTTTAAAAACTAATGCTCTTGGAAAATGATTTTAATGTCGAAAAATTTTTAATTAATATTTTTAACTAAAGTAGAAAAACATCAAAAACTTGAAGGCTTTAAGTAACACATTTTGATTAAAATTTTAGATTAAAAAAATTATAGTAACTTCCCTCTTGCCTCATAGAGCAGGTGTTTCAAATTGAGTCAATATCGAACAGAAATTTTTGAGATTTATGTAAAAGCGCCTAACTAGAAATATATAGAATTTATGCACTCTCATTTCAATCATATTCCATCTTGTTACTTTATATATCTTATACAAATTTACTTTTTTGTTAATCATTTTAGATCAAATCAAGACATAGTGACTAAAATAAAATAAGTGATTGTCGTAGATCCTGAAATAAGTACGTAATATAAAATCCCCTTTTCTTTAAAACGATTGACTATATGAAGAAAAACATCTAATGATTTATTTTCTTAATGAGAAAGACATAAATTCTCACTTTTCTCGTCATTATAAATTGTTCTAAAATGGAATACGAATAAAAAATATTCCTCTCACTCGAATGAGCTTCACTAGTCGATAAGATGTCAGAACAATTATAAAGACCGTTCCTCAAACTTCTTTATCACGAATGCAGCTATTCTAAAGACCGTTTTCGTCATTAATTTCATTCAAATCCATTTTTGCTCAATTTTGCTGCTAAGCAGTTTCCTTCGCATACTTCAACTTTGTTTTTCAGGATAAATCGGAATTATTTTAATGAGATGGCTTTCAGAGAATTCAACAAATTCGAACTTTTTTTTAAAAAATCGTCTGATATTTCTTTTGTGAAAGCGGATCAGCTTTTAAAGCAAATTTTCCGATTCACTGTACCCGTATCCGATGCTTCTCCTTTCTCTTTTGTGTTCTTCATTTTATTCTTCCGAAGTTAAATGGCATTAGCTTCCAAGTCAGCGAATTCGTTTTGACATGGGATATTTTTGAATTAGCGTCTATTGTTTTGAAATGATAAAACAAATAAAAGGCGAAGAATTTTATCTGTCTTTGGAAATAAGAACCATTGAATAGTTTATGATTTTCTTGTAATGAGCTGTATTTAATGAGAGCGATTCATTACAGCGGCGATTGATGATATTTCTGTTTACTGTTTGAATAATACATTTTGATTTTATTATCGAATAATTTAATGAGAGATGAAATTCACTTGGAAATATCATCAAAGAATTAAAGAATTTTACCATAATTATGGTTGTTTTGTCTCCGAATTGCAGAAATATGAAATACGTCATTGAATTATCGAAATAATTCATTATAATTCTTAAATTTTATAATATTTGCTACCAGTTTTAACGGCTCGTTGGTTCAGCAGAAATATTATTTGTTTCATTTTAATTAACTCTCATGCTTAGGTAGTTTTTTATGATTCCCTTTACAAAAATTTTTTTAACATAATTTTTCTCAGGAAATTTTCTAAACTGCGTGTGTGGGTTGTACGTGGAAAAGTCTTACAAATTTAATAAAAATTAACGATGCATTATTTTGCACAAAATCACTCATTCACAGTAGTCATACACAGATAAATTCTACACAAAACAGCACTTGCAGTAAACAAGCAGAAAATCGGTAACAAACAAGCACAAAGCGTTCAGGTAAAACTCACAGGAGAGAGACTTCGTTCAACTAATCGCATATCTCGAATCGTCTGCTATTTCAATTAATTTTCTTTTTTGAGCTACTCATTTGCCGACTTACAACTTTCTGACTTCATCTCTGTTTCTTCGCTTTTTATAGTTTCCAAGAAAGAACAAAGAAGTTTCTAGTATGAATGATCGACATAGATTCCTAATAAATTGATCGACAAGATAGATTTTTTAGTTTTTGAAATCTTTGATTTTCAGTACCAAATATCATTGACTCGGCATTCATCAAATACATATGCAAAGCTATCTTCCTTATCAGGAGACTTACTGTGCCTTGGATGCAATATTAAAATTTATAACAATATTGTGACAGGCATTAAATCCATATAAGTTTAATAGCCTTACACTTCGTCCGTTTATTATGTATATGAATATTTCTAATAGAGTCACTCTTATGCCATCATATTACTAATAAAAATGTAATAATCCGTCTAGTCTATCTTGAAATTGCACGCTGTCTTTCGCGGTAATGTAACTTCACTTTCTGATTCCTGGTATAAACTGAGGTGATAAAAGATAGTCTCTCTTCCTGAGCTTTCAATGGTGGAAAAAAATCATGCGTATAATAAATGTTGAAACAATAAAAACAGTTCGAATTTCATTGCAACAATCAAAACTATTGTTGAAAATTATGCAAAATAAGGTTTTTAGAAGTTGTCCGAATTCAGAAAAATTGTTGCAGGACAATTGGAATCATTACGAAGACGATGTTTTGAATTTTGCAAAGGTGTAAAATTAATTTTTTGACTAGGAAAAGCGCCGAAGTTTCACTTAGGTTTTGGCTAGTTAAAACTTTGTTTAGAATTCCAATCGTTTTTAATATATTACTGTTGATGTATACGGGTTTTTTTCGTGCAAAAAGATTTTGGTAATAAGTTGCTTTTCATTCTACTTTCTTAATTAAAAGTAATTTATGTCTTATTTTCCAAATAAGTTTTTGAGCCTCTAAAATGTTGTTCCCATTTGTCTAACTTTTAGATTTCCAAATTTCAAAACATTGCAGCCTACTTTATTCTCGCGTAATGAAATTTTTGAAAACGGAACGGATCGTATTCTTTCCTCAGCAGGTTTTAACGGCTAAAAAAGTAACTTTTGTTACCAAAAAAAAAATCATATGTTTTTTAATATAATTAATATTTGCGCAAATATTAACTTAATATTTCGAAATTATGTGTAGGCAAACTAAATTGGACGTTCAAAGCTAAAAAGAGTTTCTAATTAAATGGATGGTGTCTGGACATGCTTGTTTCACTTGTTTGCATATTGCGCTTTTTTGTTTTTGTTGTTGTTGATACAATGTGGCTTGGTAAACATTTTAATCGCACCACATTTTTGCAAATTATGAAATAATACATCGACTCACACTCATAAAATCTTGAGTCACCAGTCGCAGTTTGTTAACTTTTGTCCTAATTGATTAATTTTGTTTTATGTGATAAAAGATGCAACTGTTTCTGCTTTTACTGTCGGCTCTAATGATTTATAATATTAATTTTATGTATGCTTTAAATAAAAATGGAAGAAGTTACAAAGAGTTATTATCTAGAGACGCCAAACAAAGAATTCATAACCTATTCTGCTCCCTAATGTTTGTATGGAAGTAGAGTCCCTATTTATCAATAGAAGATGTAAAGCTTTATTAAATGCAATATACTTTAATTTATATTCGGATATTCAAGCTTCAGATAAGTAATTTGCTTAGAATAAATATGTTCGAAGCAAATTATTTATCTGATATATTTGGCTCAAAAGTTTATTAAATCAAAATATACAAATTATGGTTTTTTTATGGAAAAATGCAGGGATAGCTTTTAAATATATGGGTATTTATGCATTCCCGCAGATTCTGTCTCTGTGAATACATATAAAAAATTATAGATGCATTCATTTCTTTAGAAAAAATTGGCACACAAACTTACGGAAGTTTTCATATGTTCGTGATCTAAAGTTATATATAAATAATCCTCGTCCTCTGTTATCTCTTGCATAGCTTATTAAAAAGTTTATTTTGAATAAGTTGGGTTATCTTTCTGAATGTAGTTTTTGGTTTATATTTTTAAACTCACTTTCTATGAAAAAATTACTGGAAATTAATGATCCAGCATGTCATGAAAACAGTATGATAATCTTGCAAAAGAAAATAATAATAATAATAATGAACTGGTACAAAGTATTAATGTAGAAAGAAAGACAAATTGAGTAAAAATAAATTAAAAAGCTTAACATTTAGTTTCACTTGGTCTCAGTAGGTAATGTTCAAATATCCACATAGTTCATTCAAATTTTTTAAATTTCCAGCTCGTAACAATAAGATTAGATTAAAATTATTTAATAAGCATGTGCGGATTAAAGCTGATACTTTTGTTAATATAGAAAACAAGTATTTTGTACCAAAATATAATTAAAGAATAAAAGTAATAAATAAAATTAAAGTTTCGAACTTATAGTTCAAAACATTGCATCATACTTTTATAGACTTCAGGCTTCTACCTTATTTCTGTGAGCATTTTGTTCATAGTAATTTTTAGAGCATGCAGTTTAATCTTTGTTTTTTTTAAAAATCGAAAAGGTTTTAGAAATTTTTAAAGCAGTAGTTAATACTAAACTCAGATATTTCATATTTGCTTTAACTTAATCTCACGTGACCTATTAAAATATTCGCCATCTTATTATTTTTTGAGACATGTTTATAAAAAGGAAAATTGTCATTGCAATATTTTATTTAGAATTTTTTATAAAAATTTATTAAAGTTACAGAAAAAAATAACACTGAAATAAGAGTGGAATCACTGAAAATCTAGTATTATTACTGCTAGTTTAATCTTATTTATAATTTATAAAAATTTATTAAAATTACAAAAATAAATAACACGGAAATAAAGTTGGAATTTCTGTAAAATCTATTGAGATTATTAGTTTAATTTTAAAATGAAGTAGAATTTTTTTTGTATGATAATGTATATTCTGAAGATATTAAGAAAAACATTTACACTTAGATTATATTTTAATTAAATAAATATCTAACTAAAATTTTGAAGGGGAAAAAAAAAACGTCTTTCTCATTATCTATAACCTAAGAAATAACAACGTGCTTCAGTTTGGTAGCCCTAGGTGCAACCGTCTGCTCTGTAGAGTATTTTGAATGATTTTTTTGCATCACCCTTTTCAATATCCACAGACAGCTTGCCTGTCTATAAATTTAAAAACTTTTAAAATTTAAAATATCTTTAAAACACTTTTAAAAATATTATGATTTTTAAAAGATGCAATTTTCTTTTTTAATATTTCAGGAATGTAGTTTTTATATTCTCTTTTTCTTTATTATAATATAAAATATATTTAGAACAAAATTGGGCATTTTTTTTAATATTCCATTTTGTCTCCTTGATTTACTCATTTATTTAAATTCTTAATTAGACGACACATCCAAGTGTGGGCATTGATTTTTATTTCAATCCCTATAATATAAAATAACGTAATATTGAAACTTTTTCAAATGATTTCTGTATTTTAAATTATTTAATACTTTCATTAAATTGCGAATTTAAATATTAAAAGTTCATTTATTTAGTGGACATATCAGATACATCATTGTAAGCAAAGGGGTTAAAGTTAATTTTTTAGAAAAATTTTTATGCACACGCCCTAAATTTTCGTAAGAATTTTGTATTTTTGGTGACAAACTATAATTGAATTTTCAACCATTTGAAAGAATTCAGAATATAAAATGCATACTCGATTTTACTTTAATGTGTAATAGGAATCTTTACGTAATTTTCTTAAAAATTAGGACCTTTGTAACATCTGAAAACATTTAAAATCCACAATAATATTACTTTTCAAAAAATCTCATTATTTTGAATATTATTTGTATTCAACAGTACATAACATAATGGTATTTTAGTAGCATATAAACATCTATTAAATATCCATCGAATCCCAAAATAAAAATTTATTATTTTATTTTTATTTATTTTATTTTATTATCATGTGAGAACATGATGTTGTTTTGGTTAGGGGGGTTTGAAGCTTGAAATCGCGTAGGCAATGAATAAAGCATAAATCCCAATTTTCATCATCATCTTTTAATCGCATATATTTTTTTACCTGCTTTTACCAGTATTGCATTATTATTATATATGCTTCTTTGAAAGCAAGTGCGTTTTTAAAAGGTTGACCTGCTTTTACCAGTATTGCTTTATTATTACGAATGCTTCTTTGACAGCAGATGCGTTTTTAAAAGGTTGACGTAGAGCTATGACATCATAGCTGTTATTTCATCTCAAAACTTTGTTTGCCAGCTAGAAAAATTGAAAATGAAAGTTTAAAAAAATTATCATTATATTTATATATAGATCTATATATAGAGAGAGGCAGAGACTGATAGATTATTTCGTTATTGTTTCAAACCGGTTTAAACTGGTTAATGACTTAAATTAATTAAAACAAATAATAACTTAAAAATTATAATTGTTCACACATGATAACTTGTAATTTGCTATCGTAGATTTCATTTTCATTTTAACTAATTTATTTTAGGTCATTATTTTTATTTATTTATTTTATTCTTTATTTTACTATGTTTATTAATTAATTTGTTTTATTATTTATTTATTTGTTAATTTTAAAGTTTACCGTCCACTTAATACACGTGAGAAAAATTCCATGCTTCTTGTTATCTTAGTGATCTTATCATAAAGAATGACTTATTCACATAAATAGAAACAGAGTCTGATGTTTCATATTAATCACCCGTCAATGGACCCTCTATAAAATGACAAAATTCTCTGCGAAGGGCTCTCTTTTAACTTCAAAACGATATATTAATCTGACCAAACAAACTTGTTCCTGATATTAAATTACACGCTTCGATGGAAGCATTCGCTCCCAAATTGACCAAACGAAAATGTCAGTAAGTATCAACCTTATCGGGAATTAATTGATTAAGTGGAAACAACCGCTGTCACCAATAAGGACTTCCGAACCTGGGAGCAATTTCACCTTCAAATTTGACACAGCGACCAAATTTAAAAGATAAATATTTATGAAATAGACTTCCTTCAACTTCATTGGCTTTTAATCGAAAATGCATTGGACCTTTGTAACTTTATGTGATTATGTTGAGATATATGTTTTAAATTTAACATTGAGTAACGAATTTTGTTTAGAATTTAGTGTTAAGATTTAAAATATTTGGTGTCTGCTTTCGATAAGATGCAACTTTACTTAAACATGGTGAATAATAAGGATTTGAATAATAATTATTTTCTGTTATGTTAAAAATATAATTATTATATGTTATTTCCTATTATTTTACATTTATTTTCTTTTTGGAATACGACATATACAAAGAGAAAGTGACGAAATGGTGAAAAAAATTCAACCTCGGATTTGGATTTTTTTTTTAAATTTTTTTTATTGTTTGTTGTAAATCTAAAAGTGGAAATTTTTTAAAAAATTGTTTTTGTTGTGAATTTGGAAGTAGAAAATTTCAAAAAATTGTTTTTGTTGTGAATTTGGAAGTAGAAAATTTCAAAAAATTGTTTTTGTTGTGAATTTGGAAGTGAAAAATTTCAAAAAATGGTTTTGGTTGTGAATTTTGAAGTGAAAAATTTCAAAAAATTGTTTTTGTTGTGAATGTGGAAGTGGAAAATTTCAAAAAAATTGTTTTTGTTGTAAATTTGAAAGTGGAACGATTTCAAAAAATCGTTTTCGTTGTGAATTTGGAAGTGGAAAATTTCAAAAAATTATTTTTGTTGTAAATTTGAAAGTGGAAAAATTTCAAAAAATCGTTTTTGTTATAAATTTGGAAATGAAAAATTTCAAAAAAATTGTTTTTGTTGTAAATTTGGAAGTGGGGCATTTTTATAAAAATTGTTTTTATTGTGAATTTGGAAATGGAAAATTTTTCAAAAAAAAAATTATTTTTGTTGTTGTTTTTTTAGTGTAAAAATATCCACTGTTGAATAGAAATAATAATGATAAAAATTAGTCGTAATATTTTTCTTGAATATATCTTGGAAGATTCATTATTCATCAATCTCTATTGTTAGAAAGTAAGGAACTCAAAAATATATCTAAATAAAAATATTATTTTTTGATAATAAAACTTCATAAGCTGTGCATAGAAGTCCGAAATAAGATATGGAAATTAAAAAAACACCTTATTTTTACTTTCTTGTATAAAAAATAAAGAAAGAGAAAATATTCTAATCGTATAAGAATTCGAAATCGACATTTTGTCAACTCTTCACATTTCAAATCTCCCCGAAACCGAAAACATACTTTTGGAATTGTGTCTATTTGTGACACGATAATTCAACGCTGCTTTGAGCTAGACCAATGAATTCGATGTGTAGTTATTATACCAATTTTATATATTTCTATTAAATTTTAAACGAATCATTGAGGAGTTAACTTGTAGTTGTTTATCTAATCGCGTGTATGCAAATATAATAATTTAAAATAACAAATTGTGCTTGATCTAAATGGCAAAATTGTGGATATTCGATCATTTTTTCTGCAGGACGAAACTAAACATAAAACATGCCATATCCGAGAAATTTGAATCAAAACAAATCTTGTTGACCATTTTTTAAATCACTAAATTGCCGGATCCTAAATATGTGTAATATTCACTAATAAACAATTAAAGTTTTATTGTTACTTTTCTTATTTGAATTCTTTCTCTTACCAAACGATTTTTATGAATAAAAATTTTTTTTCAATCGTTATTTCACAAATAATTTTTTTCAAACGTTTTACGATTTTAAACTGCAACTTAAATGTGCTATTATTTTATGTGTTATAGATTTAGTAGTTATCTGTTTATAAGCTTTTTTCTTCCTTGTATTAATAGCATTTTTTTTTCTTTCTAGGTAAGTTGATTATTTGTCTTCATTCTTATGGAGTAATTCATATTTCAATGGCGAAACTGTAAGTTATCCTGTATTCATTATTATCCTCGCACGAAAAGGTATTTCTGCATAAACGATGTCGTCATGTATCAGTATATTATTTATTTATTTTATTTCGTTTTAACCAACATGACATTGCAAACGAATTTTTACGTTATATAATTATTTTCTTTTACATGCTTAAAGTAAATTTTTTTTTAATTTGTTACTGCCATATAAATTAATTAATTTCTGATTGATATATTCATATATAGCATTTAAATTAACTAGTTTATTTCATACGATTTAGGCATTCAATAGTTCCTATGTTTTTATTATTAGTGACCTTTAGTGATCAGTTGGTTCTGCGGTAATAATGGTTGCTAAAAATGTCAATGAAATATTTTGTGTAACTTTATTATTATTTTTTTTTACTATAAGCCGATTCATCATATCCTGATCATTAACAATGAAAAAAAATACAGGATGAAATATTTGGAGCAAATGTAAATGATTTGAATTATACTTAAACGATGAAAAATAATTTTATACAATACACATAAAATATTTTTAAATTGAATAAAAAAAATAGAAAAACATTATATGGCAAAAAAATGAACTATAATTGAAAAGTTAATGTAAAAATTATTTTTGTACTCTAAATATTTTCAGCCGTTGTTGTTTACCCCCCTTGGATTGAGCACCAATTCAAACCGAGTCCAAGAGATCGGGGAAAGAGGGGTGCAGTAGCGTCTGAAGGTAAAGACCCCTGAGCACCCGAGGGCAGAAGTCTGACTTCTAGCTCATATGAAGATGACACTCACACACTCGCTTGCACAACCTCTTTTTACAGATGGGCTCTTTCACACACCTCGCAAATAGAAAGCAGTGTTAAGAACAACCATTCCCGAACCAGGACTCGAACTCGGAACGCCCAGATCACGGGGAAGACGCACTGCTCCTAGGCCCAGACGCCATCTTTTCACCTCGTTCTTAGTTAATGAAAATGTGCGCTATGAGGTGCGCATTTCCATCTTGCAAAACTTATCTTATTAAAGCTATAATTTTGGTTACTCTGTGTCAAACGATCTGACCCGTGGAGCGCTAAAACACACTCACACATACATGCACACATTCACCTTTATTTTTTGTAGGGGTGGACATTAAATGGGGAAAATTACGTTTGAGCGTTAGGAAGAAAAAAAAAACTGATTGGAAATCAGAAAATTCTCCTGTTTTAGATTACAAAAGAAGAATTGGTCCAGAAAAATCGAAATATTTTGCCTTTTTGACATCTAATCTAGGAACGGATTAGGAAATAATAAAAATTCGTGTAAATTTCTTGAAAAAAATGAATTTTTGAAAAGATGCACAAAAATGCATTATTTATCTATAATGCATTTTAATGATCTATAATGTATTATTTATCTATAATGCATTTTAATGATCTATAATGTATTATTTATCTATAATGCATTTTAATGATCTATAATGTATTATTTATCTATAATGCATTTTAATGATCTATAATGTATTATTTATCTATAATGCATTTTAATGATCTGTAATGCATTATTAATCTATAATGCATTTTAATGATCTATAATGTATTATTTATCTATAATGCATTTTAATGATCTATAATGTATTATTTATCTATAATGCATTTTAATGATCTATAATGTATTATTTATCTATAATGCATTTTAATGATCTATAATGCATTATTAATCTATAATGAAAGAGTAATATTACTGAAATTTACGCTATAGATTACTGCGGCAAATGAAGAAATGCCGATGGTTAAAAGAGATATTAACTTATAATATTCTCGAGAGCTCTTCTTAGTTAAGAATTCTAGCTGCCATAAATTATGGATGTAGTGCTTCGTTTCTGAAAGGCTTCTGCAATTTCATTTCACCCTAGAGAAATGTAAAGATGCTTTTCCGTTTCTAACTACATAGTTAGTTTTTCTTTCTTGTACTGTTAGAAAGAAAAGTTATATTGTTATGTGCTTTATCTTGCAAAATAATAGGTGCTGGTTTATTTTACTTGAAGCTACCGCTCCCAACAAATATTACGTTTTCTAAGAGGAGTTCTTTCAGATATTATTATATGATTCGTCTCATAAATGGTTACTAATACATAATCGTCTTCCAAAATTCGATATTGTATCCATTTCTAGATGTTATTGCTCGAAAAATGTAGGTGAAGCTTTTGGAAGGATTAATATGTCTAAAACAAATGAAAAATTTTAAATTTCTATTATGGCTTACATTTTCTAATCGTGTAAATATTTCTCAAAATCTTGGCGGAATTTATTATCTATTTAGCCACGTGATTTTCAGTTTGGAATATCGATTAATCGTTGAATTACTTCTAAATTTCTGAACTGGTTTCATTATTTATATTTATTATTTATTTGTTTTATTTCATTTCAACGTAATTTATCATTTCAAACGATTTTTAAAAATTTGTCTCTATGTAATTTTTTGTTAGCGATTTATTTATTTGTTATAATATTTGAATTTATTAATATGTTGCAAACGATTTATATAATTATTGGCTTTTTAACTTGTAGAAATTATGAATGGCATCATTAGAAGGTTTCAAATTTATTGTCATGCAGTATTTTTTTTGGATGATTTACTGGTCAAGAAAAGTGTCATTATGGCTACGCATTTTGAAGTATAAATAAATAAAACCTTTTATGACGTTTATTTGCAATTTTCTTGACATTTTTACAATCGGATTGATTTTTGTATGGTTTTAAACTAAAAATCATTACAAGTTAATTGTTTCTCATTAGTAACAAACAATAAAATCTTCCCCCCCCCATTTTCTTTTTTTTTTGCTTAAAGTATTTTGATGAGGTTAGAAGCTAAAAATTATTACAAGTTCTCTCCGTGCTACTTTGTCATTAAAAGCGATACTCATCACAAAACAAAACATTTCCTCCATAACATATTTCCCAAGTCCATTTTCTATTTAAAAGGGAAAAATCCATTTAATGGAACATTTCCACTCCAAGAGAAATTATTTTGTATCTTTTGCTGTAGTTGTTTCTTTCCCTAACATTCAAGATTAGTTGATTGATGGTTTAGCGTGATATAATTCCTGTTTCCGTTATGGAGATTTACTGAGCTATTTATTGTAGAGCGACTTTGCTGACTTTAAGAATAAGTGGGGGAAAAAAAAAGAGGTAAGTGTTAAATGCAGAAACTGCTGATTAAAAGTTTTCGTCCATAGATGAGGGTTTTAATGAGAGTCGCAAATGCTGTGCATGTTTTTGCTTTGGGGTTGTTAATTTTTATGAAATGGAGTATTAAATATAAACTCTTACAAGGTACCCCATTACGAATAATTTATCGTTTTTAGTTTGTTTTTGATTTTTAATTTTCAATATCTTCACTATTTTTTTTATTTTCTTCCGTTAACTTAATACTGAGTCAGTCTTTTTGAAAATGTTTTTCTTCGAATTTTGTTCCTAAACATCTAATATAAAACTTGAATAAACATCAGTGGTTTCATCCGTTCACATTTTATTATTTTAATTTTTTAAATCGAGATCGTTACGTTAATGCTTATTATCTTCAATGGACAAACTGCCATAAAAGAACTTGGAATAAGTAATAACATTCGGTTTAATTGCTAATTCAATTGAAGGAGATAATATTCTTAAAATATTTGTGCTGCATTGGAAAGATTAAACACGTTTCATTTTCATTTTTTTCTTTTTCTTTTCGCAATAGTAAAAATGGACGGATCAAGAATTGTCTCTCTTTTTTCTTTTCTTTTCTCTTTGAAATTTTTTTGTAAATAAATCCATTTTAGCTGCAAGAAAGAAAAAAAATATCTGGCAGACTATTTTTGCAATAAAATTTTAGTTTGCATTTTTCTGAGAAGTTAAATACGTTTTGGTAAAATTCTACTTGAAACTAATTCTATAAATGATTACTAGAAGTAATTAAATGTTTTTTTTATTTAATACCAGCTAGTTCGTCGATAATATCAGTTGTGTTTAGATATAACGTCATGGTTCCACCAAATTTCCTTACATTAATGCCTTGTTATTTTAATTGTCTTATTTAAAATGTATTTATTGTGTACATAAACTTTTCTAATTGAGGCAGTTTCATAACATCATAAATGATTCGGATCTTTATATTTTTAACATCACTGTCTTCTAAATTTTGCTATATTATAACTTCCGTTTTTATTATTACTAGTATTAATAGTTTCCTTGTAAACTACACATATATTAAACAGAATCTTGATTCTTCAGCTTTTTCAAACGGAAGAAATCACGCGATTAAATATTTAATGAAACTGTGAAACAGTTTGAATTTCAGCACTGTATTGAAATCTGTTTTCGGAAATTAAATGAAAAAAATATTTTTAAGTTAACCCTTTCTAGGACCGTGGGAAGTATGCTTCCCACCACATTTATCAATCTTTGTATGAATTTATGTAGGTTGGCGTAAGTTCTGACAAAATTTTTTAGAAAGACCGAAACTTAGATGCTTCAGTTCTTTATCTTACATAAAATGATGTGTCTTGATTTGTTACTTAATTATTAATTAACCAAATTAATTAATTAATCAATCAAATTAAATTTATCTGATAAGTTAAATGAATCCCTTTTCTTATTCTAATTTCAAGCCTAAAAATATTTTAACATAATATGACTAGAAAAAAATGGTCCTTTAAAGGATTAATATATTTTAAATTAATTTTAATATTTAAACATAACTCCAAAAATGTGTCTTCCGAACATCAAAGAGATCTAAAATGTATAGATTCGTCAAAACTCGATTCTTTTGTTCTCGAAAATCTGAAATTTGAATTCTTTGATGATTAAAATATTTTCATACTATATATTTCGTGCATCAGAAAATCGGACTATTTTCATTGCTTTATTTCTGAATTCATTCCGTTAATTTAAGCAGACAGAAATAAACTTAAACCTTAAGATTAATATTTAAACACGAATTCCTTAATGATCGATTACCCTTTGCGCATTTACAAGCGCGTAAACACGCTGCTTCGTGTTTACAGCGCCGTCAGCAATTAATTAGCAGCAATGAAATATTCATGAAACGGAACTTAAATGACGACAGCTGACTCAAAAGACTTCGCAAAGGATCAAAAACCCGCCAAAAGGTAGTTGAAAGTTTACGAAACAGTACTCGGCATTCTGATGAGGAAATCGAGTTTTGCCTGAAAGGGCCTTAAGACGATTTTCCCTCGCAAAATTTATGAAATTCCTCCTTGCTCCAGAGATCTGGGAATTTAAAACATTTATCACACGTGTGTCAGGATTCCTGAAAAGTTTCGCAAAGTGCCAAAGAATTGCTCCTTAACGACTTCTGGCATAGCTTTTAGCACTTCGAGGAAGATTTAAGCACTGCAATAGAAGAAAGGAATGCATTAAAGAGATGCACTCAAAATGCTGGGAGGCAAGCGACTCACGATAAATTTGCTTTTATCAGTGTTTCAGCTGAATTGAAAAATTAGACAGAAAATTGATTCTTACGCCTATTTAATTATTGTTCATTAAAGTACCAATAAAAATTGAATTTCAAATATAATATGAGATATATATTTTTGAAGAAATTAAGATCCAGACCATAAATAAAATAGTTTTTAACTTCAGTTGTAAAAATCGGATTGTATTTAAAGAATTTTAAAAATCTAAATTTTTATTCAATTATTATTCTGTGTCCTTTGTTTAATATCTACATGTATGAAAGGCTAACGTACGTGGTGCAGGGAACTAGCTTATTACTAATTGTCTAATGGCAACAGTTAAATATAAACAAAACATCATACGAATTTCAGACTGCTTTATTTATTGAACATTGATACTATACATCCCAATATCTTACTTGTTGCAAGTTCGTTTATTGAACATTTTTACAGCTGTAATGAATGAAACGCCTTCGATTAGCTGATTAATGGAGCTGCAAAATATTATTAGGAGTTTTCTGGAGATAGTTTGCCAATTTCACCAAAGAGGACATTCAGTCAGATGAAAGAAGATATGAAAGAAATAGGCTTCAAACAAAAAGTGCAAAAATAGGCTTAACTTTTGTTAGATAAGTAATCGTGATAAAATAAGATCATACGGCCCAAAAAGTCTGCAGTCCTGGGTGTATACTAGAAACGCTCAGAAACGGCTTTTAAACTTGCATTCAAAAATTGTCACGATTATATTTGGCTAGATCACTCAAAAAAAATTTAATTTTGGCGTCCATATATTATCTTCAGTCTAAACATAATCGTTATGACGTTCTTTCGGAAATTAATACTCCTGTCTTCCAAAACAATTATCTTACAAACAATACTTTTGTTTTATCTTAAAACTAAAAAAAAAAAAAAAAAAAAAAAATTACCTTTTTAATAAAATAAATTTCATTTCCATAATTTTTTATTTTAACTTTAATAATATTTTTAATTCAATTTTATACACTTTCGGAAAAAATGTTTTTACGGAATTCAAACTCTCCATCGAAACATTCAAGCACGTGTTTTTGCCGGTCTTTCAATCCGTAGTAGGATTTTCCTTTCCGCTTTTATTTCGCAATATATACGCTTTTTAAATTGCAGTAAAATGTTTTAATTGAATTCACTGTGTTTTAGTTGTATTAAATAACTAGGTGAAATGTTTTTTAAAAAGAAATGCACTCCATATTAATAATTCAACAGCCTAATGAGTTAATAATCTGGGTGAACAAACTGGTCACCAAATGCGACTAGTTTACATATGAATATGATCTTTTGTTTGTTAGTTCTATAATATAATTCTACAATTTTTTCTCGTGAATTTTACTGTGTATGCTGTTCTAGAAAAGTGGGTCTCTATCATCTTTATATACAGCGGCTCAAAAAATTGGGTGTACACCTTACTTTTATTTGATCAATCTGACTTTCAATATAAATAACACGTGACCGAGAAGAGCAAACATGTTTTTATTTTTACCCATAACAAATGGTTTAATTTAGAGTAAAAATAAAGAAAAATCAACGAAATTCTTCTAAACTGAAAATTTTTAGAAGCGTTTTAAATAAACATACTCAGATTTTTGCCTCAAAAAATTGAGAGTACACCAATGAAATTTTTGCAATATCTCGCATGGAACCAAAGTGTCACTATTAAGTTGCATGCTTTTTGGTTCTTATAATGGCCTCTAAACTTCGTTGTACCGATTCCACCCATTTTTGGCGGTATCTGAAGATATTTTATCCCATTCTTCTTGAAACACTTGTTTTAAATAGGTTTTGATTTAAATTTTGTGTTTTTGTGCCACTTTTTCGAGTATAGCCCACGAATATTTGATGGTATTGATGGCGGGTATTGTGATAGTGTGTGTAACTGCAGTTTACAATGAAAAAGACACCATGTTTTGACATTATGTGCATTCTGTTTGGGGTCGTTGTCGGCTTCATCCCAGGTAGGAAATTTAATCCTTATAGATGGCATTATAAATCATATGGTTTACTTCTATATACTTCGCAGCAATCTAAAGGAAAATGCTAAAAATTTGGGTTTAGATGGGAATTTCATTTTTCAGTAGGACAACGACCCTAAACAGAATGCTCCTAACGTCAAAATGTGGTGTCTTTTTCATTGTAAACAGCAATTACATACACTACCTCAGTACCCTGACATCACTTCCATAAAATATTCGTGGGCCATAGTCGAAAAAGTGGCTCAAAAATACAAAATTAAAAGCAAAACCTACTTATAACAAGTGTTTCAAGAAAAATCTGATAAATTATCTTCATACCGCCAAAAATGGGGCGAATCGGTACCATGACGTTTAGAGGCCATTATAGGAGCCAAAAGACATGCAACTTAACAGTGACACTTTGGTTCTATGCGAGATATTGCAAAAATTTCATTGGTGTACTCTCAATTTTTTGAGGCAAAAATCTGAGTATGTTTATTTAAAATGCTTCTGAAATTTTTCAATTTAGAAGTTTTTCGTTGATTTTTCTTTATTTTTATTCTAAATTAAACCATTTGTTATGTGTAAAAATAAAAACATGTTCGCTCTTCTCGGTTATGTGTTATTTATATTGAATGTCTGATTTATCAAATAAAAATAATGTGTATTCTCAATTTTTTGAACCACTGTATATATTGTCTAGAGCATAAAAGTTTCAATTATAAGTAGCAAAGAAAATTAATTGAATTACAAGAATTAAATTACATTAGGATATTTGTAAATCTAATAAATATCTTTTGAATGAAATAAATAAGTAAATTCTTGCCTGAGATTAAAAATATTTGCTACCATTTTGTTTTTGTTTTTTAATTTACGATTCATTCAAAGTCATAAATAAAAATTCTGAAATACTGATAAGAAAAATAGATGAAAAATGAAATTTGAAAAATAAACCTGTTAATTAACACTGTATTATAACTTTATTTGGCTGTAATATCGTTTTAAAATAATTGCATAAAAATGGCATACATAATGTACTTGTTAATAAAGATTGGGTAAAGCAAAAAGCGATTCTAAATCGACGATATTCTAAAAAAAAATAGAAAAAAAAAGGAAACGACGATTAACTATGTTCCCAACTTTAAAAAGTATAACTTTCTAGTTAAATATTTCGCATTGCGAGCTTATAAACATTATAACATTAATGAAATTTCCATTTTCTTTTTTTAATACCACTACACAAAACTTTTTTGAAAATTTTATTTCTATTGATTATGAGACTCACATGATCGGCAAACATAATCAAATCATAACATGTTCTTTTAAATAATAATATTCATTAACTAACTCTGTATTTTAAAAAGATTCTTTCTACCCATGCTGAGTTTCAACAATCAGCAAAAACCACAATGAAAATATCTGAATGATGGTTATAAATCTAACTTCTTGACTTAAACCATTTTCTGATTCCTTAGCCAAACAGTTCATTTTCTAGGACAGCAAAATGGCGCCATTTTAAGTGACGGCATCTCCATACGTTTACATTTTAGATAGATACGCATCCATTAGTCAAATGTCTAGTTGAATATCACTTCTCTGCAGCTGGCTTGATACGCTGGAACTTTTTATCTTTATTTCAGACGATATTTTATTTTCTTTCATGACATTTCGCCGTTTGTGTAATTAGAGTAACGGAGGTAAGAAAAATATTCGATAGTTTGTAATTTATTTCCTTTTGCATACCTTGCATTGCATATCTGCGAAATGAAGTGAACGAAAAAAAAACGGTTATTGCTTAGAAAAGGAACATAAATTTATTCTTATGATTCGAAGGAATGATTTAAGTTATTTTGGAATAATAAAAAGCGTGGAAAGAAAATAGATTGCTATAAATCTAAAGTAGAAGTTTTGAATTAGAAAATTAAGTAGTGTTTGTACAAATATTTCATTTATTTGACATTCACGGAAATTAAACTTTTTTTTTTTAGTATCTTGAAAAAAAAGATGGAAAATTTAAAAAGTCAGTCGATTTTTTTTTTATTCTTGATGCATTTTAAATTAAATGCCATCTTCTCAATCTGCTATCATAGTGTCAATTAAGCCTTTCTAGGGCCGTGGTAAGTATGTTTCCCTCCAAATTTATCAATCTTTGTATGAAATTATGTAGGTTGGCATCAGTTCTGACAAATGCTTTTAGTAAGTCAGAAACTTAGATGCTTCAGTTCTTTATCTCAGACAAATTGATGTGTCTTGATTAGTTACTTAATTATTAATTAACCAAATTAATTAATGAATCAAATTAAATTTAACTAATAAGCTAAATGAATCCCTTTTCTTATTCTAATTTCAAGCCTAAAAATATTTTAACATAATATGACTAGAAAAAAATGGCCCTTTAAAGGGTTAAGTGATATTTCACACTTTGATATCGCATCACACCCTATTTCCTATTTCGGGAATTTCAATGAGCTCCAGAACTAAATATTCAACATAATAAGCGTCTTTGAGCTATCACGTTTACAGGTTTCTGAAAGTAAGACCGACGGATGGCCGATGCCTTGTTGGATATGGCAAATTTGAAAAAATATAGAAAATTCGGAATATATTTAGACTATGCATATTGATTATGTATATCGAATTCAATCTCTTCGTTTTGTAGTTATCGTGTTAAATTATATTCTAACAGCCGGACAGACAGACTTTTTCTGAGCTGATTTTGCTCAATATTTGATAGAAATCTACAAATTTGATATATCCCTATGAGGCCTGACCGCCCGATATCGCCCCGTTCGACAGGAGCCTGACTCAGCTGCTTTGGGGTGGTAAAATGACTTTAAGGGGTGAAAGGTATTTCCCGACGAGCGCTCAATTAAACTCATTTAACCGCCCCAAAGCGCCTGAGTCAGGCTCCTGTCCTACGGGACGATATTGGGTGGTCAGGGCTCATAAGGATATCAAATTTCATCTGTCTGGATGAAAGTACTTTTGAAATATCTTTGTCACAAACAGACAGAGAGACATTTTTCAAATATGTGTTTTTAAAAGTCAGGGAGATCTAAAACTTGGAGATTCGTCAAAATCTCGAATTCGACGATGATCACAATTTCTCTATACTACGTATACGAGAAAGTAACAATGAAAACCATTGAATAAAATGTAGTCAAAAATAAATAGTTCCTATACTATTAAGTTAATACGAGTCGTTTTCTATTTATTTAGGCTAACCTTAGTCACTTAAGTTATTAGCAAAAACAATAATTTTCTTTTACTATGGCAACCATCGTCGTCAATCTAAAATATTGGCGCTGATTGGCAAGTATTGGCGACAATAGGACATTAATAATAGCCAAATTTTGTTGTCAGGCTATGCATGGCTTGTGAATGATGATGCTGTGGTAACGGATAAATGCCATAAAAACTGCTTGGCTTGAAAAGATATTAAAAGAGAAATAGGAGAGTTCGGGAGAAATAAACCAGCGGGAATTGTCTCCCAAAACTATCTTATATATATATTCTAATAAAGATGTTCTGTCAGAAACGCCTTACATAACATTATAGTACAATAGTTACGAAATATTAACTTTTGGCATGAATTTAACATTTTTACTGAATCTATCGTGTCCTCCTTGGCGACGGATTCGGTGATTAATTCCTAACATGCAGTTAATAACAACCGATTATCGAAATCGATTATGCTTTAGATGCGTTTTCCCCAACAGTTTGAGGGCCGCGGTGGTCTGGTGGTAAGGTCTCGGCTTCGGAACCGGAGGGTTTCAGGTTCGTTACCCGATTCCACCGAAGAACCGTCGTGTAAGGGGGTCTGTTGCACGTTAAATCCGTCATGACCAAACGTCCTCCCGCTGGTGTGGTGTGGAGAGGGGGCTGCCAGCTCAGGTGTCGTCCTCGTCATCTGACAGCGGTTCAAAATGACGAGGTCCGTCCCAAAATAGCCCTAGTGTTGCTTCAAACGGGACGTTAATATAACCAAACGAAACCCCAACAGTTTGAAACAAAAATTTGCACTTGTATTCACAAATTCAAATACCAAATTTGATATATTTTAGTCATTGCTTCTTTGAGTTATAGTGTTTACATGTTTTAAAAGTACATACCTAAAGACGATCAATCCTTGTTGGATTTGGCACAAATTTTGATAAGTATCTAGACTGTAGATGTCAATTCTGTGTATCTAATTTTGTCTATCTTATTCTTTTCGTTTTGTAGTTATCGTATTAAATTATATTGGTACCAGTGAACAGACAGACCTCCTCTGAGCGGATTTAGCTTAAAATTTGATATAAATCTACAAATTTCGTATAAAGACCGTATACCAAATTTCATATATCTTGATCAAAACATTTTTGATTTATCTTTGTCACAGATAACATTTTACAAAAATGTGTTTTTCGAACTCGGGGTGGAAATTCGTCAAAATCTGGAATTTTTTTTGACGATTTCTATTTTTTCTCTATATTTCATATACGAGAAAATAAAAATATTAATTAAGGGGTGCAAGAGAAAATAGAAGTTAGGAAATGCAGATCCCGATGGATGAAATTTGGAAAAATAGTCTTGGCATCGAAACTGAAAATTTTCATTAAAGTTTGGTCCAAATCCTTTAACAGGAGAATCATTTTTGCAAAAGCGAATATTCCACATTCATTTTTATATTTTAAAGCTGAACAACAAAAAAAAAAAAAAAAAAAAAAAAAGAAAGAAAGAAAGAAAAGCGTTAAATGCGTTGAACAAAAATTTTAATGCGAGTCTTACCTCGAACAAGATGGGAACCTTCCTTCATAAGGTATACAAATTTTTTGAAGCTTTTTCATTAATTTTCTTTTGATATTTTTTCTTTCTTCCATAAAACTCTGCACCAGTTTATAATGGCGGTTTGATTGTTCGTTATGAAGCCCATTGTTTACGAGAAAGGAAGTTCTGCGTTACCTCTTTTTAAATTAGGCGTTAAATTGCATTTTCACCCCACCCCCTTTCTCCTCCATAGCTTTGGTTAATCTTGTTTACAGAGTAGTATTTTTTTTTATTTCCAAGTTATTGTCCTTTTGTGTTTACTTTTTTTAATGAAATTGGTAACTTCAAATGAAAAGAGCGGGTATTTTGCAATTCTGGTTTTGTGATGTTTAATCCAAGTAATTTACAGCATTTTAGCAAATTATGTTCGATTTACATTTAGCATGATAATATTTATATATTGTATGCTACCTGTAAATGAGTAATTTGACGCATATAAAAAAAATCATTCAAAACGCTGTACATAGAAGGATTGATGGATATAAAGCTGCCAAATTTGGCGTATTGTTACTTCTTGAGTTACAAGTCTCAGAGAGAAAGTCTTTTCTTTGTAAATATCAGCATTTTTATTTCAACGCTAATGAAAAGTTTAACATTTCATCTTAATAATTTCAGAGCAATCTATTGCACAACTATTTTCATACCATTTTAAAATTAAAAATATAACTAAAACTTTTCAGTTGCATTAATTTTAGTATGTTTTTCCTATTAATTTTGATATTCCGTATTTTAGAACTACAGTACACTCCCGATTATCCGCGGAATTGGGTGGCGCTGCCGCCGCGGATAATCCGAAAAAAGCTAAAAACGGGTATAGCAAAAAAGAAAATAGTCATTCCAACTTTCAAAAATCGTTTTATGTACAATAAAACGTAAAATAAACAGCAGGAAATGTTTAACTAACGCTTAATATTTTAGTATATCACTCAAAACTAATCTAAAATGCATTTTGTTAATGAAAACAGAAAAGTGCTTTGTATTTACGAGAGGCGTCAAGGATACACAGAAAAATTAATACATATGTATTGTTTTAATACTGTAATGTATTATGTAATTGCAAAAGCATAACTGTAAAACTGCACCTTTTTGAAAAAACCAGTCAAAAAAAAAAAAAACTTTGTGCGGCAGGCGCGGATAATCGGGAGTCTACTGTATTAATTTTCTGTCTATAATACTTATATTATACTGTTTTGATTATTTCTGTTTAAAAGTCTTGAAATGATATTATTTTTTGAGTGCGTTATCATTGTTAGTAATTACATAATTATATTAATAATTATGTAGCTATATGATTTTAAATGTTTGAAAATAATATAAATGATACGTGCACTCCAAACACTACTTCGTGCTACGATGTTTTAGTCTGAAAGTTCGGCATTCCCTTTAATTAATTATTTTGTAATTTTTTTTTACTATTTTACATGTGTATTGTTACTAATTTATAATATTGCTTCCCTATATGGTTGATTTCGTATTTAGAAAAACAATTTTGCCTTCAAATTGTTCAATCAATCAGGATCAGAAGGATCAATGCCTTCGGCCTTGGCGACTTTGGTAACAAAAGGACACAAAATATTCTAGAATTTTGGCGATAGCTTCATTAGGACACGGGCTCCGACATTTGTTCTAAAACACTCATACTCTGTTACTAGAACTATAAAACAGAGCCTCACATATGAGAGGAATCGGTAATTGAGCGAACCCTTATTTTGAAATGTTCAACTCCTGTGAGTTTTCTGAGTGTTTTGTGCTGCTGTAGTTGTTTAATAGCTATTTTCTGCTTGTGTATTACTGTTTATTGCGAATGATGTTCTTGTATATGCTTCGACTGTGTTTCACTACTGTTTATCCGTATTTTCCTGTAGAATAAATTATCTTTATGTGTTACTGAGACTATTGAGTTTTTCATCGTAAACTCACTGAATGGATTTGAGATTTTTCCCTAACAGTTTTATTTCACACTGTATAGAAGCTAATAAATATAAAGAGTTCATAAATGTTAAAGAATTATAATAGATACAAGTTTCTAGACGCACTTCAATTTGAAATTGTAGAGAGGCGAAACTCTTTATAAATTCATTATGAGTAGATGAAAATAATAGACTGATTTCATGATCCGTTATTTAATTATTTTCTATGTTCCACATTTCACAAGACAAAACAAACACGAACTCGAAAATACACGACACTTACTTAAAATACAATCTAATAATGACCCCCAAAAAAAATCATGGTATATCTACCTTAATGTTAATAAGGTAACGCCATCTGTTGTATCAAAAGAGAAGGTAGTAAGGTTATGAAACCGCTAAAACAGTAGATTAAAACGGAATCTAATCACCAGCACTTATATATTCGGATGGATTCAAAATGGTGCATTATATTAAAAGATTCAACTAAAAGCAAGTATAGTTATATTTATTTTTCGGAACTATAAGCAAGTCCTGCTCGTAGGCGAATAATTATGCAGCAAAAGGTTAAACTGGGGTTGGTAATCTTTTTGCAATGTGCTCTTTTATTATTTATAAAGTAACGCCATCTGTTGTTTCAAAAGAGAAGTTAGTAAAGTTATGTAACCGCTACAAAATAAATTTTTACAGATAACGTAGATATTAATGTATCCGTTTATAGAAATTGCGGTGAAATTGAAGGACGGTAACTCCAAGATTTTAAGATTAAAACAAGACGAAATAAACAGCTTTCTAGTACTAAACACTTTGTAATAAATGTGTTGCCTTAGAGATTTGGAATTCTTGATATTTCGTTTATTGTATCAAATATGTAACGAACTTTTTAGGAAGTACTTTTAGGAAGGAAGGAAATACTTTCTAGTTAGTTTCTCTTGTTTAGTTAAGACTTTTAATAAGATCTGACCCACGTCCCCTCAGTGTAATCGGTTGGAATCCGATTACCCCTGCTTCCTTTGATTACTCTTGGGACATAAATTATGCAGCTCTCCGCGCAATTATTGACTCCATTTCCCGTGACCACCCCTGAGGGCACGATCCTGTCCCCGTTCCTCCGTAGAAGCAGTCCGAGCAAATTAAAATTAAATGTCGAACGCGGAATAAAATTAATTCCTTCTGATTGGAACTCTTCTGCAGTTGGTGTAGTGCTTCCGGAATTTCAGTTGTTGTAATAAATTCTGATATCGAAGGTCTTGGATGTTGGGATTTAATGCCCTCTAGTTATTGCTGAATTTTAAGTGTTGCAGGATGTCTCAGTACGTATTTCTGAAAAGTTCGAGTCTGATCTTATTTTGTGATTAGCATTAGTCTTAACTATAAAACATTTTTAATTGACGATAGACTTTTAAATTAATTAAGAGCTTTCTCATTCAAATATTTAATCTGATGTTATTTTGTGGTTGTTTGATTGATGAGTATCAACTACAAAGCTTTTCCCATGGGCGATTACGGACGATAGTTGACTTGATTAAAGCTTTCCAAAACCAGTATACAATTCTAATATCATGTTATTTTGTAATCATATGTTTAATTAATATCAGTCTCGAAACTTTTTATTTTCACGTATACTCGAAATTTTGACTAATCTCCACCTTTTAGACACTCCCTGATTTCGAAAAATTTCTTTTTTTGGAAAATGTCCATCTTTCTGTTAATAACTTAAAAACGCTTTCAGATATACAGATGAAATTTGGTATAAGGTCTTTATACTGCATTTGTATATTTCTATAAACTTCTGGGCAAAATCCTTTTTAGAAGAAATCTGTCTGTGTGTCCGTCCATCCGGCTTTTCGAGTATAAGCTTACACGATAATTAAGAAACGAAGACACCTTGATGGATAAAATTCTTACACATATTTAACATCTATAATGTCGAAACGTATCAAATTTTGAGTCTAATCCAAGCAAGGGTTTATCATTTGTCGGTATATACTTTAGAAATATTCAAACGTGGTAACTCAAAAACTTAGTGACTTAAATATATGAAATTTGGTACTGGATTTTGTGATTATAATTGTAGTTCTATGTTATATTTTTGTTTCAATCGGTTGAGAAAAACACACCCAAAATACAAATTCAATTTTTTGATACTTTTTCCGGCATGCCAGGGATTAATCGCCAAATAACTCGCCAAGCATCGCACGATAGATTCAGTAAAAATGTTAAATGTACGCCAAAGATTAATATTTCGTAACTATTGTACGCCATTTCCATTCAAGATTTTTCTGGGATAACATCTTTATTAGAGAGTATGCGAAAAGTTTTGGAGAAACCACTTCCGCTGATATAATTGACTTACAAATTCATTTTGACGACAATAAATATATAAAGAATATATCTTATTTGTTCTAAAATTCGTAAGTTATAACCATTTGTAAGTGACAAGTTTATAAATTTTCCTTAATTTTTTTTACATAATATTGTTATGAAATTTCCGGGTTCGTTTGGATAGTGAAAGTGATATGGTGTGGAGAACGCTCAATCAGCAGGCGGCAGTAGAAAAAAACAACGACGTTTATTTACACGAAGACAGGACAGCACAAAGACGACAAATATGTACAGTAGAGACAACACAGTAGACGACAGTAGCACACTTCAGTAGGCAGCAGCACACGAAGCGGATAGACAGAATTCAGCAGGAGAGGGGTTCCTGAGAGCTTCGCTCTACCGTCTCTCCAACGGCTGACCTTCTCGCTTTAACTGCCGACTCGCTACTTCTCACACGACTTCACTTACACCACCTTCTTCCTCGCAGCTTCAGAGTGCCCGTCTTTTATAGTTCCGGGAGGCGGGGCTAGAATCTTCAGATCAATCAGGGCGTCTCTGGATGTATCTCGGTTCCTACTGGATGGATCGTGAAACTTCTCGAACTTTCCAGTATGATCCATTTTGTCGCCAAATTCATCGCCAAGTCGCCAACTGGTCGCCAAGCTCTGAGTTCATTGACGCTTAGCACGCACAGGACAGATCGTACATTCTGTCTTTCTTGCGATGACACTAGTCGTACTGGGAAGCAAAATTACAAGTTTGTAACAATATTACACATAAATGTAAGGAATTTTAATATCATTGATATTACCGCATAATTTATTACTGAATACGTAAGGAATTGTGGATAAATGTATTTATTTACTAATTCATTTAATATAGTGATAAAATCAGTAATTATTATAACCAGATTTGTTGCACTCCTTTTTGAAACTGTTAAGAAAGAAGTGTAAAAGTCAAGGAGGAGTGGAAAATAAATAGCATGATTTATTGTTGTCTTTGTTGTTCCTTTTCTTTGCTGTTAATATATTTGACACATTTCCATGTAGTATTAACTTAATACCATAAAAGAAATGGCTAAATATTGCGATATCTAAGAATGCTGATGCTAAATATGTATAGTGAATGAACTTTCAAATATCCAGTATTATTTATTTTTTGTCTTTAAGTAAGTTTGTAGAGAAAATGAATGGAAAAGCAATTCTGAATTTTTAAAATCATACTGTTGTGGACTGAATTATATTTAAAGCCAAATTGCATTTGAATATAACACTGAATTTAAATTCAAAACAGAAATTCGGAATTATAATTGGGCGCTATTATACAATCTGGAGCTGTAATTATTGTGTGATAAAAATAAATATAAATTTAAAATTGAGGATTGAAAATTGTACCTTAGTATGTGTAGCAGAATCTCTGTAAAACTTAAAAAAAAATTCTTTGTGTTAAACAACCGAACTTTTTAAGAATGCAATAACATATTTTGAAAAATACTATAACCTGAATTTTTCTGTAATCTTTTACGTACGAAAACATCTTAAAATTTTCATTTAACATGTTTCTAATTTTTAATGCAGTTTTATTTCTTTTTCCATTTTCAATATTGGAGATCTTCATTTGCAAAAAATTCAGTTGATTTACATCCTTAAAGTAAATTCTTTTTAACGCCCCTTACTTTTTAAAAATAAAACCATTTATAAATAAACTGAAGCTTTTCTATGTTAACTTATGAATCAAGGGAACCTTTCATTTTTGCGACACTTTTGAAAATGTAATTATTGTAACTTTTACAGTCTGAAATGGAAGTTTTTCATCAGTCAGTTCCCGAACTTCATAAAATTTCTAAATTAGCAAAGTAACGAGAAGTTCAGATTTGAAAACATAGAATATACTAGCCCGTTTCTCGTCTAAACTTTCCGTTTCGAACCCTTCTTTTTGAATCATGTCGATTTTCGTGGAAGTTGAAAGGATGTCTGTGGTCTGGACTCGCATAAATATACCTTCAATTATTCTTTAATTATATCTTAAATTAATTTTAATTATTGCTTCATAAATCATTTTAATAAGTATTTGAATCGATTGAATGACTCATTCAGTATTCGATTACTTTATTGAATATGTGACTAAATTCAATCACTCATTCAATATCCAAATTAATATTTAAAACACTCCAATCGCTTGTTCAATATTCGATCGCTGGTGAATTCGTGAATCATATCAATCATTTATTCATTATTCAGTCACTATAATGAATATGCGAATCAATCCAATCACTTATTTAATATCCAATCACTTTAATGAATATCTGAATCAGTTAAGTCACCCATTCAATATCCAGTCACTTCACAGAATATTTGAATAAATTCCTTCACTTATTTAATATCCATTGCCACTTTTAATCACTTTAATGAATATGTGAATAAATTCCTTCACTTATTTAATATTGAATGCCACTTTTAATAATTTTAATGAATATGTGAATAAATTTAATCATTCATCCAATATTCTATTCTGTATTTTATAACTTTAATGACAATATGATAACTTAAAATAATATATTATTGTCTATAAACGGTTGTAAAGTTTTTAAATGATAGCTACTCCTCTTACCAACTTTTATTTTACTTCAATGAAATTTTTATGGCAAATAAAAAGAAAAGTATTGTCTTTAAATCACAACTTTATTAATGTATTTCTTTATTAAAAAAAGGTCTGTCATCATTTAATTTTAAAACCCTTTCGTAAAAACCATAACAAGAAACCCGAATACCATGTTCATCACAAGAATGCATAAAAAGAGCGTGGGAAGGAGACTTTCGAGATGAGAATTTCTCCAGAAAAAAAAGCTCAACAAGCTTTTTTTAAGCATGCAATTTTTACTTGATATTTCAGCAAAACGTTGAACAGAGTTATAAAAATTGAACCCTGGAAAGCGTGGGAAAGGCCAAAAGCCTATTTCTCTTAGAAGTTAAAGTACTTTTTGTGTCTAAATTTAAACTGTGTGAAAATTATTAATTTTAAGAATATGGAATAAATTGAATTTATTACATACATATCTAAGTATAAAAATAAATGGCAAAGCGAAAGAGCCCAGTCCGATTTTTACAATTTTTATTTCATATAAGAATCTATTATCCCTAAATAAGCCGTGATCACTTATCTCCTACCGTCCTCCATTTTCGAGTGTGATCTTGAAACCACTGTGCATTCTTAATTGAAAAATAAAGTCGATTGAATCACAAATATGTAATGAAAACCTATAAGCTTATAACATTTAGATACGTCTTTAAGGTCGCATGTATTCGTCTGCTGTCCATTTGTAAGTGATATTATAGTATAAAACCTTGATTCAATTCCTGCTTTAACGTCTACGCAATTTCGCCAATTTTATTCACTAATAATTTCGTGTATTTAACTAACTGTTAAGAATGTGTTATGTTTAATATAAAATATAATTGTAAATAGTAATTTCATGTGGTGTGATAAGATGTTGTTCATCAAGGTTGGTTGATATTTTTAAATTAATGGTATTAATGTTGTTTCGGCACAAAAAAATCCGGTGGGTATAGGGTGACAAATTCCACGATAAGATATTAGTAATAGATAACGCCGCTTTTTTGTACTCGAAAACACAATATACAGACGAAGTGTACACAAAGCAACACTTGAAGAAATCTATAATTTACAGCAGCAAGTCATTACTAAGCAATCGCCATAACAAGAAACGAGCAGAAAGAATTCCTGGAGATATGCGCTCGAAAATATTTATTTATTCAACTATTCGCGTATCTCGAATCGATTGTTACTCATTACTGACTCCTCTCAGTTTTGATTGTCGGCTTTTTATAGTTTCCATAACGAGCCCACGAAGATTCTAGAAGGATATTGTATCTTAGCTCCAACTAGAGATATCACGAAAATCCCAGAGGTTTCTGGAACTTCCCAGTTGTTGTCAGAGTCGCCAAATTCTTAATAATATGATGGTCCGATAACTGCTCGTCAAAGACGGATAGTATATCGATGCACTTAAGGTTAATTTTTTACTCGTCTATAATCTTTTAAATCTCAGCCGTTTATAAAATTTTATATATTTAGAACATAAAATTATACAGAGTGTTTATTATTTATTGTCGGGGTTTCCGTACCTCATAACTTTCGAATTAAAAATATTACGCAAAAACCGATTACGTATTCGTAAATTACAACTCAAAGAATTTTATTGATGTATGAAAGTGTAAACTTGCACAATTTGCACTTTATAGGCATTCAGCGGAAGGTGATTATGTATTCGTAAATTACAACTCAAAGAATTTATGAATATGTAAATTACAACTGAAAGAATTATGAATACGTAAATCACAACTCAAAGAATTATGTATTCGTAAATTACAACTCAAAGGATTATGTATTCGTAAATTACAACTGAAAAAGTTTTGAATACGTAAATTACAACTCAAAGAATTATGTATTCGTAAAGTCAAAGAATCGCCTTCAGCTGAATGCCTACAAAGTGCAAATTGTGCAAGCTTTACACTTTAATACATTAATAAAATTCTTTGAGTTGTAATTTACGAATACGTAATCGGTTTTTGCGTAATATTTTTTATTCGAAAGTTATGAGGCACGGAAACCCCGACAATAATTAATGAACACCCTGTATAATTCTTTTACATTTGAATTCAGAATTAAATTGTTAATAAAATGTTAACAATTAGAAAATGAATTTTCTACTACTGAGATGACATTCCTTGTTATCAACAGAAAATCCCTCTACAGATTCCTTAAATATTCTGTTAGGCAAAAGAATTCTCCGTCAGCAACCTAAGAGACACCTGCTTATTCGACAAAAGTAATCCTTTTCTTCTTCCTTCCTGCATATAACATGGCATGCCTGGGAATTGAATGCATTCCACGGCGATATATAAAGTTTACTGCCTAATAAAATACTCTGGGAGTTTATTAACTGGTAAAAGGAACGGAGCATTTGCATCTGGGGAAAGTCGAGAGATTTAAGCTCTCCCATTTTGTCTTCTGATAGCGTTTGTTTCAGGATAAGAATATATATAATATATATCCTCATAACTAATTCCCGAAATACTGACTTAACTTTACTGCAGGGTCTACTGTGCTTTTGTTTATAGTTGTTGCTTGCTTATTTTAAAACTGTTTGATTTATGGAAACGAATTTAACTTTTTGTTTATGAAAGAAAAAATCGGTCGATAAAAATTTTCTATTTTACTCTCTCTGTAACTAAATAATAAGGAGATATACCGATTTCTTTTATTTATTTTTACTTTCTCGTATGCATAGAGAAAGTATTACGAATGTGTAATATTGCTTCCCTGCGCGTTTACTTTCATGGTAAGAAAGAACGCTTTACAGAAGTTCTAACGGATGCTCAAGTCAATGATTTAAAGCCTTGGCGACTTGGTTTGGTTTGGTTATATTAACGTCCCGTTTGAAGCAACACTAGGGCTATTTTGGGACGGACCTCGTCATTTTGAACCGCGGTCAGATGACGAGGACGACACCTGAGCTAGCACCCCCCCTCCCTCTCCACACCACACCAGCGGGAGGATGTTTGGTCATGACGGATTTAACGTGCAACAGACCCCCTTACACGACGGTTCTTCGGTGGAATCGGGTCACGCACCTGAAACCCTCCGGTTCCGAAGCCGAGGCCTTACCACCAGGCCACCGCGGCCCTAAGCCTTGGCGACAAACTCTCATTTGTTAACTTGGCTACGAATTTGAGGACAAAAATTAAAACTCAGAATATGTGAAACTTTTGTCGATATCTCTTTTTGGTGCATTCTAGATTCCTCTTCCTTCTATCGCGAAAGCTATAAAAAGATAAGAAACACAGCTAAAGTCAGTCAGTAGTAAATAATAGGCAATCGAGTTGAGTTCAAGCGAGTAGTTAAGCGAAATTTATTTGTGGGGTATTGATCCTTTGTAGGTTATTTGAGCACTTCGTTTAGTAGCGATTTGCTGCTTGTGCTGTTGCTTGTTGCAAGTATTCTTCTTGTGTACGCTTCAGCTATGCTTTGCTACTGTGTATTCTTCTAGAATAAAATGCCATTATTTGTTACTAGGCCTAGTTCTATAACAGCATTTTAATTGTCGAATGATTTGAGCTCAGAATATTGACGTTTGTGAAACCTTCATGAATCTGAATATTGGGTTTATGTGTGTCTGTCTGTGAATATGAAAAATCTGAAACGCTTTAAGCTATACAGAGGAAATTTAGTGCGTAATCTTTATATAAAAATCCTAGAATTTTATGAAATTTTAAATGAAATTCATGCTTAGAATGTCAGTGTTCCTATCCAAGTGAACACGATAATTACAAAACATAAAGAGTTAAATAGATAAAGTTTTAGCTTCTGGAATGCAAATCCATGGCAGACTTTGAATCAAGTTCATCTTCGGGTTGTCCATCTATCTTTCTGTACATTCGCATGCATGTAATAACTAAAACAAAATAATTAAAAACGCGATAACTCGCAAACAATATAATGTGGATAAATAACATTTACAATATGTAATCTTGTCTGTAAAGTGTAGAAATAAGTTTAAAAACAAGTATGAAATTTCAATTTTAGTCCGTTGGAAAGTAATAAAAGAGGGTGGAATAAAAACTTTATTACTAAGTATGCGAGAAATTTTCGGAGAGACCACACTCGCTTTAAAAAAATGTGTTGGAAGGACTTATGGTCTTTTTAAAAAATGTGCAAATAGTTTTTTTTTTCTTTTTTCGTTTACATAATATAGAGAAAGTATAGTAATCGTCAAAAAATTCGAATTCGAGATTTGAATGAATCTCCACATTTCACAATTGATCTTCCTGATTTCAAAGAACGCGCCTTAGGAAAATATCCGCCCATCTGTCTGTCTATGGCAAGGGAAACTCAAAAACCCTTTGAGCTACATGATTGAAATTTGATATAGGGTCTTTACACCAAATTTACAAATTCTTGTCAAATTTCAGTACAATCTGTTCAAAGGAAATCCGGCTGTTCGAACGTAAGTTAACACGATAATTACAAAACGAAGAGAGCTAGATAGATAAGATTCTGTATGCACAAATTTAACATCTATAGTGTAGACACCTATGAAATTTCGAACCAAATCCAACTGGGGGTTGACCATCTGTCGATCGATACTTTCAGAAACACGTAAATGCTTTAATAATATGTAAACACAATAATGACTTAAATATATCAAATTTGATATGAGATTTTGTGCCTTTATGTGCAGTTTTGTGTCAATTTTTTTTTCAATCTGTCGAGAAAAACGTTTGTAACCACAAATTCGATTTGCGGATACTATTAACCGCTTGTCTGGGATTAATCGCCAAAAAAACTCGCCAAGGATGACACGATAGATTCAGTAAAAATGCTAAACTCACGCGTTTATATTTTGTAACTATTCTTCTCCAGTGGCATATAAGGCGTTTTCTGGCCTGACAAGTTTATTAGAGAATATACGAGAAAGTTTTAAGGAGACTACTCCCACTGGTTTTATTTGCCCATCTTGTTATTCTCATAATTTAAAAGAATGCGCATTAACAAATCCTATTACGTAGCGTATACCGCTTAACTTCCGTTTGCTTCATTGGTGAAAAAGCGTCCCCACTCTTAAAACACTAAGAGACTGGAAACAACAACAACAAAAAAAAAAAAAAAACACTCGTTTACCTAACCATGTTTCCGTTCCAATTTTTAACTTCCACATCAGTTAACTTGAAACCTCATCAACATTTAGTATTCGTGAAGTCGCCCAGCTTCGGAAATGTTCATTCAAATATAACTGGCGCCCTGAATCGTTGCAATTATCTAAACGGCGAGCATGTCGCAACCCTTTCTGTTGTATCTCTTTTTCCATTAACTGCGCAAACTCGATTAATGGAGAATTAAATTCTCCATTTATTTAGCTTACTAAACACGGTTACGTGAGCAGAAAATGTTTTTATACAAGGACGTAATGTGATTAGTTCGTGGATTGCAGTGGTTATTCGCTGCGTTCAGCATTCTGGAAAACAGGACTAGGAAGATTCCGAAGTGAAATTTTTCAAGTGGGATCCAGATTAAACTGGTTAAAGCAGAATTAAAGTTTTTCTTTTGGCCTTAAATTTCGTGGCTCGTTTATTAATGACTGCGTTAATTGATGCGAGTTAAGACATTATGTGATTAAATTATGTCCGCTTCTTCAGTTTAATAATGAGCTTTGCTGCAGCAATTAAAAAACCAAAAATTCCCAAATGAACTCAAGAAAAAGAATGAATGGAAAGAATGCAATTTTAGGTATGTTAATAGAGTCAAATCTCGATTAACCGTTGTGCTTAGGATATAACAGTTTTGTTTTAAACTGTAGTTCACCGTGGCTTAATTTGCTCTTGAAAAAGTTTTGGCCTTAGATCTTGACGGAATTACTTTCTTAAGTTGGTACCAAGTGAAGGTGTTTTCTAAAAATTAATTTAATTAACGTCTCATTTTGAAATTACATGATGGCTGTTTTGGTAATTTTTGAAGCCTGATCAGACAAAAGCGACAATAATTGAATCAAAGTTCCCCTTTCAAATTCCCACTGTGACAATTTAATTTAAAGTTGATATTTGTGTCCATTATTATGCTGGTGTGCAGTTTCCAACAGTCCAAGCCACACAACGTTCCGCTAGTGAATATTATTTTTCAATATTTTCCGAAAATCTATAATCTTAAGGCGTTTTTTTTTTTTTTTCAAATGCATTTTGTTTTTCTAAAAATATGCAATTATAATACTCTCTGAAATCGTACAACAATATTTCCGTGAACAAAGCCGTTTACGAATTTAGACAGACGGAAAATATTTATTAGGCTTTTTTCGACAAAGTTGAGTTTTTGGAAAAATAACACAGATATAGATCTGAGCGATGCGCTCTGGAAAAAACTTTACATCGAACAGCCGAACATTTCTTTTGCCTTTCTTTTTTGTCTCAAGCTCTCGCAAGCAAACGTCATCTAAGCATCTTTATTCAATCCCTCAAGTATTTTGATATCCATTAACTGTAACTTTTTCGCTGCTATGGGATAACAGCCTTTGTCGCAATATGCCTCACTGTTTATATTCAAATTCTACTCTATGCATCTGAAATTTTTGCCTAGCTTTTCCTGTAGTGTTAACACGCAAATAAGTAAAACAAACGGAAGTGTTCTTCTCAGAGCTTTTTAGTTAGCTTGTTATGCCAGAGAAAGCCTTACATGGCATTGGGGAACTATAGTTACTGGGCATTTTTACTGAATCTATCGTGTGATCCTTGGCGAGTGATTTGGCGATAAATTCTTGGTATGCTTTAATAATATCCCAAAATCGAATTTGTGTTTTAGAAACGTTTTTCACAACCGATTGAAACAAAAATTTCATACAAAATTGCACTTGTAGTCACAAAATCACTTATCAAATTTGATATGTCAAAGTCAATGTATTTTTTAATTATCGTGTTTGCATGTTTCTGAAAATACAAACCAACATAAACTCAACAGGGTGTTGGATTTAATTCAAAATTTGATATACACTATAGATGTTTAATTTATGTACCAAGTTTTATCTATCTGGCTCTCTCCTTTCTTTAGTAATCGCGTTATTTTATATTTGAACAGACGGACTTTTTCTGAACAGAAATTTGATAGAAATGTACAAATTTGGTGTAAAGACCGTGTGCCAAATTCGAACTGTCTATTTCAAAGCGTTTTCGTGTTATCTTTGTCACAGATAGACAAATGGACATTTTCCAAAAAAAAAAAAAAATTTTTTTTCGAACACAGGGAGTGACCACACTAAAACGTGGACATTCGTCAAAATCTTCTGTTGCAATTTTTTGAAGATTAATATACTTTCTCTACACTACGTATAGGAGAAAGTAATAATTACAAAATTTTAGCTTCAGATTGAAAAGAATTAAAAATGTCTTTTAAGATTTACTCTTTTTAAATTGTACTCTTGACTTAATTAAGCGATTTTGATTGTTCGATGACTTATTTTATGTATTCCTTTAATATCTATAATTTTCCTGTTTAAACTTCTCTTCTCAAATTAAGAATCTTTTGTTTAGGCACTAAAACCTGATGTTTCGACTTTCCTACCAGTTTCCTTTATTCTTCTTGTCCAATACCCGAAAGCAAATATAGTTTGTCCGGTTTGCACACCATACAAATAATATAATAATTAAATTGTTGTTATATATTATTTCCACATTTAATAAATTTCTTATCAGTTCCATCGAGATTAATATATAACATCTAAAACAATTTAGAACACTTAAAAATAAATACAATTAAACGCGTTTCGGTTCACAATGTTAACACCTGCCTTGTGTCACACATATTCATTTATATCTTACTATTCATGTCACAATCGAGGATGAGCTAATTCATTTGCTACCATCGTCCGGATGTCAGTTGATGAACGGTGTACTTAATTAGTGGCGACTGCTAGGTTTAATAATACTTGGATGAACTATCTATCCGAAGAATATTGGTATTGTGATGGCCTGTGATATTTTGTATTATTGTGGTATTAGATATACTTTTAGATTTTTCTAATATTTTATGGTTGGATTTAAATTCTAGTTATCATATTTTTATTGTATCCGTGCCAATGAAAATTATTATGTCACGAAATACTAATACATCTGGAAATATATGAGCACTTTGTGAAGTGTTTTATTGGAATTCTCACTTTTTCAGCCAGCTGGTTGTATTTGTTGTTGTTGTTGCTTTTGGTATTTGTCATAGACAAGCCCGCTGATGAAGTCAGTGATTTTAAGCCGAGTTTTAGCTTCTCTTGTTTCAGTAGCGACATCTAGGGCCAAGTGTACGTCTTATCTACTCATACGTCACAGCCCTTTTCGCGGAGCGAATTTCATTCATATATTTCATTTACTCATCCACACGTAATTTAGACCTGAATCAGAAAACAATCACCTCTGAACCAATACCCCCAGTGGTATTGTCTCGACTTGGAGGACTTTGTGGTTACGACAGATTTATACGTGCACCAGCTACCATGTACACTGAGAGTCTTCGGCTGATTGTATTTAATTCCCCATGGTTTATTTAGGATTTTTGAAGCCGTGGCCAATGCCTATTATGGTTTCGAATAAGCTATCCAATTTAATTTCATATTTCAGCGCAATATAATCAATATGTTAATGATTGATTGATATTATTTTTTTATTTCATTAATTTTTATGAAATGTATGTTTTTATTGTAAATCCATTTTTCCCTTTATTTTGCGAAATGAATCCTCTCATAGAGTCCTCAAGTTTTTATTTTACGAAATCTTTGGTAAATAGAGAGTAACAGGTGATCCTTGATAATATATCTAGATATCATGGGCTACCAAATGAAATAATCATTGACGAAATTACTTTTATACCTGATGGATTGTATAGTGATGTTTTCCCACTTCATAGAGTACACTAAGATAGCGTTTTTGAGCTAGATGGATGAAATTTTGTATACGCTCTTTGCACCAAATTTGAGGATTTCTGTCAAATTTTGAGTAAAATCTCTTCAGGGAAAGTACGTTTGTTCGGCTGTTCGAATATAATTTAACAAGATTAGTACAAAACGAAAAGAGCTAGATAGATAAGATTTTGGACACAGGTTTAACATCAATAGTGTAGACTCTTGTCAAATTTTAAGCCAAATCCAACTACAGGTTTGCTCGTCTGTCAGCCATACTTTCAGAAACAAGTAAACGCGATCATTCAAAAACGCAGTGACTTAAAAATATGAAATTTGGTATGAGAATTTATGACTACAAGTGCCGTTTTGTGCCAAACTTTTGTTTTAATCGGTTGAAAAAAACGTGCAAAACAGAAATTCGAATTTTGGATATATTATTAACTGCATGCTGTGTATTAATATCCAAAAATGGCACGATAGATTCAGAAAAAAATGCATAATTCACGCAGAAAGTTAATATTTCGTAATTTTTGTACGCCAGTGCCATGCAAGATATTCTCTGGCATGAAAATTCTATTAAAAAATATGCGAGAAAATGTAGGGGATAATGTACCAGATTTGGTATGAGAATTTGTGACTACAAGTGCAGTTTTTCTAACAAAATTTTGGTTTCAATCGGTTGGGAAAAACATGTCTAAAATAGAAATTCGATTTTTGGATACTATCAGCATTATGCCAGGAATTAATCGCCAAATACCTTGCCAAGTATCATACAATAGATTGAGTAAAAAGGCTTAATCCACGCCAAAAGTTAATATTTCGTAACTATTGTACGACAATGTTATGTAAGACGTTTTCTGGCATGACAAATTTATTAGAGAGTATGCGAGAAGGTTTTGAGGAAACCACTCTTGCTAATTTAAGATTTATCCCAAGTGATAAAGGGAACAGACGATTTTCGATAGTTTATCTACGAAGCTTGTTTTTTTTTATATAAAATAAAAAATGATGATATTGTACTAATGATTGGGGTTGGGGGATTGGTTTATTGATTTACTTCGTATTTTAATTATATACATTTTGTGATTGTATTCTCATTATTTAAAATTGTATTTATAATAGGGGGGGGGGGAAGTGTGGTGTCTTGTTCATTAAAAAATTAGTTTCCAATAAAGCTTTGAACAATTTTTTTAATTCCAGTTCAGTGCGTCTACTTGATACATTTATAAATTATTTTTTCCGATACTCTTTTAGAAAAAGAATCCTTATCTCGAGTTATTTTATGTTTCCTTTTAAACTCCGTCCTCATTTCTTTGTCCTCTATTTCGTGACACGGAAGATTCTTCCCTTTAAAAGTATTCCGTGCATTAATTAAATTAAAAATTTCCCTCAAACGCAGCCTTCCGTTCTCTTGAAATTAATTTACTTACTAATAATGCTTAATTAGCCTGTTCTGAACTGTCACAACAGAACATGATTAGCGTTGTGAAGTTTGTTAATGAGAAATTCTTTTATTTTTCTTGGTGAACTTATTTATTCCTAACAATGTGTACGATTTATTCATGGATTTTGAATTTTTTACCGCATTATTTTGACATTTAACTAAGCAGATGCAAATATTTTGACGGGGTTCTTTTATGATTTTGCATTGCATGTCAGCATCGTGAAAAAAAAATAAATAATAACTGATAAAATTATATTTGTTTGTGAAGAAAAATTAACTTTTGATTCCAAAAGTCATTTTTTTTGCGAGATTAGTTGTTTTTTTTTAAATATTATTTATTATTAATATTTTTTGTTTTTATTATTCTTTCCATTTCACGTTAAAAATTTTGTTTCATAATTTTGCTGCTTTTGTTTTGTGTGGAATAATCAGTTTTTAAGCTTTTTATTCATTTCATGACTTTGTTTTCGTATTTATTCTCTTGCTGTCATTGCGACTAGCTTTTATCCTTAACCGTACTCTTATCCTTCATTTCATTAAAATCTCTTGGATATAATTAAGTGTCCATGATTCCGTGAACAAACTACTTTTGAATCCTCAAACTGCCATACTGATTCAAGCCTTGTTGTTTTTATAGTGTGACATGTTCTTTTCATTTTCCTTTTCATATGTTTCATTCAATTTCCTAAAGGAAAGAAATTAAAATCAAATCCATTGATATCTCTACTAATAATGAAGATGAATGTAGCGTGCTTTTACGCTGTACAGATAAGATAATTTGATTTAGAGTATGTTACACTTGCCTCATACTTATTTTGCAGGATAAATACCATTTTCGAACGATTTTTTAATTTTAATTAAACAAATTAAACTGAATTTTAGTGTTTTTCTAACGACAATTTCCGATACATCACAACTCAAAAATGATTTTTAGCATCGTTTTAAAATTGAAATCTTTTCTTTCTTATTATACCAATTTTTTTAACCCTTTCTAGGGCCGTGAGAAGTATGCTTCCCACTAAATGTATCAATCTTTGTATGAAATTATGTAGGTTTGGCATAAGTTCTGACAAATTTTTTTAGTAAGTCAGAAACTTAGATGCTTCAGTTATTTATCTTACACGAAATGATGTGTCTTGATTTGTTACTTCATTATTAATTAACCAAATTAATTAGTTAAATTAAATTTATCTAATAAGCTAAATGAATCCCTTTTCTTATTCTCATTTCAAGCCTAAAAATATTTTAACATAATATGACTTAAAAAAAATGGCCCTTTAAAGCGTTAATTATTTTTAAAAAATATTTTAAGCATATGTTATAGCAATATGTTTCATTTTAATAATTAAAGGGAAACTGATATCGTTTTTATTGTTGCTATTAATATTCAAGTTTTAGTTTTTTTCCATAACGTTATAATTATATTATAAGACATAGATAAGATTTCATTATAAGACAAATAAATTATTAACATTCCAATTAAGTGTAAGCTATTTATTTAAAAATTTTCTCATGCCATAATTCCGATGAACTGGCTGATCACCAGGTACAGATAATTACAAATATTGCCGTAAGAAGAAAAAAGTATTCTCTATTTATCAATGGCATTCTTTCTTCTTTCTTTATATAAACACATCCTGTAAACTTCGGAACTCGAGTACGAATATTGCTATCGCCAAGATTCTGGAATACTCTAGATCCTTCATTTTTTTTTTGTCATGCTGAAAATTATTAAACGGGATCTATTCATCATCATTTAGGGTAACTTGTAAAACTCTTTTCTTTACTAAAACACCAACTGCACAAGGAAGCAATGTTACAAATTATTAACATTATAATTAATTGAACTGAGAGGAGATATATAAGTTTAAACTTCGTAGTATTTTTCAGTAATATATACTGACTGAAACAAAAAAAATATATAATTCATTACATTATTTAAAAAGGTGAACTAAGTTGAAAAACTGATTTCCTGCGAAATTACGATTTTTTTTTAATTTAATATTCTTAATTTGTGAACAAGTGTCTTTATAAAACCGTTAGAATTTTGTTTCTTAGTCTATTTTTTGGGAAGTTATACTTCTTTTTCTATTTGCATGAACATACGTTTTAATATTGTTTTATATCTTTAGATACTATTTTCTCAAAATCTAATTTTTTGTTAGAATTTTCTTACAAAAGACATCATAAATTAAGATGTAATGCCATAATTTTTGCTCAAATTTGGTATAATAATTTCTTAGTATATATTCTGCAGTTCCAGAACAAGAGGTTAAGTAAACTATTCATTTAGAAATATTTTATAGTTGTTTTAGTACTGCACATAGTTTAAAACATTGAACATTTCGTGTTAATTAACAGTCGAACCCCAATGTTTAAAAATTGGATAAAAATACAGCTTATTTTTTTAGTTCACTAACTAGATAATATATTTCTTAAACTATCTGCGAAATTTAAATCAAATAAATCTCTAAATTGGAAGATTTTTGCTTTATATCTCTTTCTGGCCTATAAAACGCCAATTTTTTTTTCAAATTCAATATTCAAAAATATAACTATTTTCGAACGTTTTTTCAAAAAAAAAAAAAATCATTCTGAACGTAGTCACATACTTTGCAATTTTTCTTTTTGAGATCATTATTATTAACGACATAGAAATTAACTATTTGATTCTAATTAAGGTGGACACAATTATTGAAAAAAAATTTCAAAAGCCCTTATTTTAGACACCTTAATTTTCGTCACTTCCTGTTTTATGATTTTCTTTCTCCTATTTTACAATTCTGTATCTAATGAAATAGTTCTCGGATTTTTTTTTTATCACAACACATGTCTATTATGACCTTTTAAATACAACAGTGTTCACACAGCTCAAAAGATTCCGGCTCTTTTCTCATAAAATCTTAAAATCCCGGGAATCCGAATAAAAAAAAAAGAGAACGCTTACTGAGAAAAAGAAGAGCAAGAAGCCAGTGGAGAAAGAAAATCTCTTCTCTCTCGGAAAAAAAGTTTTTAGCTCTTTGAATTTATCGCATCCTTTTCAGAATTTACTCTTCAGTCGGGGACCTTAATAAACGCCCCGCGTCTTACAAACGGCGCCTAAGCTGGAACTTATTCAATGGAATTCTGGGAGAAAACGAGAAAAGTTTCTAGTGTAAAAAGAACACGTGATGCTTAGTAGGTATCTCTTTATTAAATGGAACATTACCTGGAAAGTTGCCTTTCAAAATCGCAATTGTGTCCAAGAAAAAATACGGCCGCGATTATTCTTTTTTACTGTTCATGGCGCGGTGGAAGTAGGTTTTTCTTTTGTTTGCTTTCGTCTTCTGTAAAATTTAATTGAAGTGCTGAAAATAGCTAATCTAAGAAATGAATGTTTTTTTTTTTGTTTTTTTTTTTGGTTTTGTAAGGTAATTGTATTAATTTTAATATGGAGTGTTTTTGTTATATGGATGGTACATGTTATCGGAGAAGTTTCTACATTAAGAGGAAAGCATCACACAGTTGCCATGGTAACATTAAAATGCTTAATGGACTTAAAATGTATAAAAGAAATAGAGAAATGAAAGATTTATTCATATTCAGAAGTATACTATAAGTAATTTATGTTGTTCTTGTACATATTTTTTATTAGCATGTTGAAGATGGCAATGGTAAAACAATAGACAATATTGGAACAAATTTATTGTTAAAGAATTTTGAATACATTAAATTATAAGTGTTTTTAGATGAATTAAAAAGTTAGATGAAAAGGTTGTAATTCCATAAATGGGTGCCATAGTAACATGTAAGAAAATGAAATAGGATTTGGATTTAAAGACCGATACATCGTAGCATGTAATGCATTAGAATTGATTCGTCTATTCTTATATTATTTTTTATAATTTTTTTTATTTGTATTAGTTTTATAATTTTTGAGAATTTTATTTGAAGTAAAAACAATAATACCTTTTTATAGTATAATTTTATAATTTAATTTTTATCATAATTTTATTAAAAGAATTTTTTACAAAATATACTTAAAAATGTTTTTAAAACAGGTATTGAAATTAGAGCAACATTTGATCGGATATAAAACGAATAACACCGAAAAGCTAATTTCTTTTTTAATTTTAAAGTAATGTAAAAAATAATTTTTGTGCTCTAAAGTTAGTGGGGGAGAAAAATGTTAAAATTTCGAATTATTTTTAATTAAATATATAATTATAACTTTGTAATATCTATTATGTGTGAGCATCTGTTACTCAAGAAGTAACTGCATTCCAATTTTGGTATATCCAGGTTTAAGTGTCTGCGTTAGTGCATTTTGAATGAATTTTCCATCATGCATGTCATAATGAATTCTACTGTAAAATTTCGAATTTATTTTGTTTATCTAAACGCTAGTAGAGAAACATTGAATGAATTTAATTCAGTTTATAGTAATTTATTTAACACTGGCAGACAATCAACTAATCTGATGTCAGTTAAATATTTTTTAATTTAATATTTACTTGCACGCGCATAAATCTGATTAAATCAAAACTGTTTAACATTGTAAAAATATGCAATAAAAGCATAATTTTTGTCTCACTTTTACGATGAATGTTTATTTTAGAATTTAATTATTGTTTTCTGTACTACGAGGTAATATATAATATTTGTACTAATTTTCAAAGTGCTAAAATTTTTACTTTTAAGGGGACGTCAGACCCTGTTAACATTTTTTGTGAGTTATTCACTTAGAATTATGAAATTATTTATGCTCTGATATTAAATATAAAAAAGATATATATTTAAAAAAAAAACTCTGCAAATTCAAAATATTCCAAGTGATGTAATTTTTATTATTTTTTTCCTTTTGATTTTTTTTATCCAATAAAAATATATTTAGAATAAAACTGACTATGATTTTGTAATTCCAATTAAAAGTTAATTTTTCAGAAATATTTTTTATACACACGCGCTAAACTTTCATAATTTTGTGTTTTTCTGTATTAAAACTGAACCAAATAAACTCAAAACATAAAATGCATATTCAATTTTCTTTTTAATATCTAGCTGAAATCTTCATTTTGATTTTGTGCAATTTCCACAAAAATTAAAGACACCTGAAAAATTTCAAAGATTTTTAAATCTAATTGGAACGTTGTTTTAAGAAAGAGTTATTAAAAATGTATTTATTTCTGTAAGACCTTCAAATATTCATTTTATCGAGCAATAAATACATTTTATAATACTGATTTAATTCAATATAAGCATATATTTTGGTGATGAAACATTAAAAAAAAAATCATGCTTTCGTCATTTTTGTTAGATCCGAAGTCAACTGTTACCTTAAAAAAATTCTTATAAGTAACATTAAATTTGTAATATCTGTAGAAACCAAGCTTCACTCAGCACTTTTTTTTTAGAAAATATTTAAGTATCAATCACATATTGATTATATACGAATATTTTTCAACCTTACCTACATGTGAATGCTCATGTAAATGGAAAGCTCTTGAATGCACTTAGTTTAATACATTATTCGAAACAATCTGCTGTATTATATTAATTCATTTTACAGTTTATATATCATTACTTAAATTTTTGGAATTGCACTCTGTTGAACCATGGTGAAATCGTGTTCGAGATAGCGCTATACGACATTGTCAGCATAAGACCAGATAGAAAAAGGCTCTAATAGTTAGTTATAAAAAAAATGCCTTTTTTTGTTGTTGTTGTTTATAAAACCGTGTCTTCTCAGGAAAGACACATATGTAGATAAACTTAAAAAAGCAAAAATATTAAATATGAATACATAAATAAAAAATAAATCAAAATGCGGGTCTCTAACCGAATACCCGCAACACACGCGTCATTTATGTTGTTCGGACCACTATACTGTACTGCCCACGCTTCGAAATAGAAGATAAATATGCTTATTCTAATAGTTAGTTATGAAAAAAAAATGTTTTTTTTTGTGTGTGTGTGTAAAAGCAGAAGGCAGGTTCGAAGACATAGAAGAGACATATTACATTTTTAAATTCATTTTAATCCATCCCAGGAGGGCATAATTATTTACAAGCAGAGATGCGGACAAGGCACGTCCGTCACAGCGCGGAACAAAAGCAGAAATAAGGAAGGGGCGAAACAAATGATCACTAATCTTATATAACATGGGATTTCCGGCCACGTGTCAATTGAATACTCGTATTGAGCTTGGATAAGGGCACCGAAGTGATCTTTTTCTCTTGACACGTAGAACTAATGGTGCATCATTTTTACAAAGTTTCAATAGTGGAATGGGATCAGGAAACAAGAGACTTTAGAATGACCCCAACATGGACCGAATGAGGCAAAAATTTAGGAAATTAATTTGGATTAAATTAGATAGTAAAATATCATTACATATATATATATATATATATAATTTCTTATTAAAATCTTCATCATCCATCCATTCATTCACAATGCGTTTCAGTCAATCTCTTACTGAATTAAATTTGTAATGCATCATTAGATCAAGAAATGTCTACTGCTTTTATATATCACAAATTCTTTCGATGCTATTCGATCAAAGATAAGGAAAGAAGAATTTATTTATAAGCTTAAGGATTGGATCAATTTAGTTTCAGCTGCTAAAAAAAATCCATTTCACGTAACAGCAATGAAAAGAGGAGAGTTTTCGACCCAAAGATTGGAAGATTGTATTTGCTATAGGAGAAAATGCTGGAGGAGGGTTCAGCTTAACTGATTGGATATAAAATGGCTACGATACTGCAAAAGTAAGTCCAGTAATATCTTCTTTTAAGAACATTTTAAAGATGATTTTCTATTATATGACCTCTGACGAATTGTCGAATAGAACAATTGACTGCGGGCTCTTAGTTGAAAAGACCGCTGGCAGACTTATTATTAGCCTATGCGCCAAATAAATAAATTTGGAAAAAGTGCAAATTCTGAGAATTATAAAATAGTTGGTTATTATTAATACTTTGTGAACTTCTTGTCTATCTATTTAAATCTATTTACCCATTATTTTATACATAGGAACATCCAACATTTCTTTAAATAAATGTGTGTTCGAGCCTGAGTTAACGTCTGGTGTGCTTAGTTATTTATTAAATTATTCATAAGACATGTCTTCTAATAAAGGGCAAATATAAATATTTGTTCGATATTAAAATCCTTGTAACTTAACATGCACATCGTTATTTGTGCTCTACAGTATTATTACTTTTGGTTCTATACATCTGGCAGTTGCTATTCCGCATTTTACATTTTCACTTTATTTTTTATGAGGTTTAATAACTCTACTGAGCTCTCTTCATTCTCGCATATTAAGAATTATACTGTAGGCCATTTGCCCGGTGGGGTAGCGCATCTTCCCCGTGATCTGGGCGTCCCGGGTTCGAATCCCGGTCCGGGAATGTTTGTTCTTCATCTGGGTTCTATCTGTGAGGTGTGTGAATGGGCCCCCCTGTAAAAAGGGGTTGTGCAAGCGAATGTGTGTGTGAGGTCTTCATATGAGCTAGAAGTCAGACTTCTGCCCTTGGGTGCTCAGGGGTCTTTACCTTCAGAAGCTATTGCACCTCCTTTCCGTGGTCACGCCATCATCATCACTGTAGGCCATTTGCGGACAATAATTACGGAAGAGCCTACTAGGGTGCGATCTTTTGCGATTAATCGTTACTACGCATTTAATACAAAAGCACCAGAAAACTGAATATACATTTTGGATACCTTTTTTCCCACCAACTAAAGCCAAAATTTGGCAAAAACTACAATTGTGTTCACAAAATTAGATACCAATTTTCATATGTCTAAGTCTTTGTTGTTGTTTTTAAGATATCGCTTGTAAAAACTGATGGATGCTCAACCTTTTGTCAGATTTAGTTTCATATTTTTTGTTATATATCGAATATGAAACTCTCTTTCTTCGTTTTCTAGTTATTGTGTTAACTTATATATCAAGCAGCCAGATTTTCTTTGAATGGATTTCATTCAAAATTTAATAGAGATATACAAATTTAGAGCAGAAACCTTGTACCAAATTTTATCCATCTAGCTCAAATTGTTTTTAACTTATTGTGTTCTCAGATATAATTATAAAGACATGTTTTTCGGATCTAGTGAGGTTTGAAAAGTGGAGGGGACTGCTGTGGCCTGGTGGTAAGTTATCGGTTTCGGACCGGAGTTTTGAGACCTGATTCCACCGAAGAACCGTCGTACAAATGGGTCTGGTGCACGTTAAATCCGTCTGGCCAAATGTCCTTCTGCTGGTTCGTTGCGGAAATTTAGAGGGTGGGGTGCCCACTCTGCAGTCGTGCTCGTCATCCGACCATGGCTCAAAAATAGCCCTAATGTTGTTTTAAAACAGGGCGTTAATATAACTGAACTGAACTGAAATTAAAAAAGGAAGATTCTTCAAAACCTCATCAATTTTTTGACCATTACTATACTTTCTCCTTTTATGTTCCGCATACAAAAAAATAATGTGTTGTTTAAATTCCACTTTCTATTTCTGACTGGTTTGCGCAAAGCTTTGCTGTCCAAAAATAAATTTTTCACTTATATACATTTTAGAGTACCTAACAATAGTGAACATCCTACCCTTTCTTGAAAAATATAACAACACTTTTTTCATAATTATTTCCTATCCAGCAGCTGTGACATTGAATATTTTGAACACTCAAAAATTTACAACGATAAAAAAACAACAATTTTTATGAAATTTTCCACTATTGAATTGACAGAAAAGATCCTCTCTCTTTTACATGAAGCCTCCACACAAAAGAAATTGATTTTCTCACATCTTTACCCTCTTGTATGGACAACCAAATTGACGCCATGTCTTTCTGTTTAAATTGCAAAACCCGCTTTTGTCATTTTCTTCGGGAACATTCCGCGTCGTCGCACGGTATCGCCGTCTTGACCTGGACGCACATCCTTTATTCATTCCACTTTCGGATCCATCTGGTGCACAGAATGCTATGGCGCCTGTGAAAAATGGATTTCTTCATTACCGTATTCATGAGACCCTCCGAGCTTTAATATTCATGAAAAGTTTCTCGAATTTTTTGACACAGAAAAGTTTTGGCGATGCATGCAATATGTATATGGATAGCTTCTTTTGCAGCTTTTAATATATCTCCTCCAACTGTTTCGTCCCGAGAGTGGTGAAAGTTGAAAGGCTGCCTTTTTAAGATGGGTTAATTGTGTTTCACTACACAAAAGGTTGCCGCTTTTATTGACATTAATTAATTTTCGGTATTCGACGTTTAATTTGTTGGAAATTTATTTATACTTTTTACTTTTTCGCATACGAAGTATAGGAAAAGTAATGTGATGGTCAAAAATTCCGAATTTGAGATTTTGATGAACGTTTCACCTCTCTGAATTCAAAAACCACATTTTTGTTATTATGTCTGTATGTCTATCTGTGACAACATATAATTCAAAAACGTTTTGAGCTAAATGAATGAAACTTGGTATATGGTCTTTACACTAAAATTGTAAATATCTATCAAATTTTAAATAAAATGTGGGCAGATGAAGTATGTCTGTCCGGTTGTTTGAATACAAATTAACGCGAAGCTATAGACTAATAAAATTCGATATACATATTTAATATCTTTATTGTAGACAACTGTGAAATTTTAAGCCGAATACAGTAAGTTGTTAACAATATGTCGGTCTGTACTTTTAAAATCATATAAAAATTTAAAAACCTTTAACTGCCGAATAACATACCTCTTTAGATGCCTAAAATGTACCACAAAGTGCAAGATCTAGAAATAGTACTAAAAAAAAAAGTTTCTTTCAAAAAAGGATGAATGATTTAGTTTGAAATTGAAAAAAAAAAAAAAAATGTTATATAAGTAAACTCCAAAATCTATACTTGCAAAGAAAATTCTTACTAATAATAAATAAATAAAATAAACAATGAAATGAAAAATCGTTTGGCTATGCTAAATCAAATATTTGTAATAAATATTATGAATCGTTAATTGCAGAATAATACGTTTCATTAGATGTAAGATTAGATTGTATGAAACTGAAAAAATAAGATCATATAAACAAACTCCAAAGTTCTGTACTTGTAAAAAAAAATTAATAAATAAAAAAAAAAAATTGATGAAAGGAAAAATTGTCTGCATTATTCTGGACCTATGTGTTAATTAATAAAATAAAGTAAGCATATTATATCCATCTAATACAGCTAAAAAAAATTTATATATTGTCAGTGCACAGCTAAAAGTAACTAAGTTAAAAGAAATTTAAAAATAATTTATTATGTTTTTGCTGTTTAAATTTGTCATTTCTGTAGCGGAAAAAATGTTTTCAATATACGTATATATTATATTTTATACTGTATAATTTAATATATATTATATATACTGACAGCATGTTGACATGCTTTACTCTTTTATAGGGATAATATTTTAAAATGACAAAAACACACTAAATTGTTTTTCATTTTTTTTCTATATTGACGTTTGAAAAAAAATATAGGTTTATTTATATACTAGCCGCCTTTGGCGACCAGCCAGTTCGCCAATCTTAATGTTCGTTAAAATTTTAATAATTAAATATTTTATGCAATTCCAACTTTAATAGATTCTTCAGCAAAATATTTTAAAACTTCAAATTTCGACAGTCATATAATTCACTCATAATATTATAAAGGCTTTCAGTCATAACGTGATATGTATCTCTCTAATTTTCTGTTACCCCTCGTAGAATTTATGCTTTAAATGAAAGTGTAAATGATTAATCTGCAATTAATATAATAATATTTTTTACTGAAACAAAGCGTTTTTTTTAATAATATGATTACTAATAATAGAGTCACTGAGCGTTTAAACTTTATGGGCACTAAAGAATATCTTTCTTAATTTATGAAATATCTCAAGAATTTGTCAACAAAATTTTCTCAAATTCATCATGAACAGATCGATTTATTAACAATGTTTAATTTTAAATGCATCAAACACTAAGAAAATAAAATGAATCGTTTAAAATAATCGGTCTAAAACAGGTTTAAAAAAACTACTTAAAAAACGATGTACTTAAAACTATAAGCATATACAAAAAATATATAACTAACATAAATACAATTTACTTACAAAAGCATGCAACTCACCTAAAAATAATTTAAATCATCCATTTATAGTGGTTGTCATGACAACAATCAGAACAATGCGCATGCGTGAATTTTCTTCGCCAGTTAGGTAACGCAAATGCGTGAATTTTTCTACGCCAGTTGGGGTAACGCTATGCAGATTATACATTTTTAATTTCCTTTATTCTGTGTTATTTTAATTCAAAAGTACTTCAGAATGAATCTGAAACATAGATTAATTAACAATGTTTAATTTTAAATGCATAAAACATTAAGAAAATAAACAGAATCGTTTGAAATAATCCGCCGAAAAATGTTAACCCTAGCCTCATTACTGTTGGGAGAACAAAAAACTGAAGCCTCACTCATTTGGCGGTGGAGAAAATGGAAGATTATTTTGGCGGAAAAGTTGGCGGTGGGGAAAATGGAATATTTTTTGGTGGGAAAGTTAGTTTTTAATTAATAATTAAAATTTCAAAAAAAGGGACCCCAGGTGCACATTCCCGACCTCTAAGGTATACATGTACCAAATTTGGTAGCTGTATGTCAAATGACCTGGCCTGTAGAGCGCCAACACACACACACACACATTGAGCTTTATTATAAGTATAGATGTATTGTAAATAAATATAATTTCTAAGTCAAAAATTTAAAATATATAGATAAAAAATGAAAAATTACATGTTGTGAAGCGCTAAAAAATTTCTCAGCTCTGAATTTAAAAAACACGCTTTTACTCCTTTCTTTATGGATACTACCTCACAGATCGCATTATTACTATGTAAAGAGTTGAACTCATGCTTTATCATTGTAAACATGCTAAATTGCAATGGATTACAGTGGCTCCCAAAAGTGTTCGTACACTAAAGAAATTTGCAGAAATTGTGTTCTATTCTTCTTAATAAAGCATTTTATTAGTTGGTTTTTTTAATTAGTATCTTTAAATAGTTCTTAATAAAACTGAACAAATATTTTTATAAAAAATCAAGTAGTATTGTTCTAAAAAATAAATAAATAAAAAAATGTCACAAAATTAGAACACAAAAGTTTTCGTACATCCAAACATTATTTATTTAAATTCATCATAAAAATATCTTTTGCGGCTTATTTTTCTTCTAATTGAAAAATACACTAAAATCGTTTGATTTCAGTATTTAATATCACAATTATTTATTCTATTTACTTTATTCTTAGATATGACGCGCATTCGTAAAGAAACGAGTTTAGACGTACGAAAATTAATTATATTTCATTTTAAAGCTGGAAAATCAATTAGAGGCATTGCAACTATAACTAATCTACTTCATTCAAAGATGCAAAGCATAATAAAACGTTACAGAGAGGGAAAAAGGATTGCAAACAAGCATCGTAATGGTCGCCCTCAAATTCTGTCAGCTAGAAGTCAAAGAAATGTTGTGAGTAAATTTCTAAAAAATTCACGTCTGAGTGCAATAAAGTTTACTTCACAATATAATGAATCAAATGGAACTTCTATTTCCTGTGAAACTATTCGTAGAATTCTTCGGAATGCTGGTATACATGGCCGCTCTGCACGAAGAAAATTCTTTGTAAGTCAGAAGAACAGAATTGCTAGGCTTAAATTTGCCAAATCTGTGATAAACCAGCCAGAGAGCTATTGGAATCGTGTCTTATTTGCAGATGAAAGTAAGTTTAACATCTTTGGGTCGGATGGGAGAATCATTGTATTCAGAAAAAAAAAAAAAAAAAAAAAAAAAAAAAAAAACGAAGAACTTAATCTCAAGAATTTAGTTGGAACAGTAAAACATGGCGGTGGAGGTGTCATGCTTTGGGGGTGTATGTCAGCGGCTGGAGTAGGCAATTTAGTATTCATTGATGGTATGATGGATCATAGAGTTTATATAAATATTCTCAATAATAATTTAAAAGTGTCAGCACAAAAATTGGGCATTTTAAACAACTTTGTGTATTACCAAGACAACGATCCTAAGCACACGGCCATAAATGTTCGTCTTTTTTGCCTCTATTATTGCCCTCAAACTCTTAAAACACCAGCTCAATCAACAGATTTAAACCCTATAGAACATATTTGGAAATAATTAGAGTTGCGAATAAGAAGTCACGACATTAAATCGAAAATTCAACTGAAAGCAGTAATGATCGAAGAATGGAACAAGATCGGTGCAGAAGTAACCGACCGTTTAGTAAAATCTATGCCCAAACGTTTAAAAGCTGTTATAAAGAATAAAGGATATCCTACTAAATACTAAACATTTATAAAAATTTAGAAAATTTCATATTTAGTGATGTTTTTTTAAAGTGTATGATCACTTTTGTGTCCTATTTTTGTGCAATTTTATTTATTGTCATTTTTAAAAAAAATAATTTGCATCGTAATTAAAACTTATTTTTCACTGCTTTATTAAGAACTGTAAAAATATGCTATGAAAAAATTTTCATGTAAAAATAAGAGTATATAATGGTAAATAATGAGGTTTTTAATTGATTCTTGTTGGTGTACGAACACTTTTGGGAGCCACTGTATGTATTTATTGCCCCCGTTGCCATTGTTTTGAAACTCTCTCTATCTGTTATATTTCTAAAGATTTCGTATTTTGTGGAAGTAGTTCTTCTATGAATGGGAGATCTTATATGGTATTATTTTAAAATATGAAACACTACCAACTTTATGCAACAAGAGAACTCGAAAAATTAGCAATATTTCATAATAACTGTACATGCACTAGTTAAATTGCCGTTTCTCCTTAAATCGTGATAAAAATCTGCAAAAAAAAAATCTTTGCCCTCTTTTCCTAAAAATAATCTTATCTGAAAAAAAAAAAAAATAAGAGAAAAAAAATTTTAGAGTTCATCGGTTAAATCATAGCCAACTTAAGTAAAGCATTAAAAAAAAAGATTCCTCTTAGGAGATGGCATAAAAAAATCGCCTGTTTTTCACTTTATAATAAAAACGGGAAAACTTTAAGCTAATCCATCATTTTTAATATCTGATTTTATTTTCGAAAAAGGAAGAAAAATATGATATATCTTTTTTTAAAGCAAAAAAGAAAGAAAAAGAAATCTCTCCCTGTCGTTTTTCTTTTTTCTAGCTTTCTTTCTCTATTTTATTCGTTAAATTCAATTTCTTTATTTCGCCGTAAAATTTATGAACTTATTATTTTTCTGCTGTCTCTCTTTCTTTTTTACAGAAAGGCCCATTATTTTTCTTCGAGGAAAAAATTGAATTGTGAATAACAAATCTTTGTACTAATTTTTTTTTTTTAAGAAACACTATCTAGGCATTTAAAACATAATCCTCACTCTTTTTAAGTTTGGAATAATCTTGAATTTCTTCCTTTTAATTATTTTGCATTTAAAATTTTAATGTGAAATAAGGATACTCAAGTTTCACTTAAAAAAACTGCTTGTAAAATAAATAATCCTATTCTAGGATTTTTTTCCGCCTTAGAAAAAGCGGAGGTCTGTAATTTATAATTGGTTTCTTTTTGTGTTTTTACGCTCATTATTTTTTAGAAGAATTTAGGAAAATTGCTTATAGGAAATAGTGCATGAAAAAAAGGCAACCTGAAAGATTTTTTTCTTAAAGTTCTACTACCCTTAAATAAGTATGTGCTCATCTAAATTCAGACCTATTTCTTAGACAGAAAATAAAAATAGGGAAAATGTTAGTTCCTCTAAAACTATTTTTTACCGTGTTCCAATCTTTAAACTGTATTTAAAATTTTCAGTATAACAATATCCGAGAACTTAAATACTCAAGATTTTTTGTCAATAGCTGCAGAGGATAGACCGTGCTGTGATATTGAACTGCAGCTTCCATAACAACTCAACAAATGTCATTTTAGTCACTATAAAAAAAAAAAAATTGGGCGCCGCCTCAAGGTTTTAATTTTTTTGGATTATTTCTTATTAGTAAAATGAAAGATTAAAAAAAAAATATAATAAAAAATAAAAGATTGTTAGTTTTTTTTCTCCCCCCCCCCTTATGTGATTTTCATAGCTCAGATTACTCCAATTGGTCAATGTTCTGAAAACAAGAATGGAAATAGTAGATAATATAAATAATTACTGCTACTATTAGGTGACTTCAAAAAGAGAATTTAATAATTAAATTTAAAAGGTAAAAGGAAAGAATTTAACCAGTTTGGAACAATTTAACAGATTAAAATCAGACCAATTTATTTCATTTGAATTCATAAAGTTGAAATGTCAAAAGATAAATTAGAAATGAACTGAAAATAAAATTGAATATTTTTGAACTAAGCAAAAAAAAAAAAAAAAAAGGATTGAATAAGTTAAATCAAACAGTAGAGACAATAATGATTCAAATCTTTAAATTTTATTTAAAATTTTCAGTATAACAATATTCAAGAACTAAATTATACAAGCATTTTTATTAACAGTTGCAGATGATAGACTTTGCTGACATATTTAGCTGCAGTTCCCATAACAAATCGAGGAGTGTTATTTTAATCACTTCAAAAAATAATAATTTGGCAAGGCAGTGTTTTATTTTTTAGATTATTTCTTATTAGTAAAATGAAAGATATTAAACAAATATAATTACAAATTAAAATAAAAGATTATTCATTTGTTCCTAATATGGTTTCCATAACTCAGAATACTCCAACTGGACAAATTTCGAAAACTGGGACAGAAATCGTAGATATTATAAAGAATTACTGCTACTAATAGATGGCTTCAAAAATAATTAAATAAATTTAAAAAGTACAATAAAAGAATTTAATCAGTTTCGGACCAATTTAACATAAAAAAATTTAACAGATTAAAATTAAACCAAACGATTTATTTCATTTGGATTCGTAAAGTTGAAAGGTCAAATGAGAAATTAGAGATGAAACTAGGAATAAAATTAAATGTTTTTGAACTAAGCAAAAAGATTGAATAAATTAAATCAAACAGTAATTAAAATGTTGATCAAAATATTTTTACTCTTTTAATCGACTTCTTCTTGTTTTTCTACTGTTATCTGGTAAACATGTAAAGGAAAAATATTTATAACAAGAATTAAACTATGTTAAAACTGGCCAGAAGGGCGTCGTATTTTTATACGTGTATTTATGTCTTTATTAGTAGGTTTTTCTTAGTGGAAAACTCTCAAATTACTTAACTTGGAAAGTTTTCCCACAAAAACGCTGGCCTAAGTAGCATTTAATACACATCATGAATATCCTTTGTCTTTCGAAAGTTCATAAAGTAGCCCAAGTTAGCTAACTAGTGGCTATTAAAAATTTAATACCCTTTTAAAACTTAGATGCCTCTTCCAAAAACTAATGAAGAAAAACATCTCATAATCCCCCTTTGTTTTATGATTCCCTGTTGCTGTTTTTTTTAATGCTGCATTCTATTTTTTTTTTGAACTCATTAAAATTAAATAAAGGGAGAAAAAGTAATCATTTGATGGATTTTACTGAAAATTTATTGCTTGTATCCTACAAAGTACTTAAATAATAAAAAAAAGGAAAGCAAATTCCTTGGTAAATTTCTACCGAAGTAATCTGATCGTCTGATTTATAGATACATACATGCTGTTAGTTTTTCGTGTCCCCCGTTTCGTGACTCGTCGGTTGAAAAAAAAAAAAAAGAAATGGAAAATATCCTAGGATGTTTGTTGCTGTTGTTTATTAAGTTTTTTTTCTGGATGTTTATTTAAAGAAATGATGCAGAAGGAAAAGCAGAATACATTAGTTGAAATCCTCAACTGTAAACAGCAGTTGATCGATACAGAGAAGTATTCAACTCTTGTTGCATTGATGTTTTCTTTCTTTTGTTGTTTCAACATTATTCCTGGCAGAAACTTAAGACGAAAGTTTACTTGAGCAAAAGCACGCAAATTTATTGATTGTGCTTTTTAAAAGTAATTTATTCAAGCGCGGGTGGCTGCGTCTAAATCCATGCCGCTCTTAGCATGAATCATTTACCACAACAGGCAGCTGCAATCGGAAGATTGCCTTGTATGGATGGATGTACTATTTCATCTCGATGTGATTGGTTTTTATTTCTGCTAAATCGAAGTTGATTTTTCTGTTGGAAGGAATTTTAAATGAGAATTTTTTTTTCTTTCTGAATAATCATTGAAATCATGCATTTAAAGATTTAGCTAATGTGAAATTCAATTAAAAAGGATTCGAATTACCATTCCGTGATGACCAGAATAGACAGTCATGATGACCAGAATAGCTAGTCACAGTCATATGATCGCCTTGTATGGATAGATATCGATTTCATTGGTTTTTCATTTTATGAATCGAAGTTGATTTTTCTGTTGGAAAGAATTTTAAAAGAGAATCTTTTTCTTTCTAAATAATCATTGAAAACATGCTTTGAAAGATTCAGCTAATTTTCTGTTTGTGAAATTTCATTGATCAAGATTTAAATTATCATTCCGTGATGACCAGAATAGACAGTCACAGTCAGACGATTGCCATATTGAATGGATGTACTATTTCATATCGATGTGACTGGTTTTTATTTCTGCGAAATCACAGTGGATTTTTCTGTTAGAAGGAATATTAAATCAAAAGCTTTTTCTCTCTAAATAATCATTGAAAGTATGCATTGAAAGATTCAGCTAATTTTCTTTTTGTGAAATTCAACTAAACAAGATTCGAATTACTATTCCGTGATGACCAGAATAGACAGTCACAGTCAGGCGATTGCCTTGTATGGATGAATGTACTATTTTATCTCGATGTGATTGTTTTTATTTCTGCTGAATCGAAGTTGATTTTTCTGTTGGAAGGAATTTTAAACCAGATTTTTTTTTCTTTATGAATAATCATTGAAAGTATGCATTGAAAGATTTAGCTAATTTTCTGTTTGTGAAATTCAATTAAAAAGGATTCGAATTAACATTCCGTGATGACCAGAATAGACAGTCACAGAATTCGGATGATTGCCTTGTATGGATGGATGTACCATTTTATCTCGATGTCATTGTTTTTATTTCTGCTAAATCGAAGTTGATTTTTCTGTTGGAAGGAATTTTAAACCAGATTTTTTTTTCTTTCTAAATAATCATTGAAAGTATGCATTGAAAGATTCAGCTAATTTTCTGTTTGCGAAATTTAACTGATCAGGATTCAAATTACCATTCCATGACGACCAGAGTAGACAGTCACATTCAGACGATTGCTTTGTATCGATGGGTGAACTATTTCATCTCGATGTGATTTGTTTTTATTCGTGCTAAATCGAAGTTGATTTTTCTGATGGAAGGAATTTTAAATCAGAATCTCTAGAGAATCTTTTTCTTTCTAAATAGTCATTGAACGCAGGATTCAGGTAATTTTCCGTTTTTGAAATTCAATTAAACAGGACTTGAATTATCATTCCGTGACGGTCAGAATAGACAGTTACAGTCAAACGATTGCCTTCTATGGATGGATGGACTATTTCATCTCGATGTGATTGGTTTTTATTTCTTCTAAGTTGAAATGGTTTTCCTGTAGGAAGGAATTTTGAATGAGAATCTTTGGAAAATCTTTTTCTTTCTAAATAATCATGAAAGCATGCATTGAAAGATTCAACTAATTTTCTTTTTGTGAAATTCAATTAAACAGGATTCGAATTACCATTTCGTGACGACAAGAATAGACAGTCACAGTCAGGCGATTGCCTTGTATGGATGAATGTACTATTTCATCTCAATGTGATTGGTTTTTATTTCTGCTGAATCGAAGTTGATTTTTCTGTTGGAAGGAATTTTAAATAAGAATCTTTAGAGAATCTTTTTCTTTTTAAAATAGTCAGAATGTGAATCATTGAAGGCATGCTATGAAAGATTCAGCTAATTTTCGTTTTTGAAATGTAATTGAACAGGATTCAAATTACCATTCCGTGACGATCAGAATAGACAGCTGCAGTCGAAAGTTTGTCTTGTATTGATGGATGGATATACTATTTTATCTCGAATTACTTATTTTATATACTATTCTTTATTATACTATTTAATCTAAATTTTGGCACCTAATAGCAGTTTTACGCAGAAGATCTCACAACAAATTTTATTTAACTAAGTCATTTTTTTTTTCATTTATCCCAATTTTATGCATGAGAATGTACAGATTGATATACGGTTAACCTTCTGATGGATTTTTTAAAAAAAAAAAAAACTTAATTAGAATCTATTCTTTAGATATTAAGACTGTATACCAAATTTCATTTACCTGTCTTTATATTATTCAGCTTTGTGGAAGAATAGAATGACCGACGGACAACCTCTTTTGAAGCAGATTTGTTTCAAAATGTAATACATATGTACATTCTAGATCTAAACCTGTGTCAATATTTATTCATCCGGATCTTTACGTTTATATATATATATATATATATATATATATACTAGCCACCTTTGGCGACCAGTCGGTTCGCCAATCTTAATGTTCGTTTAAATTTTAATAATTAAATATTTTACGCAATTCCTACTTTAATAGATTCTTTATCAAAATATTTTAAAACTTCAAATTTTGATAGTCATATAATTCACTCATAATATTATAAAGGTCTTCAGTCATCACTCATAATAATATAAAGGCCTTCAGTCATAACGTTAATATGTATCTCTCTAATTTTCTGTTAGCTCTCGTAGAATTTATGCTTTAAATTAAAGTGGAAAGAATTAATCTGCAATTAATATAATAATATTTTTTTCTGAAACAAAGCATTTTTTTATAATATGATTACTGATAACAGAGTCACTGAGCGTTTAAACTTTATGGGTACTAAAGAATATCTTTCTTAATTTATGTAATATCTCAAAAATTTGTCAACAAAATTTTCTCAGATTCATCATGAACGGATCGATTAATTAACAATGTTTCATTTTAAATGCATCAAACACTAAGAAAATAAAATGAATCGTTTAAAATAATCGGTCGAAAACAGGTTTTAAAAAACGATGTACTTAAAACTATAAGCATATACAAAAAAATATATATATAACTAACATAAATATACAATTTAATTACAAAAGCACGCAACTAACCTAAAAATAATTTAAATCTGGAATCGTGAGTTGATAATATTGTCAACAATCAGAACACAATACGCATGCGTGAATTTTCAACGCCAGTTCCGGTAACGCAAATGCGTGAATTTTTCAACGCAAGTTGGGGTAACGCTATGCAGATTAGAAATTTTTAATTTCCTTTATTCTGTGTTATTTTAATTCAAAAGTACTTTAGAATGAATCTGAAAGGTCGATTAATTAACAATGTTTAATTTTAAATGCATTAAATATTAAAAAAAAAAAATAAACTGAATAGTTTGAAATAATCGGCCGAAAAATGTTAACCCTAGCCTCATTACTGTTGGAGAAAAAAACTGAAGCCTTACTGATTATTTTAACCATTTTTTATTATCATATCTCCAATAATTTATTTAAAAAAAGATTAAATTTCATTTAGCATACAAATGAGTTAATATTTTTTTATTATCCGATTAGAGAAACTTATTATTGGCTCGTTCACTTACCTTTTTTACGATATCCTTAACAAAGGAAATAAAATTATTTGATTGAAAATTCAATGAAGGTAACAAATGTTATTGCCGTACAACATTTTTCTTAGTAAACAGTCAGATAAAGAATCGGAATTCATTCAAAACGAAAAGTAATAATTATCCGTATGCACCTCCAAGTATTTTCCCAAACTTCTTTATAATTAAAAAAAGCAGAATTTTAGTATGTTATATTAATCAGTGATCCGTTAAAACGTTTGTAATTAATCATTTTCAAATAAAATATCATATTTCTGAGAATTTCTACCTTGTACAGTAATACAAAATTCAAACATAAGATCGTGATACTTTATCCGTTGCAACGTATCAAATTTATTGTATGCATTAAAAAATAATTGTTGAAAATGATATCTTATTCCTGAGAAACGTTTTCGGATAGGATCATAAATAATTCGAACATTCGGATTCGAAACGTAATGCAAATGCGTGAGTTTTTCTACGCCAGTTGGGGTAACGCTATGCAGATTAGAAATTTTTAATTTCCTTTATTCTGTTTTATTTTAATTCAAAAGTACTTCAGAATGAATCTGAAAGATCGATTAATTAACAATGTTTAATTTTAAATGCATCAAACATTAAGAAAATAAATAGAATCGTTTCAAATAATCAGCCGAAAAATCGTAAGCCTAGCCTCACGACTGTTGGAGAAAAAACTGAAGCCGTACTTATTTGGCGGCGTTCCACCCCTACACCGTGCACGAAGCACATCGTTGGTGGTACTTATTTGGCGGTGGGGAAAATGAAAAGATTTTTTTTGGAGGGAAAGTTAGTTTTTAATTAATAATTAAAATTCTAATTAAAAGTTCAAAAAAAGGGCTATCCTATCTTTTAAGTTAGATCAAACTGCACACGGTGTGCAAATTTGATTAAAATCGGTTAAGTAGTTTAGGAGTCCATCGCGGACAAACAACGTGACACGTAATTTATATATATTAAGATATATATATATATATATAATTTTTTAAAAGAACTTGCTTTTTTCGGCGGGCATTAACAACGATTTCAGCATTTTCTTTTATTTCTTAATATATATATGGATTTGTTTGTTTTTTAATTTACACTCTCGCAAATTTATAGTGAATTGTTTCTATTATATTTATTTTTTCAAGGTTATTAAACAACTGTTTAAAATTTTAAATAAATACATTCCATATTAATAGTTTAGCAATCTGGGAAATCATTAAGGTCATCAAACAAACCAGTTGTTCGATCAAACAAATTGTTTGATCGATCAAACTGTCCATCAAAGGCTGGTAAATTCAGAGAAGTAAATCATCGAAGCGTTAGACGCTCTTAATGATATAAAAACTATGCCAAAATAAAAAATCATAAAGAAATTAGATAAAAAATGAAAGTTACACTATTAATACTATTACTATCACGATGTGTACTTACTTCTATGAGAGGAATATAGTTCTATGATTTTGATCTCTTTATTTCTGATGTATTTTTATTATTTTGAAAAATATGATCGATGTTTCTGTACATCAATGTATGATTGTTCGCAAAGATATTCTTTATTAGTTTCACCACCTGTTCTTCTGTTTCTTTTCACTATTAACCTAATAACTTCGTTCTTAATAACCAAATAACAGAGTTCAGAGGAAGCCAAAAAAATATAGAAAGATAGGAAAGCAACAAAGAAAGGCAACGCTAAAACCCAGCAGATCCAGATTAAACCCTTTCAACAATACATATTTCCAGTTTATAGCCAAAGGTAAACAGAGAACTTTAGCCACTATCGGGAGTTGGCCCTTTTACTGTATTTCCCTGGATAGCTTCGGTGATGAATTACGGCCGACCCTAACTGCGTCCGCCAAAAGAGAAATAACTAAAAAAAAAAAAAAAAGTTCAATAAACAGGGGTGTTACTATCGAGATGGGGTGAAGAGGTGAAGAGGCAAGGGCCGATAGAGAACCAAAAAGAAAAAAGGGGAGACCAAACAAGAAATTGGAAGGCGAGCAGTGCAGAAATCTTTTCGAAGTCTCCAGAAAACACCTTTTCGCCTGGAGATAAAATAAAGAGGAAAAAAAGGGGGGTGGAGGAGGAGGGTGCTCACTGGTGACTAGGGTTCTTGAGCAGTCGATAAGCTTTGAAAGGCCTGAGCTCACATTTGCGGATGAGTAAGTTTTCAGGAAGCGACAGTTGCTGAATTGGGATTTTAATCTTTTACTCGTTTGGCCGGAGGATTTTCTCTGTCTGCTTGCTCGCTGGATGGAGAGTTTGGAGACTTCTGTTTGGTGAAGATGAGTGCTCTGTTTGCGTGAAAGTGGTGTGAAGTTTTCTGTTTTGTTAAACACGCTGCCCCTGTTTGCCGAAGTGGTGTGAGATTTTCGGGTCTATTTGAGCATTGATTTGGTGTTGTTCCTGTAAGATTCAATTAGGATGGGTTTTCTTTGTGTGTGTGTTATTTCCTCTTGATCTCTCGCTCCGTGCTTAAAGCACGTTTATGGACCTGGGCTTGACCTTTAATTTTTGATTTGTATGTTTGCTTTGTATTTTTCAATTAAACATTCTTTTTTTAAATTTTATAGCTAAATCAAATACTGGAAATAGAAAAAAAATCAATAAATGCTGTAAATTGAAACTTTTATTGGAGAACGGAATGAAAGTTTCAGATAAGTTTTTGACACTTATTGCGAATGCTAAAACTTGTAAAGTAGTGATACATTCTTTGTTTCCTCGTACAGGCTAGTCGACAGGATTCAAAAGGATAAATATAGAATCATACTTTTGAGCAATTTCGGGGCCAATAGAGAAGAAACTTTTGAATTTTTAAAGCTTCCGGTTTATTCCATCCCGGGAGGCATAATTTATGTACAAGCAAGAAGCGACGATAAAACTGACGTCCGTTCACATCGCGATACAAATGCAAAAGAGCGCGAAATATTTTTCCCTGGGTGATTTTATACTATGAGATTCTGATAAGGATTCTTTGACACATATAGAAATATAGATTTAGGAAACGGAAATATAAAATTTGCTTTGCTTCATATACTTTTACTCCTTCATTCGGAGCGTGTGAAAATGCTGATTAAAGTAATTTCACAGAGCTCGTGTAACATTAATTAAATAAAAAAGGTGGAATTGGATCAGGAAATAAGAGAACACTTTAGGATTAAGTTAATATGGGTTAAATTAAGATAAAAATTTGGAAATTAATTAAGATTTAAATTAGATTAAGATATATATATATGTGTGTGTGTGTGTGTGTGTGTGTGTGTGTGTGTGTGTAATGATATTTTAAATTTTAATTTAAACTTAATTAATTTCCTAATTTTTAGCTTAATTTAGCCCATATTAACTCCATTCTAAAATATTCGCTTATATCCTGATCCCATTCCACTTTTTCTATTTAATAAATTCAACATGAGTTCTAAAATTGATGAATCGGCTAAATGTCGACATGTTCCCACACTCCCAGTGAAGGGATAAAATATTGCTGATATAAGCAAATTCCACTAAAAGATCCCTGTGTTTCACCTTACTTGTGATTGACACGTGTTAGAAATCCCTATTAAAATCTCGCAGTATATATTCACAGGGATAAAGTTTTCATTAGCTTTTCCTATTTCGTGTTATATCGTTCTGTGTTGTGTTCGTCACTTTTGCTTGTACAAAAATCATGCCTCCCTGGATGGAATAAAACGAAGTTAAAAAATCGAAAGTCTCTTCACTGTCTTCGAAGCTGCCTTCTGCTACAAAAATTATGTTTATATATATAAACATGTTTATCTACTAAAGTGTGTACAGAAAACATTTCAGTCGAAAAAAAGCATCTGGAACATATATTCTATTATCCATTATTTATATATTAACTGTATCCCCACGATTAATCGCTAAAAAATAGGGGGGGGGGAAGAAAAACCCCCAAGGTCTCGCTCTTATAGGTTTCTTCGTAACTATTGTTTACTATTTTAATAATATATGGTAAATAATACATAAGTAAATTTGTGTGCAAAACTGTTTCGGGGGGACTACTTTTACTTATTTAAGTATGCTAATTATCAAAATAAATGAAAGAAACGAAAACAATTAAAAAGAATAACTAAAGTATTAACAATTTTTAAATTTCATATCCTATATGAAGTCTCTATTTTCTCTCTAATGAAATGAATGATTTATTAAAACTAATAAAGCAAAAAGTTTTATAAAAAGTTAAAAATCAAGTTATTTAAAATCAATATGAATGAACTGTTTCGTTATAAATTTTCATTTTTATAAGGATTTTTTAGCATTTTCTTTGAATAATCGTACACCTAAAAGATATTTTATCTTAAACTAATGAATACGTTTTGATATAAATGAAGTTTACTACCCGTTCATTCACATTTAGGCTTAAGCATCCATTAGCATTCACTTGCCTCTACTTAATCTGATTAGTGCTTATTACGGTAGGTACCTCTTTATTTATTAAGGAAATATGTGATAATAATGTCAGGTGACTTAACTTTTTCATGAAGCGCATAAGTGCATTTCCCTGCGTGAGCATTAAGATGATGCAGTTATCGACTAACGAGGTAGAAAAATGCACAGGCTGAATTATAAATATAATTATCGTAAATTAATGAATTTGTAAATCGTCTTTTCTCCGCGGTTTCATCGTAAGTTGGCTTATTTGGCAATGGCGGTGGCAACTCGAGAGTTTGTGGTAAGCTTCATGATGTATTATTCGGTTTGCGGCCTGGTCCTTAGCATAATCTTATTATGCAGGGTGATTCAAAAGTAAACGTTACAAGGGGGAAATGAACGGCGTCCTGGGTTCGAGTCCCGATTTGGGCATGGTTGTTCTTCCGTTGTTCTATCTGTGAGATGTGAGAATATGCCCTCCTGTAAAAAGGGGTTGTGCAAGCGAATGAGTAGTGAGTAGCAAAGTCGTACTCTTGGTCTTAGTTGGCGCTACTATGAAAACAAGAGACGCTCCCCAACCGGCTTAAATCGTTGTCTTCGAAACAGCGGGTTTGACCATAGCAAGTGCCATAAGAAACAACAACAAGTACTGTACAACAAGACCGTAACTTGGTCTTTAACATGATTCGTATATTGTGAGTGATTCAAAATTAAAGGCTAGAAGAGGATAAAGAACGACCTGAAATCTTTTCTTTAATATGACTCTACTATACAGGGTGATTCAAAATTCGCCGATAACATAGAAAGATGAACGGTCTGTAATCCAATCTTCAATATGATTCTGATATACAGGATTATTGAAAATTCATTTATAAAGGCAAAAGAAGAACGATCCGTAATTTATTTAGTTTTTCCATAAGCAATAACAATTTGAGAGTATGCGGATTTATAAAGTGTTATCATCATTTGTAACCTATTCCTAAGTGTGATTCTAATATGCAAGATGATACAAAATTCAATATTATAGGGGATAAAAAGCATTAAAGCAAATCATATTCACGCACGAATGTATGATTGGAAACTTCTCAATTTGAGCAAGGTTATATATGAAGGTGCGGGTCAAAAATGGGTGGGTATTCTTTAATTAATTGATAGCCATGTCACTTTATACATGTTATTTAAGAAAAGGGAGAGAATGTTGCCAACTTCTAAGTGTAAAAATTAAATGAATACTGAATTAATTAGAAAGTATCCGCAATTTTACCATTTTTGCGCAGCAACTTCGGAGTAAATTATTCCACAACAAATAATTTTATACTAGCTTAAAAATCAAAATTTAAACTTTTCAGCTATCCAGTTTCATCTCAGTATAATTTTTTCTTCACTTTTTATTAATTTTTCAAAATTTAATAAATAACTGAGTAGATGAAGACGGCGTTGAAATAAGGAGACTTATTGATACTCCGTTGCTAGAAAACGGTGAGATTTTCAGCTGCTGAATTTTTGTTTTTTTGATATTTCTGTATTTTTTAAACGTTATTTTTATTTGTTTTGAAATAATGCTAAAATTTATTTATTGAAAATAAAATTGCAAACGTTGGGAAGAATTTGTATGCATAACATTTTGCATAAAATAAATTCTTTCATTAAAAATAAATTACTTAAAAAGCTTTTATTTACTGATGTTTCTATAAGGCTAATAATAAATAGATTTTTTTTCTCATACGACGTGTGTTAAAATTTTGTTCACGTTGATTAAAGTACAAACAAGGATTTAATGAAATTTTTTTGACAATATATTAAAATGTAATTTTTTTTTCATTAATAAAAACATGAAATTTTCATTTCAAGCAATGGTGGATATTTCTGTCGACAGTGGTAGCATATTATAGAATATTGTATATACTATTGATTAAGGTGTACGTACACACTTGAAGATTTTTTTATTTATTTTAACTTTAAAAATCCAGTTTTTTCACAGTAGGTTATTAATATATGTTTAAATTCATTTCAGTGAGAAAAAACCATATAACACTAATTATTAATTAATTAAATAATATTTATTGAGCTAATTAGCCTATTTTTTGAAACATGATATCTTAAATTCTAATTTTTACAGACACACAATTCTAGTCGGAAATTATGCCTACTATTAGTCATGTTGTCTGCCTCAATCAAGTTATAAAAATGTATAGTTTTTTTAAACAGTTTTTTCATCAACGATGAATAGAAAAAGCGAGATTTTTTCTGTAATTTTAACTTTTAAACAGCTATTAAAAATTTATTTCTATAAATATAACTTTCATTGAGGCACAAAACATCCGCTATTTCATACAGATTATTTTGATACATATATAACTGTATTTGGTTAATTTCTTGTTGAGTTATGATTGTTTGAATGAAGCAACATAGTGGGAAAATATCATTCTTCATAAAATGAGTTTTAAAAACATCGTAACTAGAGTTTTTAATGAAAGCATCTCAAGAAAAATAATTATAACTCGAGAAATATTTCGAATATTGACAACATCTTGGTATCGTTTGAAAGCTAAAGGATCAGGGAACATTAATAAGCAATAAAAAAATATTCGATATTTTGAACAATTTTCGAATTTTCAAGTGTGTACATACACCTTAATGTATATATTGCATGTTATACATATTTTACAATATATGCATATACTGTATATACTATTATACTATATAATGTATTTAATGATTTAATATTCATAAGGATTAATAGACGAATGAATTGTATCAGTGTGACGAATTTCGTTAACTCAGGCTTTCTCTTATGTATTTTCAAACATAAGTAAGTTCAAGGGACAGCCTATTATTAATTTATTTTTAAATAACCGCCTTTGGCGACCAATTGGCTCACCAGGATAAGTGACTCCTAAAAATTTCAATTGAATATTATGTGTAACTATATTTTAGTAGTTTTCTCTGTAAAATATTTTTAAACTTCAAAGTGTTGAAAATATTAATCAGAATATTTTAGAATCCTGAGAGAATTATGTCCGCAATTAAGTGATGAGAACGACATCTGAACAGCTCCTCCCCCCCCCCCAATTCTACAAACTTCCACATCACACCAATGGGAGGGAGTTCGGCCTCAACGAATTTAACATGCAGCTTTGTAAACCGAAGTTGTTTCCTTTCACGAATTTATATTTGTTGACACGTAGAAAAAGGTACTACACTTTTCACTGTAATATTTTTACTCATTTTTCACGAATATAATTGACTTTATTTTAATTGTCTATAGAGTATAAGAAATTTCAAGCATCCAGCTGTTACTTAATTTCCAATGTAACTGTCAAAACTGAGTACTCCACTTATAAAAAAAGCACTATATTTTAATTTTACTATTTGTACAAAACTTGTGCGCTTGTTTTCTACTCTAATCTTGGATCACTTACGAATTTGTAAGTCCTTACAAATACTCATATAATCCTTTTACAAAATAGCTTTAAATAATCTTTTATGTCTATTAGGCAGTAAATATATTGTTGAGAAGAAAAAAATGCAATGTTTTCAATTTTATGCAATCCCATAGTGCTATTAGCCATATTTAATAAAATATTCTTGACATGCTAACATAACATAACGCCATCCTGTGCCCCCGGTGCCTATAACACTAACCAGTTGGATGAGCACAAGATGGAAGGGGAAAAAAAGAAAATTGTTAGTAGAAAAATGACATGCTAACATTAAAACCAAAAAAAAAAAAAAAAAAATCTTACTTTTCTACTATTAAGCATGTTCGAGTCATGAAGTGTTCAATTTCAATAAGTCAATCATCGGACGTTTCTAAAGAACTTTATCTGTTTATAGGCCCATTCCTTCTAGACGGCTGTTGAAAGCCATTTAAAATATTGATTTTCATAGTTTCATTTCCTGGTCATCTGTTTTGTTTCACTTGCTGTTGAATGAGTCGATCGTCATTTGTTACGTCATAAGTTATTCTTAGCTTCATAACTAGGCCGCGGTGAGTTCGATTCCACTGAAAAGCCGTCGTGTAAGCGGGTCTGGTGCCCGCTAAATCCGTCCGGGCCAAACGTTCTCCCGCTGGTGTTGTGTGGTAGAGAGAGTGGCTGCCAGCTCGTCCTCGTCATCTGTCCGCGGTTCAAAATTACGAAGTCCGCCCCAAAATAGCCCTATTGTTGCTTTGAATCGGGACGTTAATATAAGTAAACTAAACTTAGCTTCATAACTCGGTCACTTTTAACTACAGAAGAAATGATACCCTTTTGTTTAGAAAGTTAATGTGTCAAGATTGTTTTACTAAATATGATTAGTGGAATTGGGAAATTGTATAAAAATATAGATTTTTCGTATATTTTCAACAATATTTTCAGTAATTATTAGTTCTAAGTATCTAATATGCAATTTTTGCATCATTTAAAATGCTATTTATATAAAATACCTTTCTTTAATAGTCTAGAAATTAGCAATTGGATCAAAGTTAGAATTTAGGTTTTGGAATATTTGGTGCAAATTGATGATAATAATCTGTTAGGACTTTCTTCTTTTAGGACATTCTTCTTTTTATTTTCAAATTAGGCTAATATTATTAATAATATAAGATCTATTTAACGGTTTATTCAGAATGCTTATTGATGTGTTTTATGAACATTTGTTTGATTATTTCTTCTTTATTTTTCAGTATCGCCTGTTGCCCAGAAAGTTAAAAGCTTACGCTTAACGAAAGAGGATTTCGAAATTTTAAAAGTTATCGGCCGAGGAGCATTCGGTGAAGTAAGTTGAAATAATATTTTTCGAAAATTCCTGACTAGGAAGTATTTTATTTGCCGTTGTATTTTCATGTTGTTTTAAATGCAATAATTCAGGAAAATGACAGTTAATATATTAACAAAATTTAATAATACAGCTTACATTACAAATATATGTAATGATAGCTCTTAATCTAATTTAAATCTTAATTAAATTCCCAATTTTAATCGTAATTTAGCCCATATTGACTTCATTCTAAAATGTTCTCTTATTTCCTGATCCCATTCCACCTTTTTTATTTAATTAATTCAACAGAAGCTCAGTAAAAGCGACTAAATAAACAGTTCTCACACTCCGAATGAAGGGTTAAAATATCTGCTAATCTAAATAAATTCTTTTAAAAGATATCTAGATTTCCCTTGCCTAAATCGACTCGTGTAAAAAATCCCTATTGGTATCTCATAGTATAAATAACTCGGAAAAAATATTTTCTACTCCTTTTACGCTTCTTCTGCTTTTGTAGCGCTGGTGAACGAACATCAGTTTGTCCTCGCTTCGTGTACATAAATTATGCCTCCCGGGATGGAATAAAGCCAAGTTTAAAAATTATATATACTATCCTTTTATGTATGTATTCCTTGTTATATTCAAGTTCCACGAAAGGGGGTGGGTTGGAAGCCCAAAAATCGAGTTGAGAAGCTATGATGATTAACTTTCGCTTCCTTGATGGGTAAAGTAAAAGTATGCAGGTGGCTACTTCCATATCGATGAGGAAACATGCCTCATACGATGAGGTAGTACCGCAGCCGGTGATGGTCATTATGACAACCATAGTTCCCACCTGAAACGTGACGTTGAGGATCATTTAGTTTGTCCCGATGCTACAGCAGGGCAGATGGTAGCTTATTTGAATTAGTTTATGTTGTATCCAAATACTAAATAAGGTGTTTTCATGCATAGTAGACAAAAATTAATGTTATACGAACTAGTCGCTGTATATAGCTGCTGTAACAATATTAATTGTATTAATCAAGTAATATCAACGAACTTGAATGTATTTCATCTTATCACAATTAAAGAAAATACTTTTTTAAAAGTTATATTATGAACTTTTTAATTGATTGAGCATTTTGATTGGTTAGGTATGGTTACAAAGTGATAAAATTAATCGACGAAAGAACTTTTCTGAATCGCTCTGGTTGCTATGTTGTGTGTGGGGGGGGGGCAAGAATTTATTTTGCTGTCTCTTGATAATACAAAATGAAAGGAGGCAACTAATGGTTCATTTCGAAATTAAGAGCTTTCATATGGAATAAAAATTGACGAAAACAGACCAGTGGTTGGGGCTGTTGAACTGATTCTTTGTTTTTCCCGATTATTTTAACCCTTTCTAGGGCCGTGGGAAGTATGCTTCCCACTAAATTTATCAATATTTTGTATGAAATTATGTAAGTTGGCATAAGTTCTGACACATTTTTTTAGTAAGTCAGAAACTTAGATGTTTCAGTTCTTTATCTCAGACAAAATGATGTGTCTTGATTTGTTACTTAATTATTAATTAACCAAATTAATGAATTTATCACATTAAATTTATCTAATAAGCTAAATGAATCCCTTTTCTTATTCTAATTTCAAGCCTAAAAATATTTTAACATAATATGACTAAAAAAAAAGGGCCCTTTAAAGAGGTAAATGAATAGACTTTTAAAAAATGAGGCTGAAAAAAAATATTTCAGAATTACTAAACATTTTTAAAAGTGCACGAGCGTTTCATGTAATGACTTCATGCTTTTACTTCTAAAAAAATTTAAATCAAAAACCATCTTGTCAGAAATGCAGACTTATGTAATTTTTTTCCCTAAAATTTTAATCAAAAAACTTCAATATTATACCATTATTTCTGATTAAAAATTCCTTTTTAGAAAATCTACCAAGAGACCTAACCTTGTATCGTCATCGCTTTGACTCGTGAAGTTTAAGGACAAGGTCAAATTGTTCAATTCGTTCCTATTAAGCTTAAAAAGGATATACTATATATAAAAAAGGATAACTTTGGAAGGATAAATGGTCTTATTCAATGGTCCGAAAGAATTAATAGCTCGTGACATTCTTCCCCCTGCATTAGAGAAAGTAGGGTAATTCTGTTCTCTTTAGTGTATGCCCTTGCAGCAAACGATTTTCAGAGAACTGCACATCCGAGCGTTTTTTTGCTGAAGTAAAAATAACTTACAGTAATCTCAGTCGCTTCCTTTTTAAAGTAAGTTATTAAACAAGGAAATAGCCTTCGGTTATCCCAATTTAAAAGATAAATTGTTTGTGTAGTCTTGTTGTCTCTGTGGAATACGGGTGTAAATATATTTTTGTATTAGAGTGTTAAATAAGGCGTTATATTTGTAGAGTTTTAAGGATAGGTGATATATGTATATTACAACAAGGAAATAACTCTAATTTACTACTACTTTGAATGCTAGTTATTATTCCTTTAATATCTGGAAAAATAAAGGGTAATAAGAAGTAATCGGGAAATGTGAATAATTAAAGAGTAATTGGAAACAGTGATGGAGTAAAGAGTAATTGGTAATTGGAACCAATAAAGCGTTAGCAAACTGGGAAGCCTGTCTTTTCGAGGTACTCTAAAGGAAAATTAAAAACATTTTCGCAATTTCTTTAGTATATTTTCTAACATTTGCTTGCCTTAATTATAGGCGTATTAAAAAAAAAAAAAAAAAAAAAAACGCAAAATCAATTTTTTTTTTCAATTGTCATTATTCATTTCCTATATTGTTTAGTTTTAAGATCAATTGCCTGGTTATATATTTCTTGGATCTGTAGGATATAACGAATATGAACAATATTAAATGTTCATTTTAAAATTTCCTTCTGAAAAACAGGATAAAGTTCCCAATTACTTCTGACAATTTTCATTGAATAGTATGTGGAAACAGACTTTTAATTTAATAAAAAAAACCTATATTTTTCCATACATTTGGAATAATTTTCAATATGAAACGATGTAATAATAAATCTAGAAACACGGTAGTATCTTTTCCCTGCAATTTATTATTTGCCAAATTTAACAACTGACATTTTTAATCTACTATGTGATCTATTTACATATTACTTTTCACATATGAAAGTTCGTTGTTAATAATGACTTGATGTTGTTTGATGTCAGATATGAAAGAAAATTAAAAAAAAAAAAACTGGCGTCGAGAAATTAAAAAATGAGACTCTAGAGGAGAAGATTAAAGATGATGGTTTATAAGATCCTGAAGAATAAATGGTAATAAGAAGTAATTGGGAACAGTCAATAAGTAAGGAGTAATTAAGAATTGGCACTCATAAAGCTTTAGAAAACTGGGAAACTTTTTTTCGAGGCACTCTAAAGGAAGATGAGAAACACTTTTCAATTTTTCCACTATCATTTTCTAACGTTTCCTTGCCTTGTTTGTAGATGTATTCAAAACACGAGAAATCATACCTTTTTCCTTATTGTCAATATTCATTTCCTATATTTTTTTAATTTTATGGTCAGTTGTCAGATTATATATTTCTTGGATCTATAGGATAGAACGATTATGAGTAAGATTCAATTTTAATTTTTGAACTTCCATCTGGAAAAACAGGATGGAGTGCTCAATTACCTCTGTTTAGTTTAGTCATATTAACGTCCCGTTTGAAGCAACACTAGGGCTATTTTGGGACGGACCTCGTAATTTTGAACCTCGGTCAGATGACGAGGACGACACCTGAGCTGGCATCCCCCTCTCCACACCACACCAGCTTGAGGACGTTTCGTCAGAACGGATTTAATATGCAACAGACCCCTTTACACAACGGTTCTTCGGTGGAATCGGGTTTCGAACCTGAAACCCTCCGGTTCCAAAGTCGAGACTATACCACCAGTCCACCACAGCCCTCAATTACCTCTGAGAAGTATTAATGATTTATATTTTGGGAACCGATTTCTTTATGTAATAAAAACCTATATTTTTCAATACATTTGAAATAATTTTTAACGTGAAATGATGTAGTAATAAATCTAGAAACACGGTAGTATCTCTTCGCGCCAATTTATTATTTGCAAAATTTAACAGCTGACATTTTTTAATCTATATACGTATTACTTTTCTCATATGAAAGTTGATTTGATGTTGTTTGACGTCAAGTATGGAAGAAAATAAAAAAATAAAAAAAAAAGTGAAACTCTGAGGGAAGAAACTGAAGATGATGATTTTGACTATCTTCAATAAGAAACAAAAGGAGTGGAGCTAGAAGAAATAATCTCAAATCAACCAAAGTTGATTTTTCAACAAATATGCAAAATGTACCAGAATGTCCATTCATTTATGTGACAGGTTGATTGAATTGACGATAGTGAACTAAATGTGATTGCTTTCAAAAGCTCTAGTTGTTTTAAATCATTTTTTGATATTTAATGATAATTTACTATTCCAGAGAGTCAGATAAAAACTATAGAGCCATATCTTATTGTTGAAATGGATTTTTTTCAAATATTATTGGTATCAGAAAAAAAAAATGTGTTGCTTTAAGAGATTCAACTCTCTGCTTGAAGTACAAGCTCCACATTCGGCTATAAAATTATTACTAGTTCATAGTCACTTTAAAGAATGTTTCTGTGTGTTATCTATTTCTTTTTCTTGTGTTATAATATTTAGTCATTTCTGTTTTTATAAAGATTCATCCAACAAAAGTATGCATATAATGATTATAATTTATTTCAAATTATGAAGATATTAAACCTTTAAAATAGTTCATATAAGATATTCCATAAAGTATAATATATTTTTTCTTTTTAAATTCTTTAGCAATAAGCAGTATTTTCTTATCATTCGAATTCTATTCTCTTCAAATCACTTCGTTATTTTGATCAAAAGCCAAACGCTTTTTGCTCAGTTTAACAAACGATTTTTCCACACTTTGCTTATCAGATTTATATGCGTGATCGTTTCTGACGATTTGAGTATTTTCGTTTTCTATTTGCAATGTATGAAAAAATTTTTAAAAAAATCATTTTAATATGATTAAGCTTCTTTTGGCTCCATTTAGCAAAATATTTTATCACACCTCTCGTACCACATTTATGTATATAATCGCATGTATATGTTTCATAATCTTTGACGATTAGAATATTATCTCTTTCTGTTTTTAATGTATAAAAATTTTCAAACTTCAGATGGCGTTTTGAGTAAAAGATTTTATCATATTTTCTTTTATCATATTTTTTTATCATATTTTTTTTATTCTATTTAATTTTTTTTTATCAAATTGTAATGAAAAATTTCTTTTGGATGTTTCATAATTTTTGACAATTAGAATATTTTCTCTTTCTGTTTTTAATGTATGAGAAAATAAAAATTTATTTTATCATGATTCAACTTTTGGCTGGCTTGTTGAACAAAAGATTTTATCATGATTTTTCTTATTTCATTTATTAGTTTCATAATTTTCTTATCATATTGTCGTGTTCCATAATTTTTTATCACATTTCTTTTCTTTATAATCTAATAATATATCACACACAAGTAATTTACGAGCGTCTGCAACATGTTGGAGAAAATAAATAATCCCCGATAACAGTCGTACTTTTCAGCTCAATCATTTATCGCACGCGATTTTTAAAAAAAAATGTTAAAATTGAAAAGAAATATTTCGCTTTATTTTCCGATTTTTTTATCGTCTTGTTTGCAAACATGGTCTCTTTTTATTGTTTATTTTACGCAAAAAAAATATTTAATAAATAGCATTAGTAAATGAAATAAATAAAATAATATTTTAAAAAATTACAATAAAGAAAAGCGATGTGAATACTGAAATTAAAAATAGGAACAGTATTGTTTTATTGGAGCTTGTCTTATCGTTTTCCTCGAAATAGAGAGAAACATAATGAACATGCATATAAACTATAACAATCCTCTCTTCAGTTATCTTCTGACTTTCCTAGCTTCATTTTATCGGATATTGTTCCCTCTCCGTTTCAACTTCGAAATACTAATAACTGTTTCGTCCTTTTACCTCTGTGCTTGTCAAAATATTTCCCTGGTGTTCTTGTCGCGTATTGATCCTTTCTGTCGTCTGCAGAGTAATAATGACCTGCTTCAGAAATATGTTCAAGCGACTGAGACCTGCAAATGATTATTATTATGACCTGTCACTTCTCTGATTAATGAGTCGTCTGCCTATAAGTTGAGAGGCGAATTTGTTATCTTTATTTTTTTGTGAAATTCGTTTGGTATTATGAATTTTTTGTGCACTTACTTTTTTTCTCAAATGTCGTAGCAGTCGTTTGGAATACAGAGTTAGAAACATTGTTTATTCTGAAATTTTTCATGTCCTTCACTAAAGAAAAATTTATGGTTTAATTATTTGTTACAAAACATTTATTAAAACCTTGCGTTTATTTCCATATTTGTGAGCAAATTTATAATTATGTGCTGTATGCGATAAAATAAGAATTTATTTATTAACAGCATTCAACAGAATTTTTCTGCAAGCAAACGATTTTTAAATAACGTATTTTTAAGCTTATTTTTTATAAAATATTATTCTATACAAATGTTTGCTATCGTCTGCTATTTATTTTTAATAATTGATTGATTGAAAACGTGGTGAGAATGGGATTTTTGGCAACAAAGGCCGGTATCCTCTAATGCCAAAATTTTTAATAAATAAACTTTAGAATTCTTTTAAAGGCTATGAAAAACGTTGCCAAAAATATTTTTATAAAATGAAACAGAAGTATTAAAAATAAAAGTAGAGTAATTCAAAATCTCGTCATTGTCTAGAAACGGAATATCGATATATTTCCTGACTTTAAAATCCTTTTTATCTATTCAGTCATTTATTACAATTTAGAAAGTAAAAAGAAATTGACAAATTGAATAAAAAGAAATTGGCATCTTTGAAAAGACAATATTTTGAGATGATAAGAAAATATTTCTTATCGAATAATTTGCGACGAAGTTACTGCAGAAAATCGACAAAATGTCGATTAATTTCTATTTAATCGAATTTTTTTTTAATTTTTGCATTTAAAAATCTGAAAGCTTGTTCTTAATTTCATTAATAAATGTGCAATGTTAGATGAATTATGTACAGTTATTTAGGAAAAGATATAAAACAAGTAAACATAGTCACAACGTCTTTCATTTATATTAAAATAGGATGCTATTACATATAAAATAAAATGTTGGAAAATGGAGTCAGATAATGGACGACTAAGAGAACATTCCAAAATTGTTCATTGTTGTTACGTTCATGGATTTAAAGATTATGAATATGCTTATAATATTATTAAAAAATAAATAGAATTATTTAAGTTTTTTTAGTTTTATCGTTGAAAACAATTAATAGAATGCACGCGATGAAATATAATGCATTGAAATCGTATTTTTTTTACATTATATTTGAAAGAATTAAAGAAATTAAAAATCGGGATTATTTTAAAAAGCTGGTCTTTACTTTAAAAAACAAGAAATCGTAGAAACCTTTTAGTATTTTTAATTGAGTTTCGTTGCAAAAACTGTTATAGAGCAAAATTTGTTAACAATTAATACATTTCTTAGGGAATAAATGTCCCCCCCTGAATATTAACTCAAGCGTAGTAAAAATACTTATGAATAGTAAACCTTATCTATAAAACATTTGGCATGTTTTATGTATCAGATTCTTTCCTACTGTTTTATGCATCGGTTATATGATATGCTTTATTCACTCATTTTAGTGAGAAAAATAAGTTTATCTATTTTTTCTTGGGTCCCCAATTTAGTGAATTATATTTCAAGTAGATGTATTGTAACAGCATTGCCATAGAAATCTATGTAAATATGTTCGTTCATAGAAATCTATGTAAAATTTGTTTTTTAGTCATAGAAAAATTTGAAATTTCGACGAATGTCCATATTTATGTATCGTTTGTCAGAGTCCGAAAGGCAGATTATTCGAATTATGCTCGTATATGTCTGTGAATACGATAGCTAAAAATTCGCTTTGAACTAGAGAGTGAAACTTTAATATGTAGTCTTTACACCAAATGTATAGATTTTTATCGGAATTGTGGCGAAATGGAAGTCCGTCTGTCTATCCATATTCATGCGAACAAGATAACTCAAAAACGCATTGATCTACTGTAATAAAATTTGAAATTTCATCCTAATATTGAATTTCTAGATTTTTATCAAAATTTAGACGAAGTCTTTCTGTTCATATGCATGTGAACATTATAACTGAAGCAGCGGGAGAGGTCTCCGCAAAACTTTCTCGTATATTCTAATAAACTTCCCATGGTAAAGAGAATTATATATTGTAGGAGTGGATGTTCAAAATCTATATGAATGTTCTTTGTTATTTTGAATGAATGTTCTTTCTTATTTACTTTGTTTACTTTCCTAATGAGTGTGATACGAACATTCATAATCTGTGTGAATGCTCGTTGTTACATTGAGATTTCTCTTATGACTGTATAAAGAACATTCGTAATCTGTGAATGTTCTTTGTTACTCTAAAATTTCTTTAATGAATATGAAACGGGCATTCCTCATCTATATGAATGTTCTATGTCGCGCTGAGATTTCCCTAATGAGAGTGGAACGAACAATCGTAATCTGTATGAATATTCTGTGTTGTTCTGAGACTTTTCTAATGAGTACAGACGAACATTCCTAATCTATATGAATGTTTTATGTTGCTTTGAAACTTCCCTAATGAATGTGGAACGAACATTCATACTCTGTGTGAATATCCTATGTTATTCTGAAATTTCCCTAATGAATGTAAAACGAACATTCCTAATCCATATGAATGTTCTATGTTACTCAGAAACTTCTCTAATGATTGTGAAATGAATATTCATACTCTGTGTAAATGTTCTATTTTGCTTTGAAACTTCTCTAATGAGTGTGGAACGAACGTTCATACATTGTATGAATATTTTATGTTGCTCTGAAACTTCTCTGAGCGTGGAACGAACTTTCATACTTTGTATGAATGTTCTGTGTTGCTCTGAGACTTTTCTAATGAGTATGGAATGGACACTCCTAATCTGTATGTATGTTGTATCTTGCTCTGAAACTCATTAGAGTTTGGAACGAATATTCATATTCTATGTGAATGTTTTATGTTGCTCTGAAACTTCTCTAATGAGTATGGAACGAACATTCCTAATCCATATGAATGTTCTATGTTGCTCTGAAACTTCTCTAATGAGTGTGAAATGAATATTCAAACTCTGTGTAAATGTTCTGTTTTGCTCTGACTTTTCTCTAATTAGTGTGGAACGAACGTTCATACCCTGTATGAATGTTTTATATTGCTCTGAAACTTCTCTCATGAGCGTGTAACGAACATTCATACTCTATATGAATGTTCTGTGTTGCTCTGAGACTTTTCTAATGAGTATGGAATGAACATTCCTAATCTGTATGTATGTTTTATCTTGCTCTGAAACTCATTAGTATTTGAAACGAATATTCAAATTCTATGTGAATGTTTTATGTTGCTTTGAAACCTCTAATGAGTGTGGAACGAATATTCCTAATCCATATGTATGTTCTATGTTGCTCTGAAACTTCTCTAATGAATGTGGAACGATTATTCATAATCCATATCGATGCTCTATGTTGCCCTGAAACTTTTCGAATGAGTATGTAACGAACATTCCTAATCTATATGAATGTTCTATGTTTCTCTGGAACTTCTTTAATAAGTATGGAATGAACATTCTTAATCTATATGAATGCTCTTTGTTGCTCTGAAACTTCACTAATGAATATAGAACAAACATTCCTAATCCATATGTATGTTCTATGTTGCTCTGAAACTTCTCTAATGAATGTGGAACGATTATTCATAATCTATATGAATATTCTTAGTTAATCGGAAACTTCTCCAATCCTACGTTGAAAAGTTTTATTCTTTGAAAATTCTTTTTGTATTCAACTCACAAAACACGTTACACTGGAAACAGCCAGGGGCAAATGGAATGAAATATTGCCTTTTTTACCAGCGAACTAAATTCTATTACCAAGCGAATCATTTCGCAGAACTGATGCTCATTAAATGTCACTTTCTGTGATCTCGCAGATGCTTTACAAACGGCTGCATTTTTCACGCAAACGATGACAGGTTTACTTATATGGCAGATGTTTCTATTACTGTGAGACATGAGGGGTGATCAAATAAAAATAGGAACATCCAAGTGGGAGGATGACATTTCACGTCACGGTGGAATGTTCATAACTGAAATAACTCCCGCTTTCGCAGAAGACGTAATCTTGTCTATCTTTCTTACCTATTTCTAGCTTTCATTATCTAAGCTGTTTATTTTGAATGTTGATTACTTTATTGCATTCGGTACTTTACAGGATAATAAATATTTTTCACTTGCTCGTATTTTATCGTAGTCGTCAAAAAATTCGATTTCCGAATGTTAAAAATCCACACGTTTTGGACATTTTATAATCCGAAAAACACATTTTTTTTATACTTAGAAAGTGGCGGATAAATCACTCTCGCTTGTTTTCAGATCATTTTTTTCGATCGTTATCTTCGGAAAACGTCAAAATAACGAAATGTGCAGACAGCTAAAATCTGCCATTAAAAAATGTTTTTTTTTTTTTTAATTTTATAAGATTTTTATCGTTATTTTAAAAATGCTCAATTTCATTAAAATTCGGCGGTATTGATTTTGATCACTGACTAAAATTGACATCGTTATGTGAAATTATCCAAGAAAATAGAGAGAATGGCACATTCTATTTTTATTTTAAAAAGTTAAAAATTTATAAAGATTCTTTTTAAAGATTAAAATTTATTAAGATTATTTTTTAAATTTTATATTATTTTGAATTATAATAAACTTTGGTAATCTGCAAAAATATGGTTTAAGGAATTAAAAAAGTACTTGAATTTTTTTATTTTTTCATATGCGAAGTATAGAGGAAGTATTGCAATCTTCAAGAAATTCTAACTCGAGATTTTGACGAATTTCCACGTTTCAGTCCTTTCTATCTGAAATTATATTTGCTTGTGAACTCGATGACTCAAAAACACCATTAGCTTGAAAGATGAAATTTGATATATGATATTGTTACGAATCTGTAATGCTGCTTCCCAGCATAGTTGGTTCCATCATCAGGAAGACTGTTTTACAGTGATCTGTATTGGACGGAGTCCGTGTGTCACGTCGGAGGTCCCGGAGCTTGGCGACTTCGGCGCCAAAATAGATTAAACCCGAAACATCGAGAATTTTTCCGATCCGTCCATTAGGAACCGAGATATGCCTTGAACGGTCCTGATTGGTTGAGAGGCCTCTAGCCCCACCTCCTGAGACCTATAAAAGGAGGCGGCCGCAGCTGCTAGGGCAGAGTAGTCGGAATCGACGCTAAAGAACTGGCCTTCCAGAGATAAGCGGAGCAGCGACGGAGTGAAGCTAGTGCTGAACTAAGCTGTGCGCTACTGTCTGCAGTAGAGTCTGTTGTATGCTGCACGTCTCGACTGAAGATAATCGTCTTCTGTGCTGTATATAGTTGTCGTCTTTGTGCTGTCCTGTGTGTCTTCGTGTAAATAAACATTGTTGTTTTATTTTCTACTGCCGCCTGCTGATTGAGCGTTCTCCACACCATATAACTCCCACTATCCAAACGAACCCGAAAATTTCGTAACAATATTTAAACCAAATTTTTTTTATTTTTTTTATTTCTCTCATTTCTGAACGAAATCCATTCTAAAAAATTTACATGTCATCAATTACAATTTAACGTGATAACCACGAAGCATAAAGAGATAGATAGATAAAATTTGGTATACAAATTTAGCATTTGAAAATGTAGATTCCTATAAAGAACCATACCTTTCAAAGGGTCGACCGTCTGTCTGTACTTTTTCGTGCATGTAGATGCGCTAACTCAAAAGCAAAAGACTGTAGTCAATGAAATTCTGTATGTGTTCTTATGAATGCAATTGTAGTTCCATGTTAAAATTTGTTTTATTTGGTTGAAAAAAAAAGGCATTGAAAATACATATTCGATTTTTTTATCATTTGTTTGATGATATTTCAGCGATTAATCGCCAAAGATCGCACATCCAATTCTATCAAAACGTTCGATTTGCGCCAAAAATCGATTTTCGTAATTTTTGTTAAATAATTGGCATATAGTTTAATATACAAGTACCAGTTTTCTTTACTGTACTACACAACTCTTATTGTGGTGTGAAAATAAAAATCGGCGCACTCGTGAGTGATTCGCAGCCTTGTCCAAGGTCACAGTTTTATATGTCGGAGCAGCGGAATAACTACTTTATTAAAAAGTACGCGAGAAAGTTTTGGTGAAACCTCTCCCGCTCTTTTCAAAAATAGATCTGAAAAGTAAAGAAAAAAAAACGTTTTTCAATAGTTTATTTCGAATATGCCAAGGATATAACCATTTTTATATTAATCAGTTGTTAAATTTAGAAAATTGGCATAAACGAATATCTAGAACTACTTGCATCGCCAATCTTGTAAATCTTTTTATAATTTCATTCTCCGAAATATAATTTTCTACTTCATTTTGCTTGCTTTCAATTAATATTTAGTTAATATATTTTATTTTTAAATTAATGGAAGTTTCCCATACTGTGCTTAATAATCTACATTATCTTACAGAATTTTTAAAAGCTTTTGGTATTTCTTAGTCTGAAAAAATATTTTGACTTGAACTTTCTACTAATTCTAAATTTTATTCCAAGTTATCCTATATAAACTTTAAGCAAATTGTATTGATCTTCGTAAATAATTAGATTTATTCTTCTTTTTTAATCGAATATTCTGTTCTGAGAATATTAGCTATATTCGCTTCTTCTTCAAAGGTGAGTTTTGTCTGCCATCGTGTTGAAAACATTTTTGCGCTCTGTCGTGTAAATTCTATTATTAACATTTTAGTTTTAGAATAGAACATTTGCAGTCGTTCTCCTCTTCGTCAAACATTAACGCTTTTTTTTAAAGATAAAATGTCAACTACTAATAATACATTTGTTTTTTTCTTAAATTTGAAGAGATGCTGCTTCAAAATCTATAAGTTGTTCACCTTACTTTTCTTATTCGTTTTATTTATTTTTCTATTATTTATTTTATTATTATTGCTCGATTTATTTATTGGGCTTATAAATATGACTCTGTTCTTTTCTAAAAGAAAAAATACCTTCTTTTTTATAAAAATAAAATATATTTATTCAAAATATTTCATTTCATAAACTACAACATTTGATCATTTTTTCGAACAGCAAATTAATTCCGCGAAAAAAAAAGTTTGTTTGTCTAAATGCAGTTCATTTTGTAATAATTTTTGATATTTGCGTAGTAATTGAACTTCTTTCCTGAAAGGGCACTATACGTGGAGAAAACAAATAATCTGCAGGAGCAACGTCTGGTGAAAACGAACTGATAGGGCAATACATCTCAGCAGAGTGATTCTAAAGTTGCTTTCACCGGTTAAACAACATGTGTGCGCGCAATATCTTGTTAGAAAACAACTTTTTTATGTCTTTAACTATATCTTGGACGTTTCATCTTCAATGTTGCGTTCGAATTGTTCAATTGCTGTTTTCATGGTTCACCACTGATGATTTCATCATGAAGAGCTTCCAAATCAATATCTTGGATTTCTTTTGTGCTTTACCATGCATTTTTTCATTTACATGTAAATCATCATTTTTAAAGACCGCTCTTTTCAAGTTTTATTCGATGGATGCATGTTCATCTTAAATATTAAGCAGTAATCGATGCTTCCTGCTGAAATTTTCTTTGCAATTAAATAATGCAAAAAAAACTTCTCGCAAATACTGTTTGTTTGGAACAAAATTCGACGTGTTTTTTGAAACTGAAAAATATTTTTTTTAATTATTAACCAGAGATTGCACACTAATTTTTAATGTTTGTTATAAAAACCTATCAAATACATTTTTTGTAAGCAAACAATATTACAAATACCATTTATTAAAAATAGACTGAATCATGCCTTTACGCTTAATATTTTCCAATTATTATTTGAGTTTTCAAATTCATCACTTTTTTTTTCTTACAAATAAAGATTTATTATTTTGTTGTATACAAAATATAATTTATATTGCAGTTGCCATAGAATTCGATAACAAGGTTTGAATCTACACAGTTTAAACACCATGGAATCCAAAATAATCGTTTTTTAGAAATACACCTGTCAGCTTGTCTGTTTTGAGCACTAGGGCCTAAGAATACAGTAAAATAGATTGGTTGTGAAATTTGTAATATTATCTTTGTACCAAAATGTTAGATCATTGTCAAATTTTGTAAACATCTGTTCGTTTTCATGTTAATACCATAACTCGAAATCTCAAAGAATTCTATGAATAAAATTTAGTTTTTAGTCTTGTCATCCGAATCGTAAATGTGTTTCAAATGTTGAACCAAATTCTATCCTGTAGATTATATCGCCAATATTGATTGATTATCTTAGAATATGTCTATACACTCTAGTTGATATAGTCAGCGTAGCTCGTGATTACAATTCTTTCATGTATAGTATTTTTTACTTAAAAACTGCTTTTGTATAAAATATTATGATATACAAATTTCCTTCATAGGGTAAAATTTTTATCGTCTACTTTTTATTAAAATTAGAGTTTTCATTGAATCATTGATATCTTATTTTTGCTATTTATTAATTGTAACATTAAAACTGCGTATTTTGTTCACTATTGCTGAAATATAAGAAACATTATCTTTGAAGGATTAACTTGAGTTTACTTTTAAGCTTGATTAAATCACTACTTTCAAACCATTAAAAGCAAACAAGCATATTAACCCTTTAAAGGGCCATTTTTTTCTAGTCATATTATGTTCAAATAATTTTAGGCTTGAAATTAAAATAAGAAAAGAGATTCATTTAGCTTATTAGATAAATTTAGTTTGATTGATTAATTAATTGGTTAATTAATAATTAAGTAACAAATCAAAACACATCATTTTATGTGAGATAAAGAACTGAAGTATTTAAATTTCTGTCTTTCTAAGAAAATTTTGTCAGAACTGATGCCAACCTACATAATTTCATACAAAGATTGATAAATTTGGTGGGAAGCATACTTCCCACGGCCTTAGAAAGGGTTAAAATAAAATTAAAAATTTTTAAGGGGCAAAATAATTTAAAGTGTTAAAAAAAGACTACATTTTAGGTATTTTCTAATTAATTGAATATTCATTCACTTTTTGTACTTTGAAAATTGAAAGTATTATTTTTCGTGTCTTATGTAATTAAATTATAAAAATGCGAAATAAAAACGAAATTTTTCTGAACACATTATTGACGCGTATCTTATAATGAAAAAGTGTTTGCAATCTTGCATTGTACAGGTTTATAATAAAGAACACATTTTTCATAAAGATGTCCGCTCTTTCAGTATTATCTCATCAGTATTATCTCATCAGTATCTCTCATCAGTATTATCTTTAATCACTATAGGGTCTTCATTACTTAATGTATTGAGTATAAATTTATTAGAAAAAATACTATGTATTTTTTTAAAAATTTATGTATTATTGAAAAATTTTGGTGTATTATTTCTTGTAAATTGTTTGATATATTGGTTGATGTGTGGTATTTATCATATTTGATTGAACTATTTCTACAACAATATATATTTTTTTTTATTTCCATATAGGTTGCTGTTGTTAAACAAAGAAATACAGAAAAAGTATATGCCATGAAAATTCTAAACAAATGGGAAATGTTAAAAAGAGCTGAGGTAAGTGCTGCAAGATATTCTCCGAAACAAATTTTGACTAGCCATTGTTATTTTGGCTATATAACATATAGATTTTGCCTTATTAAATCAGAAAACTATTTTATAAATTCATCTTTTAGTTATATTTTTTTTAAATACTGTTAATTTTTTCTGTTAAAATGAATTTTAAAAACTAGATTTAGTATTGCAAATTTCAATTATTAGTTTGATGAAAATTATTTTTGAAGGCATTTCTGAATGTGTACACTTTATCCAAGAGAAGATTTAAAAATACAAGTGGTGTTCAAATGAAAAGGTACGAAACGTCGCAACAGCGTAACCGTTAACATATTTGCCTATGCCGCTATGGGAGAACATACGAAGCATCTAGGGATGCGATTGGAGTCTCTGGCGCAGATCGGAGCATGCGCGGATGCTCGCGCATGAATTGTTGAATTCCTCGAGCACAAAAGAACCATTAACTCCGATGTGTACTGTGAGACACTCCGAAGACTATTCGGGTCCATCAAGAACAAAAGGTTGAAGCTACTCACGGAGGGTGTGGTTCTGCTCCATGATAACGCGCGTCCACACGTCTCTAGGATCACACACACGGAACTGGCCAAGTTCAAATGGGAGCAGATCGACCATCCGTCCTACAGCCCGGACATGTCGCCCTGCGATTTTCATGTCTTTTATCTCTTGATAAAACATCTGAAAAGGAAACGCTTCAACTCGGACGGCGAACTCAAGCTGTGAAGGACTGGGTCTCGTCACGGCCATGGGAATTTTGGGAACAAGGAATCCTTCGGCTCGTTAATCAGTGAGATAGTTGTGCTTAGGCCTATGGTGTATACTTTGAATAAAGTCTTTGTTTATACCCACTGTGCCGTTTCGTACCTTTTAATTTGAACGCCCCTTGCACTATTTTATATGACATCTCATTATTTGAGCCCCTCGGCTACAACAATAGAGCTAATTTCGAATAAATTTCGGTTTATAATAATGCTAATGATACCTAGCTGTGTCAGCAATGATCGCCTGTCCTGCACTGACCAACGTATCGATATGAATGGCAAAATGAAACTTTAACTGAACCTTAGATTAACAAATGGACTGTTTTCGCCAATTTCCATACATTATTAACCAATCAGAAATGTTCTACATTATATACAAATTTACTTTATTGTTCTTTGCTATGATATCTTGTTTCGTATGGCACTTTCACTATGGTTTCTTATGACAAGCCCGCTGACAAACTCAGTAATTTTTAGCCTTGATTTTTAGTGTCTCTTGTTGCAGTAGCGCCATTTAGGGCCAAGAGTACAACTTAGCTACTCATGCGTCGCAATTCTTTTTACGGGGCAGACTTCATTCACTCATCCACAGATCGTAATTTAGACCCGAATCAGAGAACGATCATCTCTAAACCAGTACTTCAGTGGTATTGTCCCAACTAAGGTTATTTTGCGACCACGACAGATTTATACGTGCACTAGTCACCTTATACACGGAAGATTTTTTGCCGTCGGAGTTCGAACTCACCAACTAAGGGATGCGTGTCCAACGCCCTACCAACCACTCTATCCCAGTCTCGTGATGCGATATAGCTCATTATATTCAGTAATAATAGATTAATATTATTGATATGCTTGATGAACAACAATTAACCGAACGCAGCTTTTTATTTTTTCTTTGTATTACGAAATATACTAAGAATAAGTATCGAAATCGTTAAAAATTCCAAACCTCAAGATTTTGTTAAATCTCCACGTTTCAAAATTCCCTGAATCCAAAATTCACATTTTTGAAATTATGTCTTTCTGTGAACACGATAACTCAAAAACATTTCGAACTAAGTGGGTGGAATTTGGTATACGGTCATTATATGAAATTTTGAATGAAATCCATTCGAAGAAAATATGTTTGTGCGATAGATTACGTATGACCGAAATTTGCTACAAAACTTAAAGAGCTATGCAGGTGAATTGTGGTACACAAATTTATCACCTAAAGTGTTATACCATATTAAATTTCGAACCAAATTTTCAAAGAATGGATCGTTTGTCAATATGTGCTTTCTTTTGCATGTAGACGCGATGGCTCAAAAACACAACGTTCTAGATAAATAAAATTTGGTTTGCGATCTTGTTAGTAACATTATAATTCTGTGTTAAATTTAGCTTTCATTCGCTTTAAAAAAATTCCTTACTAAACTACGAAGAACATAATTCTCATATGCGAGACTGTGAAAATAAAAACTGAGCAGTCTTGGTGTTTACGGCTTCATCCATGTTCCTTTATTTTACGATTAAGATTAGCATCATTTTTAGAGATTATGCGATACTGTTTTTAAGGTACCATTCCCACTAATTATAATTTGAAATAATTTTTGAGCACCTTATTTAAAAGATTGAGATCATGGTGTGAAATGAAGTATTTATTAATTAAATTTCCAGTTGTGTGAGGTGATGACTTTCCCTTTCAATTTGGATAATAGAGCTCTATTCTATTTTGCTTTATTTGCTCATTTGAAAATGAATTAAGTACCGAAATAATAGACTTTGTTATATTTTTCTTCTTATTTCAGACGGCCTGTTTTCAAGAAGAAAGGGAAGTGCTAGTCTACGGTGATAAAAGGTGGATCACGAATCTCCACTACTCTTTTCAAGATGATGTAAATTTGGTAAGAATCCTTCTGGTTCAATTTTTTTTTTTTTTGTACTTGTTTAACGTGATTAGGTGAGGTTTTCGAAAGAATACAGCCAATGGAGGCATTTCATGATCACGTCTTTCAAATCAAATTTGTTGCGCCAGTTTAATTATGCATTTTTTCCATATCTTAAGGTCACTACAAAACTGTGATGTTACAGCAAAGGTGTAGCGTCCGGCGGCGCAGGGAACAGTATAGATATCTAGGCCATTAGATTTAAGGAGCACCATGGAAACAAACATTAGTGCAAATTTTTAATGTCAAATTTAATAAAGGAGAGGGGGAAAAAAATAAAACAATGCCTTCAAGCGCTATTTACCGTTTTGAAACCATTGAATAAAACTAAAGGGATATTATATTGCATCTCTGACACTATTTGCTGTTGCTATACCACTTCTAGGTTGAAATAATATTATGGAGATAAAACATCAGTCCGCTTATGCCCCTTTTAATGTCAAATATGATTAAGGAGTGAAAAAGATAAAACGTTGCAATGGTTCCATGTTTATCCATTAGCAATCATTAAAGAAGATTGGGCAGTGAAATGGTTATATTACAACCCTGACAACACTTACTTTCCTTATGCCACTGCTGGATTTAGATGCCATCATGGAGACAAATCATTTATGCGGCTATGCCATTTTCTATTGCGAAACATGATAAAGGAGAGGAAAAAAGGAAATAATGATGCCATGAGGCGCAATTTATCATGTTGCAACCACCGAAGACGATTAGGGAATGAAATCGGTGAATTATACCCCTGACAACAGTTACATCTACTGCCGGATTGAATCATGGAGACAAGATATGAGTAAGTATATGCCACTCTTTAATGTCAAACATGATAAAGGAATGAAAAAAAATGATGCAATGGGGCCTTGTTTATCCATTAGTAATCATTAAAGACGATTGGACAGTGAAATGGTTATATTACAACCCTGACAACACATATCTTTCTTATGCCACTGCCCGATTTAGATGGCATCATGGAGATAAAACATTAGTGCGCTTATGGCATTTTTTAATGTCAAATATACTAAAGGAGCGAAAAAGATAAAATGATGCAACGGGCCTTGTTTATCTATTACTAATCATTAAAGACGATTGGACAGTGAAATGGTTATATTACAACCCTGACAACACATATCTTCCTTATGCCACTGCCCGATTTAGATGGCATCATGGAGATAAAACATTAGTGCGCTTATGGCATTTTTTAATGTCAAATATACTAAAGGAGCGAAAAAGATAAAATGATGCAACGGGCCTTGTTTATCTATTACTAATCATTAAAGATGATTGGACAGTGAAATGGTTATATTACAACCCTGACAACACATATCTTTCTTATGCCACTGCCCGATTTAGATGGCATCATGGAGATAAAACATTAGTGCGCTTATGGCATTTTTTAATGTCAAATATACTAAAGGAGCGAAAAAGATAAAATGATGCAACGGGCCTTGTTTATCTAATACTAATCATTAAAGACGATTGGACAGTGAAATGGTTATATTACAACCCTGACAACACATATCTTCCTTATGCCACTGCCCGATTTAGATGGCATCATGGAGATAAAACATTAGTGCGCTTATGGCATTTTTTAATGTCAAATATACTAAAGGAGCGAAAAAGATAAAATGATGCAACGGGCCTTGTTTATCTATTACTAATCATTAAAGACGATTGGACAGTGAAATGGTTATATTACAACCCTGACAACACATATCTTTCTTATGCCACTGCCCGATTTAGATGACATCATGGAGATAAAACATTAGTGCGCTTATGGCATTTTTTAATGTCAAATATACTAAAGGAGCGAAAAAGATAAAATGATGCAACGGGCCTTGTTTATCTATTACTAATCATTAAAGACGATTGGACAGTGAAATGGTTATATTACAACCCTGACAACACATATCTTCCTTATGCCACTGCCCGATTTAGATGGCATCATGGAGATAACATTAGTGCGCTTATGGCATTTTTTAATGTCAAATATACTAAAGGAGCGAAAAAGATAAAATGATGCAACGGGCCTTGTTTATCTATTACTAATCATTAAAGACGATTGGACAGTGAAATGGTTATATTACAACCCTGACAACACATATCTTTCTTATGCCACTGCCCGATTTAGATGGCATCATGGAGATAAAACATTAGTGCGCTTATGGCATTTTTTAATGTCAAATATACTAAAGGAGCGAAAAAGATAAAATGATGCAACGGGCCTTGTTTATCTATTACTAATCATTAAAGACGATTGGACAGTGAAATGGTTATATTACAACCCTGACAACACATATCTTTCTTATGCCACTGCCCGATTTAGATGGCATCATGGAGATAAAACATTAGTGCGCTTATGGCATTTTTTAATGTCAAATATACTAAAGGAGCGAAAAAGATAAAATGATGCAACGGGCCTTGTTTATCTATTACTAATCATTAAAGACGATTGGACAGTGAAATGGTTATATTACAACCCTGAAAACACATGTCTTCCTTATGCCACTGCCCGATTTAGATGGCATCATGGAGATAAAACATTAGTGCGCTTATGGCATTTTTTAATGTCAAATATACTAAAGGAGCGAAAAAGATAAAATGATGCAATGGAGCCTTGTTTATCCATTAGTAAGGATTAAAGACGAAATGGTTATATTACATCTCTGACAACTCATATCTTCCTTATGCCACGTTTTAATGTCAAACATGGTAAAGGAGCGACAAATGCAAAATAATGTCATGAGGCTCTGTTTACCCATTAGTAATCATTAAAGACGAGTGAGCAGTGAAAGGGTTATATTATAACCTTGATAGCATTTACCCTCCTTATGCTACTGCCAAATTTAGATGGCATCATGGGGATAGAATATCAGTACGTTTACAAATTTTATTGTCAAATATGATAACAGAGCGAAAGAAAACAATGCCATGGGTCTGTGTTTAACCATTTGTCATTACTAAAGATGACTGGGTGGTGGAATAGTTATATTACAGCCATGCCAATAATTACCCTCCTTATGGCGCTGTCAGATTTAGATGGCATCATGGAGATAAAACATTAGTGGGGGGGTTATGTCACTTTTTAATGTCAAAAATGATAAAGGGCCGAAAAATGAAACAGAACTCTGGAACGTTATTTATTTCCCTTTTGCAACCACTGAAGACGATTATTCCCTTTTGTAACCATTGGAGACGATTAGGAAAAGAAATAGTTGAATTTTATTGTCAATACTTACGCTCTCGCCGCCACTACCCTATTTAGATGGCATCATGCAAATAAGACATTAGTAGAGCTATGCCATTTTTAATGACAAAAATAATAAAAGACTGAAATAAATAAAATAATGGCCTGAGACATTATTTACCCTAAAAACGATTCGAATGAAAAAATCATAAAATTACACCCCTGATCGCCATGCCATGACCAGATTCAGATGGCACAGTAACAGACAAAAAGTTAATGCGGTTATGGCACTTTTTAATGTCAAAGAGAATAAAAGATTCGAAAATAAAATGCCCTGGGGCCCTATTTACCCTTTTTGCAGCCATTTAAGACGACTGGAGAGTAAAATAAATATATTACACCTCTGACACCACTTACCCTGACTGTGCCATTGTATCCCAGCAGCACATTTGATATCATCAAATGAAATGTGCTGCTACATTGTCATAACACTAGCACTTAAATCATGATTTTCTCAATTTTTTGTCAAATACTTGATCCCATTGAACTTTCTTTATTTCATATATTTAAAAATGGAATTTCGTAGACTATTTTCTTCTTGTTTCTAGATGTAGTAGAGATTTGAAATTTTACATTTGGATAAAAATTTAATTATTTTTGGATCTTAAATATAAGTTCATCAATTAATTCATTAGCATTTTGAAAAATAATGGTGGTGCCATCTAGCGTTGAATCGGTGAATAATGATTTGTAGGTTAGGTAATATTTATGTTGATGAATTATAAATCAAAGATTCTTTTTAAGTACACTAATAAAAGTTATTTTTTTTGAAAAAAAAACTATTTTTAATCTATTTTTATTTAATTAGACGTGCTTGGTATTTATAAAAATGGAATTTTATAAATGATTTTTCATTCACTCTCTGATTATTTAGAATTTTATAATTTTGTATGCTTGTTTGTTTTTAAAGATAATCCACTACTTTAATATTTACAGAAGTTAATTATCAGTGAATCGATTCATTCATTTAAATGATTTAAATCTTCATACAAATGACAACGTGAGAATTTGAAAATAACTTTTTTTTTAAGATTCTATTATTTTCATAATAATGAATCATTAATTCAAAGATAAAAAATAGAAAATAATTGAAATAAAAATATAATAATGTATTAATGATAAATGAATATGTAAAAATATATAATTTAATATAATGGTGATATATATGTTTTCATTGTTTTATATTTTATTTCAACGAATTTCACTTTATTATTGTCTTTTATTTCTATTGATGTCATTGCTTTACATTATATTTAAAGTATGTAGTATATAACCTTGTTATAAAAGTATATACCTAAAAGTATTGTTATAAAATTTGATGTTAGTGAAATGTTTTTTGTTATATATTTTTTGTATTAAATTGTTGTGTGTGTGTGTATTAAATACTTGTTATATAAATTTGTGTTAATAGACTATTTTTGCATTTTCTTGTTTTATTTTTCTTTTCTATCTCTAGCTTTTATATTAAAAAAATATTTTGTGATTAAGTTAATTATAGAAGTTCCAAAGTCAAGTGCTAGTTATTGTTTTTCTTTCAAAATAGTTATATGAAGTTTCCAAAATAATCTTAATATCACTATTTTAGTTATTTATTTTATGCTAAAAATCAGTAACACTGCTATTGTGATTTTTTTTATATGCAATTGTAACTTTTGATTTTTATTTCTTTTCAGTATTTAGTTATGGACTATTACTGTGGTGGCGATCTTTTAACATTGTTAAGCAAGTTTGAAGACAGGCTTCCAGAAGATATGGCTAGATTTTATATTTGTGAAATGGTGCTCGCTATAGACTCTATTCATAAGTTACATTATGTGCATCGGGACATCAAACCTGATAATGTATTATTAGATGCCAACGGCCACATAAAATTAGCTGATTTCGGTTCCTGTTTAAGATTATTAGAAGATGGGATGGTGAGTTCGAACCCTCTCTTAAGTTCAATTAGTTGATGCATGTTTTGATTTTATATATATTGTCTTATTATTGCGATTTTTATTATTTGTATTTCCTTTTTTTTTTCCCTTGGCGATATTCAGTCGCCAAGTAGTTAAGATACATCGCCAAAATGTTGTTAAAATCTCGCCAAAATATAATAAGGCTTATAATTACCAAATCAAGTCTGCGATTTTCGCGTCTTTCTAAGCTCGCTAAATAAGCTCAGAGATCGCCGTTCCGTCTCTCCGCATATCGCAGCCACTCGAACAACAACAAGGCCCTTTGGTCAAATCATCTCTTGGCCATTATCGCATGGCCAAAACAAAAGTTCATGCCAACTATTAAAAGCCAAGTTTCATCAGTCTTTTATGATAAGAGTAGATAACTTGTATGGAAAAGGAAACTCTCGAACCACCATCAAAATGAATCAAACTATGTTGATCAATTTATGGTGTCTTCATTAGTTTTTGTAATATTTATTACTAGCCGCCTTTGGCGACCAGCCGGTTCGCCAATCTTAATGCTCGTTAAAATTTTAATAATTGAATATTTTATGTAATTCCTATTTTAATAGCTTCTTCATAAAAATATTTTTAAACTTCACATTTTGATAATCATATAATTCACTCATAATATTATAAAGGTCTTCAGTCATAACGTAATATGTATCTCTCTAATTTTTTTGTTAGCTCCCGTAGAATTTATGCTTTAAATGAAAGGGGAAATGATTAATCTGCAGTTAATATAATACAAAGCATACAACTAACCTAAAAATAATTTAAATCAAGTCCGCATCCGTTTTAAAATAGTTGTCAACAATCAGAACATAATGCGCGTGCGTGAATTTTCAACGCCAGTTGGTAATGCAAATGCGTGAATTTTTCAACGCCAGTTGGTAACGCAAATGCGTGAATTTTTCTACGCCAGTTGCGGTAACGCTATGCAGATTAGACATTTTTAATTTCCTTTATTCTGTTTTATTTTAATTCAAAAGTACTTCAGAATGAATCTGAAAGATCTATTAATTAACAATGTTTAATTTTAAATGCTTCAAACATTAAGAAAATAAACAGAATCGTTTGAAATAATCGGTCGGAAAAAAGTTAAGCCTAGCCTCATTAGCGTGGGGGGGAATGAAGCCTTACTCAATTGGCGGTGGGGAAATGAAGATTTTTTTGGCGGGAAAGTTAGTTTTTAATTATTAATTAAAATTCTAATTAAAAATTCAAAAAAGGGACTCCAGGTGTACATTCCCAACTTCCAAAGTATACATGTGCCAAATTTGGTAGCTATAGGTCAAAAGGTCTGGCCTGTAGAGCGCCAACACACACACATTGAGCTTTATATAAGTATAGATTATCGGTGCAGATGAAATCTTTAAGTATTTATATTGATATAAAAGAAAAAAATACTATAAATGTAATTTCAATGATTTTGGTTAAAATCTCAAACCATCTGAGATGGCAAATTGCACCACTGCCAACGTAATACCTAGAAAAAAAAAATCCACGGAATCGGTCACCCAAATATTTTCTTATCTGCTCTGTAATAAAGATGTTATCCTAGAGAACGTCTTATATGACACTGCCGTACAATATATATTATAATATATTAACTTTCGACATAAATTTAGCATTTTTGCTGAATATGTAGTGTGATTTTTGTCGAATAATCCCTGCCATGCAGTTAATAGTATTCGAAAATCAAAGGCAATTACCTATGATCCATGTACTAGGGAGAAAACGTAAGCAAGGTGATTGAAAATTGTTATTAACTAATATACAAATGATTGAAGTAAATTCTTTAAATTATAAGATTGTGACGAATTGTTATGAACGAGAATAGAACCTGGGACCTTGTGGTTCGCAGCCGAATAACATGACCACAATACAAAAGCAATTGTTCTTGTACCGTAGCTGTTAACTGGCTTATAAGCTTTCAACACAGACTCTCCCTCCAGTGAGTCGGAGGTGAGACGAATGATATGGCTGTTGAGTGATGTATTATTTATTAGTTGTTGAGTCTAATGCGCCTGTACCCATTTGAATAGCGCCAAGCGTTATGGCGAGCGTGTGTGTTTGAATGGTTGCTGTTGCTGCGTCAAGTGAGTCTGACGACTTTGGTTTGCTGTGGGTAAATGGCGCCACAACAGCTGTACGAAGGTTGAAGGTTCATCGTCCGAGGTCACCAATGTGGCGAATTTGTGATGAGCGAGGATAGACCCTGGGACCTTGTGGTTCGCAGCCGAGTAACGTGACCACAATACAAAAACAATTGCCTTTTGCAGCGTAGCTGTTATCTGGCTTATAAGCTTTCACCACAAGATAATGAAACTTTTTATTAACGTTTGAACAAATACAATTGTGAAAACTATAGCTGTCTTATTTTGTTCTCTTCGCTATTCTAGTAATCATTACTACCCAGTGTCTGCTTAAATGTGTATATAAATAGTGATGTCGCTCAGTCATGATCATAATAAATAAATAAAAACATATGCATTTTCACAAAGTTCATAAAATTTTAAAAAAAATAATAATCTGAACTAAATGATATGTTGTTACGTTAAAGATGTTGTAGCGGATTGTTATGAGTGAGGATATAACCTGGGACCTTGTAGTTCGCAGCCCAGTAACAAGACCACAAGACAAAAGTAATTACTCGTGTTCCGTAGCTGTTAGCTGGCTTATAAGCTTCACCACAATGTGTTGAAATGTGGAAATAGATTGGCCATTAGCGTGTGGTTAAAAGTTTTGTTAGAGGAGTTACCCGAATCCATTACTGCAGGAAAAGGATGAATGTACAAAATACGAGATTTCGCGTAAAGTTATTTCCAAACAGAATTTTTTTTCTTTCAGTTGCGGTTATCAAAAAATAATAATAAGTAGATATATAATATATATTTGTTGGTGAAATAAATTGAACCGAAGTTTACTTTAAATCTTACCTTTATTCCTCCCCTTAAAAATTCAGCAAAATATTCATTTTTATTTACTTTTAAAAGTTCTTTATTATATCCAATGCCAGAAAATTTACGTGGCATGCTCATCATAGCGATATAGAAGAAAGGAAACTTATATATCATCCTGAACTGGATTTTAACAAAATTTAGCCAAACACATATTTATTTTAGCTATGTAATATTCATGGCTTCACGTTGGATAATTAGATACAAAAATCAGCTCGTGAGAAGGGTAGGAAAGCCAAAACCCTAAATAAAACAGAAGCGGTTTGATGACGAAAAGTTAAAAATAATTCATTTTAAGAATTAAAAAAAATTGAATTTATTCTGCATATGTGTATGAATTAAAAGAGCTTTAAATATAAATGCAATCATTTTGATTAGTCATGAACCAGTGTCGTTAAGCAGACAAATCACTTAAATGATTTAGTAATTCCAAGGAAGATAATGGCTGCTAATGTAATGGGTTAATGGAACAATTCATGTGCACACCAGAGCTAGTACTGGTGTGCAAGATAAGAAATTTCAACTAAGTTTTTCGCAGTCATTTATTTTCTCGTTTACGTGGTATAGAAAAAGTATAATAATCGTCAGAAAATTAGAACTCAAGATTTTAACGAATTTCCACATTTCAAACCTCGCTGAGTTCGTAAAGCACATTTTTGGAAAATGTCCGTCCACCTATCTGTGACAAAGATAACCCAAAATCCAGATTCAAACGGATAAAATTGCTTATGCGGACTTAAAATTAAATTTCTATATTTTTAAAAAATTTGGAGTCAAATCTTTTCAGAGGAAATCCACCTTTCTGGCTGTTCGAATATAAGTTAGCACAATAACTACAAAACGAAGCGAGATAAAAACATCAGATTCGGTGCACAGATTTAACATCTATAATGTAGACACTTATCAAAGTTTGAGCCAAACTGCGGGTTGACTGTCTCTCAGTCTGTACTTTCAAAAATAAGTTAACGCAATAATTCAAAAACTCAGTGGTTTAAATATATCAAATTTGGTATTAGAATTCGTGATTGCAAATGCAGTTTTGTGTCAAATCTTTGTCAATCGGTTGTGAAAAACTTGAAAAAGCACAATTTGATTTTCGAATACTATTAACTGCTTGCCATGGATTAATCGCCAAATAACTCGCCAAGGATGACACGATAGAATCAGTAAAAATGCTAAATTTGCGCCAGAAGTTAATATTTCGAAATTATTGTACGCCAGTGCCATCCATGAAAGGTGTTCTCTGGCAAGACAAGTTTATTAGAAAGTATGCGAGAATGTTTTGGGGAGACCTCTCCTGCTAGTTTTTCTATAGCTTTTGTCAAAGAAAGGGAGGGAATGTAATATGTAAATTTTGAAATAAATACAGCTCATGTAGCTTCCGACGTTACCTAAAGCTGGATTGATTATTTAAAACAATATGAATTTTTGTTCTTGTGAATCATTTTGTCATATATATTTCTTTATTTTTATTTATACTTAATCATTTCTAAGGTTTTCAGTATTTTCCGTTAGCACGGTACTTTTGCTAACACGCCAATATTTGGCGGCAGAATAATGATTTGGAACAATTGGCGCCAATACTTTAACTTTCTCTGATTGTTTAGCACAATACCAGCACTAATGATATTATTATATAGTGATTAATATTAGACTACTACATTTTTTTTTCTTGCTACACTTGAAAATGTACCTGTCTAGACTAATTTCTCTTAAAGGAGGTGTTGGTCTAGACGGGTACATTTTCCAAAATCAACTCCTTGTTAGAAGATGTTGTCTAGACAGGTTATTCTCCTGTTAGCAATTTCTCGGACATGATTGCCACAAATTAACTAATGAACGATATAATAGGAAATCTGATGCTTAGTGCATCTTATGATGAATATATAAGAAATTCTTATAAAGAGTGCATAAGAAATGTTTGAAAAAACACTTGTACACTTATAGATATAAAGTAATTATAAGCAAATATCATATAGTACACTTTAAATGTAAATATATTAATATAGTAAATATGTAAATGTAAATATTATATATTCACATTTAAATATACATGTATTTAAATATAAATATATAATAACGTTAAAAGTTTTGTTTCCTTACATTGAGATCTTCTCTATCCATAATGTTCACGAACATTCAAATCAAAAACACACATTGAAATCATTTTGAATACAAAATAAATAATAATTGCTGACACCAGCTCATTAGTCATTATTACAATCCAGTATTAACTCTTTCATTACTGCTTCGGCCCAACCGGCCGCGCAAATTCTCTCCTGGCAGTCCATTTTCATGTTTCAAACGAGAGATGAAGGTTGTAAAATGAGTTATCAGCAGAGATATTCTTGCTTCACATCCTTCACACACACACACCCTCGTTTGAAGCAGAAACCGACCCGTCAAGATAGTATTTGCACTGCTGGTTAATCCAGGTCCATAATGAAAGGGTTAAAGAACTGTAAATCAAATGTGAAGTTTACAATTTTATATTTTTTTTCATGTTTAACTTTATTCGCACACTAATAAATCAATTAATTTAAACATGAAACAAAAATCAATTGCTTAAAGCCAAAACAAATTTGATTTCATATTCGGTAATGACGCTGACCAAAAGGGCAGGGATATTTTTAACTTCGTCCGACGTTACAGATTGCGGTGGACGATTATATTCACTGATTGTTACCAATGATTTGCAATAACTGACGCCAATATTTTAGTTTGCAGACTACTGATATCATTCTAATATTTATCATCTTTGATATCACCATCTGAAATTTGACTACTTTTGTGTTAAGATTTCATTTTCTTCATCTTAGGTCCAATCTAACGTTGCTGTTGGAACACCAGATTATATATCACCTGAAATTTTACGAGTGAGTTTTTAAAATTTTTCCTCCTACCATCAAATTTTCTTTACTTTCTTTCTCCTGTTGTTGCTTTCTCATGTCTAAAAAACCTAACAATAATATGCTCCTCTTTTCACACTGCATGCCTTTTAATTTTGCTTCTATATCGGAATCTGTTTTAATGGGCTTCTTCTTCGAACTTGTCAAAAGGGGTCTAGCAATTTCATTGCATGAAAATAATACTGAAATGGGGTTGAATTGGTGTGTGTTTTTGTGTGCAACTTCCTTTTGTTACCCAACTCTGTATACTAACTCCTTCTATGGACACCTGCCTTATGTGAAAAAATACCACGCTCATAACAAACTACCTTAAATGTTTTTAATTTTGCAGTTTGTTTAATTATTGTAATTTTTCAGATGCTCTCAGCATGAATAGATGCCCTTTCTATACAAATGCTGTGTCTCTTGGTATTTATTGTTTTAAATATATTGTTCCGTTTGATCCAGTTTTAGATTTTCAAGCTTATAGACAAGACTTTTTGATTAAAGCACGAAGTCCGTTTCTCTCTTGACAAGTGGTAAAAATGGTACAATCCTGCACCATTACGACTTTCACTCTTCTTGAGTAACTTAATGATTCTATTAATTTTTTTAGTTCTCATTTCCTAATAAAGCACCACATGTACATCAGGATCAGCATCAGCATTTCCACTTGGTTTAACATATCAGCAAAGGCAAAGAGTAAAGAAATTGCAATAAAGGGGTCGTATAACAATTTCTGATGGCTAAAGCAATTTAATACTACCAAATATATGTAGTATATTTTTTTGAGAAACTGGTCCACATTTGTTGTGAGCTTAGAAAGAAATCAGAAACACGTTTAGCAGCAAAGACCCACTACTAAGCGCACACTGCCTGCCAGTTTTTTAATAATGCTACTCACTGGCGAAATCATCAAATTTGGATCTAAATATGCTATTTGAATTTCATATAGCCATAATATAAATATAATACTTAAAAGACAACAATCGAACTTCATTCACACAAGATCTCAAAGAATACCGTTGTTATAATCTTTAATTCATTAATCAATAAGATCTTTATGTGTAAATGTATGTTGGACGTCATCAGTAGCCTAGCATTCGAGGGCAAGAAGTTATAAATACCCCACTTGTCAGTGCGTTCATACTGCTTTTTAAAGTGAAATATCTCGAAGAGCATGGTAATGCTGTGTCCCAGGTGCTATTTACATTTAAAGGGAATTAAAAAAAAAAACAAAAAAAAAACATATTGTACCTTGAGCGTGAGTTGCCTTCGCTACGTCAATGAACATCATCATGGCATCGCTCATTGGCATCAGTGGATTGAAAAGTTGTCGGCGTTTTGCAACAACAAACAAACTACTTTGCACCTTGAAAATTGATGTCTGAATACAGTGGCTTTCTTTGTTTGTTCTGCTTATGCTTTTAAAGAAATTTTGTTTGTAAGTACGCTTGTATGTAATCTGTCAGAATTCCCTTTAATGTTTAAAAAAATTCAGTGTCAATTAAAACGATTTTTATCTTTATGAAAATTTTTTATATCAAATAAAATTTTTAGGTGAGGATAAATTATATATATATTTTAATCAAAATATTCTTTCAAACTATTTACTTTGAGATATTTCTAAAGGACTATATTTTTTCCATCGAGATTTTTATTTAACATATAAAAAGAATCGAATAATAAGCGAATTTCAAATTTTGCTGTTTTAGGCGAAATTCGAAATTAAATTAATTGGACGAGTGATTCAGAACAATAATTTTTTAAACAAGAATAAAAATGAATTATTAATTAACTAATTAATAATTTAATTGATTAATAATGTATGAAAATGAATGAATAACTATTTAATAATTAATCATTCATTTCCATTAAATTAAATTTAAATAATAATTCAGAATAATTCATTCAAAAGTTAAATAATTATTAATTAATTAATTAATTTTTAAATAATGAATGAAAATGAATTATTAATTATTTAATTAATAACTGTATAAAATTTTCTCTTACGCAACATGTTAAAAATTTTTATTTAGTACAAAATGAATTAGAAGTTTCTATGGTGGTTGTAAATTTTTTACATTTATAAAATATAACATGTTGCAAAAATTTGTATAAATTCTAAGAATTCTTATTTTAAATTCTTTGTTCCCAATTTAAAAAAACTTTTAACTTTTTAAGATTCAAATTCTAATAAATAAATTTGAAATCTCCTTTATTAGGGCACTTTAAAGAAATTATTTCTAGCCCTTACATAGTAATATAAGGTGCTATTAATAATTTATCCGAAAATATTGATTATCAGACTTCGACGGTATGCATTCAATTATGCTACTGCCGATAAATTAATTAAGGTATGTGCTGCCATCTATTAATTAGTATATAAACTAATATGACCTAAATCACGATGAATTAATTATGAATGTGCTGCCATCTATTATTTATCTTATGAACTAAATAAAAGTATATAAAAGAAGTATAGTAATAAATTACTAGCACACTATTCTTCCAAATTCCTGTCGCTTTATCTCAGCCTTTCTGTTGGACTTTGATATTTGAAAGTTCTAAAGCTTTTCTAAGCATGAAGAAAAATCGCCAACGCTTGAAGATCGAAGAAGCCAAGCCCGTTAAAAGAGGTCCCATTTGTCATATGTCTGTGTCCATGTCTTAACTCATGAATGTTTTGTTTGTTGGTATCTTTTACATCAAGGCTCATCAATACTCCCTGCAGGCAATGGAAGACGGTAAAGGAAGGTACGGAGCCGAATGTGATTGGTGGTCTTTAGGTGTGTGTATGTATGAAATGCTGTATGGAGAAACGCCTTTTTACGCTGAATCTTTGGTCGAGACGTATGGAAAAATCATGAATCATAAGGTTTGATATCTTTCTTACATCTGTTTCTAATAATTGTATATTTTTATTTTTTAGAAAAGAGTTTAAAAATTTAAAATAATAAGAAAAACCAATGAACGAGATGCCTAGCTTCAATCATTTGCCTTATTTTAGCAAAGAATTTTGTTTCATATGAAAGCTTATGAAATCAAAATAAGATATGTCATCAAGCTTCTTCTCCATTTTCTATTTTCGAGAAAAATCGAAAAAAAGAAAAGGAAAGAAAAAAAAAACATTACATCAGTCTATATTGTTTCTGGGAGAAATCCGCAACAGTGCCATCTACTGAATCGCTTTGGAAATTTTTGTTTCGTATGAATCTTTATGACTCAATACTTGAATGAATGAATTTTGCTTCATACGAGAGCTCATGAACTCAAAATAAGATTTCTGCTCAAGGGTCGCTTCTCTTCTCCACTCTCTATTTTCGGGAGAATTCGAAGGAAAAAAAACATTACATCACTCTATATCGTCTCAGGGAAAACCTACCACAGCGCCATCTACCGAATTGCTTCGAAAATTTTTGTTTCATATGAATATTTATGATTCAATACTTAAATGAATGAAACTTGATTCATTGATTCAATACTTGAATGAATGAATTTTGCTTCATATGAAAGCTCATGAACTCAAAATACGATTTCTGCTCAAGGGTCGCTTCTCTTCTCCACTCTCTATTTTCGGGAGAATTCGAAGGGAAAAAAACATTACATCACTCTATATCGTCTCAGGGAAAACCTACCACAGCGCCATCTACCGAATTGCTTCGAAAATTTTTGTTTCATATGAATATTTATGATTCAATACTTAAATGAATGAAACTTGATTCATTGATTCAATACTTGAATGAATGAATTTTGCTTCATATGAAAGCTCATGAACTCAAAATAAGATTTCTGCTCAAGGGTCGCTTCTCTTCTCCACTCTCTATTTTCGGGAGAATTCGAAGGGAAAAAAACATTACATCACTCTATATCGTCTCAGGGAAAACCTACGACAGCGCCATCTACCGAATTGCTTCGAAAATTTTTGTTTCATATGAATATTTATGATTCAATACTTAAATGAATGAAACTTGATTCATTGATTCAATACTTGAATGAATGAATTTTGCTTCATATGAAAGCTCATGAACTCAAAATACGATTTCTGCTCAAGGATCGCTTGTTCTTCTCCACTCTCTATTTTCGGGAGAATTCGAAGGAAAAAAAAACATTACATCACTCTATATCGTCTCAGGGAAAACCTACGACAGCGCCATCTACCGAATCGCTTCGAAAATTTTTGTTTCATATGAATATTTATGATTCAATACTTAAATGAATGAAACTTGATTCATTGATTCAATGCTTGAATGAATGAATCTTGATTCATATAAAAGATCATGAACTCAAAATAAGATTTCTCATAAAGGACTGAGTGTTCTTTTCCACCCTCTATTTTTGAGAAAAATCAAAAAAACATTGCGTCACTCAATATTATCTATGAAGGGAAACAGCGCCATCTATTGACCCTCTTCGAAACTTTTTGTTTCATATAGATATTCATGACCCAATACGTTATCAATAATCGTTTGCTTTCTTTTCCATTTTAAGAATCACCGTAATATAAAAATTTGGCGTAGCCTTTAAGCTCAACTATTAGACTGATTCCTCCAATTTCCATCGCCAACTTGGCAGTTCCGCCACTTTAAAATATAGGTAATCAATCAGAATGTATTACCATTATTGAGGAGCTTTTACTTACATTATAATTATACTTTTATAATAATGTGGCGGAAATAAGATTTAATTCATCAAAGTTAATTCACATGACTAAATTAATCTTGTGGGTACTTGCTGCCATATTAAAGGTGTTAATATAATTATGTCATCCAATTTCAATGAAATACGTTTCATCAAAAACAAACTAATGAGCTATTTTAAATTATGATTGTATACTTCTAGTATGATAGACATTCTGATTGGTTAGCTATACTCACAAAGTTGGAAAATGAATTGAAGAAACTGGTCCAACTTTGAGATGAAGCACCTTTTTTTTATGATATATCTAGTAAGTAGATGGTGGTAGGTGGCCATTTATGTTATATCTAGTTATCTTGAATTTTCAAATGAAATAAAAATTGGCGAAATCGGTACATTACAGGTTCATTTGAGAGTTGTGATTTGTAAAATCTGGCAATGTTTTCTCCTTCCCTGAGAAAGTATAATGAAATATTGCTTTTGGATATTTTTTTTCCGAAAATTTTCGATGGTTGAGAGAAGGGCATCCTTCATTCATCATTGATTTAATATGAAATAAAAATCGGTAAACTCGGTATGATGATTGCCGCTGGGTAGCTCTTTGGTTTTTCCAATCATTTAGGCAAACAACTGGTCAACAAAGGCAGGTAATTAGGTATTGAATTATTAATTCTAATGACTTTGATAATTACCTCAAATAAAAATTCTATACATAGGGTATTAGTGAACTATCCGAAACTATTACTTAATAAAATTCGCTGTGAATGATAATACAACAATTTAGCCTAGATTTGCGTTCTATTCATTGTCCCTGAAAATTGGCTAAAACATTATCAATAACCGCATGTCTTGATTTCTGACTTCACTTCTGTCCAGCTCAAGAAGTAGCATATCTCCAGAAAACATAGAAAAGTATTATTCATGTGCAAATTTCTGGTCGACATTCGCTGTCTGACTAGCTCATCAATATTCAATAGGAAATTGTTGAAACAAATTTATTCTGCAAAAGCGCCATATTCTGAATGTATATTGAATTTCGAATGCTCTTTGTAACTCCCAATCCATCTCTTCGTGAATGCCACTTACTTGGTGCATATTGTTGGATCTGGTTGGCTTCGATGCTCTCCGAATTTCGTTAAAGAATTCTAACTCGATATTTTGACGAATCTCCAAGTTCTAGACCCGTGTTGGGAAAACACATTTTTGGAAATTGTCCGTCTGTCTGTCTGTGATAAGGGTAACTCAAAAACTCTTTGAGATAGACGGTTAACATTTCGTATACTATCTTTACACTTAACTTGCAGATTTCTATCAATTTTTGAGTAAACCAACTCTTCGACCCGCCACGGAGGCACACGGATTTAAACCATAAAACTGAATGACCGGACCGCTGCAACAGCAACATTGGTGGGAACTGTGGTTGAGTCCAAAGGGCTACCACCGGCCACGGTACAACCCTCCCCGAAAGAAGTACGTCCCGTCATCGATGGGAGGAGTCAGATCCCCCACCTATTAGTGTTTAGTGTACCCTCCAGGGTGGCGAGATCCAACCACCATGCCGAAAGCATCTCCTCCTCATTTCGAGGTACCCCCCAGGGGTCATTTTTTTTTTTTGAGTAATTTTGAGTAAATTTTTGAGTAAAATCTGTTCAGTAGAAGTCCGGCTGTTTAACATGATAAGTACAAAACGAGGTGAGCTAGATAGATAAAATTCGGCACACTAATTAAATAATATCTATAGTGTAGACTCCTGTCAAATGTTGACTGTCTGTCTGCACTTTCAGTAATAAGTAAGAGCGATAATTCAAAAACGCAATACTTAAATATATCAAATTTGGTATAGGAATTTGTGTCTAAAATTCCAGTTTTGTGTCAAATTTTTATTCCAGTCAGTCGTGAAAAACGTGTATGAAACACAAATTTAATTTTCGGATATTATATTAGCCGCATGCAAGGGATTGATCGCCAAAGATGACACCATAAATTTGGTAAAAATGCTAAATTCACGTCAAAAGTTAATATTTCGTAACTATTGTACTCCAGTAGCGTGTAAGACGTTCCCTGGCATGACAAGTTTATTAGAGAGCATGCGAGAAAGTTTTGATGAGACCACTCCCTCTGGTTAATTAATTAACATTCCCAAAAAACATTATATAATAGGGCACATATAATCCTTTTAAAGTATATGTGTACCAAGTTAGGTAGCTCTAATTATCTGGTCTGCGGAATGCCAACACACAAACACACACATACACATACTCATCTTTCTATTAGAAAAGGCTGAGATATCAAATTATATTAGAAATTTATTGATAATTTCTGTATCTTTTTGAAGCATTAGGTGTTAATTTCATGAATGCGCTGTCATTGCAATTTCCTTTACGAATCGATAATTATCATGAATTTTCTGTTGACAGAATTGCTTCGACTTTCCTGATGATCCAAGTTTCCAAGTCTCCGAAGAAGCGAAGGATTTGATGCGGAGGCTCATCTGCAGCCCTGAAGTGCGCTTAGGTCAGAATGGTTTGGAAGACTTCAAGAACCATCCTTGGTTTATGGGAGTTAATTGGGCCACAATCCGTGAAAGTAAGGGGTTTTTGTTAAGTTATCTCATGTGCTAGAATAGCAATATTTTGTGCGTTCTGTCATTGGTAGAAGGTAATCAAACCCACACCATTTTTTTACCCTCAAGGCCGGATAGAACCTACCATCATATCGGTAGCTTCTCATCCCCTATATTATGTGCCCTCCAAGACAAGAAAAGGAATATCTTAGTTTGTTATTATATTGTTGAAAATTGGGGTACTGCTGGCAATCCATATCTGCTAACCCTAAAATTTCGCACAATGAACAGTATTAGCCCAAAATGCCTAATAACATTGTTCAATATCGTCCCGATATTGACCGGCATTCAGAACGTCGAACAACAGCGTAGGAATATCGTATACAATATCCTGTGCTATTAAGGAGGTCACCACCGATATTTCGTTCTATGTTACATGATACTCGTATATTTTGATTGACTTATAATTATCTTCAAAATCTGATCGCAAATCTCGCTGATTAGCAGAAAATTTATTTAGTTATTCTTTGTTATACACGGCTATCTCAGACAGTACACTTCTTATAACTGTTTATTTACATCTTATTCTTGTTAATACTACCAGAAAACGCTTCCATACGGGACAAAATGATAGGAATAAGTTGACGACCCCTCATCTAGCCTCAAATATTTCTGATCGTTTTCGATTTGGTATTTATATGCATTTGTTACTTATTTTGTTAGACTTCCTTGAACAATATGATCCACAAACTATTTCTAACCGTACTGTAAGTCACATAGATCTATAAGTAGTAATTTAACAATCTCACTTTGGGAAGATATTCACAACAAAAAATTTAATATAGGGCACTACAAAAAGGCTTAAATCATTGAAAGTAATAGGCTCGGAATGCAATCTTTTGCAAGTAGGTATTTTTAAGAAATTGACATTTGTTTTCTAAATCTCATGACATAAGCTGAACTTTCTAAGAAAGTACAGTGCAATCTCTGCATGTTGTAAGACTTATTTTTTAACTCTCCATCATAAAAACATTAAGGAACTTGGATTTAACCTTGCTCACATGGTAGTACAAAGACTGTTCAAACGTAGGAGGGAAGTTTGTTTTCAATTTTTTGAGAATAAAAAATATGTATTTTTATGGGAAAATATGGATTATTTGTTATAAATTGAAGCTTTAAAGAAATTACCTTTACATTGCATATTATTACAAAAAACGTACTTAAACATGTATTATTATCTTCAAAGAATAAAAATATATTCAACTATTATCAGGATTGTCATTTCTTGTTCCGAGGTCAAAATCAGCTAACCCTAGTACCAAGGCAAGATGACATTTTTTTTTTTTTTTTTTTTGCATGATCTTTTTTAAATAGCAAAATAGTAATTGATTGCTTTGAAATAAAAATTTATCCAATTAGATACAATATGCGAAAAAGTCATTCTAATAATATATGCAACGAAAAACAATTTACATTCAAAAACAATCTGTTAAAAATGTTCATCGTCATCTTGTCCTGGTCTAACCTCATATCCACCGAAATTCATGTTAATGCGTCATAAGAATATGCTTCAATTTTTTAGTGTGTTTTTTGATTAATGTACTTTGGGCATGACAATATTAAGTGACAAATTAAGTCTTTATACTCAAAACTCTTTTTTAAATTGACAGGATCATAATCCTATTTTAATGTATTTTTATTTGTAAAGAAGTATTGCGTCTGTGGTATATAATTTGTTTTTGGGGAGCCGAGGATTATGTTATTATATGTTATCGTGAAGTTTCATTAGTTTTTATGCTTACTTAAGCTGTTAATTATGTTTTGAAACAGCGGAAGCACCGTACATTCCCGAAGTTAGCAGCCCCAGTGATACGTCTAATTTTGATGTTGACGAGCCAGATTTGAAAGGATCGGTGAGATTATTTTTATTTTATTTGCAAATTAAAATAATTTTTGGCAATAAGTTATTTTTGTTGAATTTTTTAAATATGTATCTTCTCCAGTGACAGCTCAAGTCTAACAACATTAAGTATGAATTGTCATTAATTAAAACTATTGTTTCCGATCATTTTGGCTGTGATTAAAGAGCGCCAACCCGGCGTGTCTTTGAAGTTACTTTTTTGAACCTTTTATATAAACTAGTTGAGATTTTGTCTTCTTAGAAATGTCTTGTCTGTATTTTTCCTTAGGTGGATTATTCCGTATTTATGGTTGCTGCTGTATGATTAGCACAAGTTTATAATAATGTTTTTGAAAAAGTTATAAGTGTGTGTGTGTGTGTGTGTGTGTGTGTGTGTGTGTGTGTGTGTGTGTGTGTGTGTGTGTGTGTGTGTGTGTGTGTGTGTGTGTGTGTGTGTGTGTGTGTGTGTGTGTGTGTGTGTAATATCTCTTAATTTAAATCCTAATTAATTAATTTTTATCCAAAATTAGTCCATGTTTTCATTTTAAAATGTTCTCTTATTTCCTGATCCAATTCCCACTTTTTTTTTTTATTTAATTATTTCTAACAAACGCTTAACAAAATTGTCAACTCTGTCGTTCCCAAACCAAGAACAAAAGACCTGCAGGAAACTGTACTTAACATTTGCACATCTTTGTAAAAAGACACTTAGGATTCCCTTGCTTAAATTGACAAATGGTAAAGAGAACCTTATCAGAATCTCAGAGTGAAATCACTGGAGGGAAAAGTTTTGGTCACTTTGCTCTTGTATCACGATGTAAATAGAAGTCTTTTTATCATCGCTTCTTCCCTGTACATAACATGCCAACCATGTTGAAATAAAAAGAAGTTATAATTACAGTAGTTTCTTATTTTGGACCACCATCTTCAAAATTGTGTCTATATATTATAATATTATAACATTATGTTTATATGATATATAAGTTATAGAAAATAACTCTGTCTAGTTTTGAATTGATTTCGCATAAAATATTATCGTATATAGTCCACATAACTATAAACGCCTATATCTCGCTGTAATGTGTATTTCTTGGAACAATAAAAGATTTCAGCGGGGTTAAAAGTAATTCCTATTTTAAACATAAAATTTTATAGTTAAGATTATTTAGAGATCTCTAGCTTCATAACTAAATTTTGTATTTAAAAATAAGCAATTGTTTATAATATCCTGGCATATTGGAAAAGATCCCTTCTCTGATTAAGCTGCGCCGAAACTAGGTGAAAGGAAGAGAGGAAAATCATAAAACAACGCCTTAAAAAAATATGCAGACACAAAATAATTTAAAAACTAAATTTTAAAAGTCAATTATAAATAAGAAGAAACCGTTAAAAAAAGTAATCAGTATGTGAAATTGCAGTGATAAAACCGGCCTCTTTTAAATAAAGGAAAATATTAAAATTTAATTTATGTCCAATTAAAAACGGAAGGCAACAAACCACTGAATTAAAATATTCGAGATGCTGTGGATTCAGAGAAAGAAGTTCAATTAACCCTTTAAAGGGCCATTTTTTTCTAGTCATATTATGTTAAAATATTTTTAGGCTTGAAATTAGAATAAGAAAAGGGATTCATTTAGCTTATTAGATAAATTTAATTTGATTAATTAATAAATTTGGTTAATTAATAATTAAGTAACAAATCAAGATACGTCATTTTGTCTGGGATAAAGAACTGAAGCATCTAAGTTTCTGACTTACTAAAAAAATTTGTCAGAACTGATGCCAACCTACATAATTTCATACAAAGATTGATAAATTTGGTGGGAAGCATACTACTTCCCACGGCCCTAGAAAGGGTTAAAATATGATGAATAGTTAAAACAACGCCAGTGTCTTCACACAAATGATGGTTGTTTTAAAAAATAAATGTTTCTAAGTTTTTAAAGATACCCAATATATAACCGTATTAGAATAGCATTCAGCAGCAGTTTTGAGAGAAAGACCAAGGCTCAATAAAAGTTTTGAGATTTTGCACCTTGTTTTCAGGATCACGGTTCCCTTGACT